>NC_081409.1:230661251-231261251 GCF_030272615.1 Cryptomeria japonica
GTTCTTGATGCGTTACCGATGGGATTTAAGGATTGGTTTATATTGTTTTTGACCTAAGCCGACTTGATTGATCATTAGATTGTGGGTTTAAGTTATGAATTTATTGTATTATCTTTTAGGTGGCCGACCTAATTGTTTAGGTCCCGAGTTGGTATAAATATGATGTAAGATCTCTTTGTAGATCATAGGAGATCATGTATGGTATGGGTTATGGGATTATCTGTATGTGAAGAATGTTGTAATCATATGCAGAGGATTTGATCAATCATAGATGATCGAATTGAAGAGGTTTTAGGCCTCCAGTATTGAGCTTAACTGAAATTGTACTCAAGCATGGGAGATGCTATACTTGCAGTTCAATATTCATTCTGGATTGTTGTCTGATGTTTTATGTAGTTAGTGAGACTCCTTTTGTGATGAGAAGTGTGCTCTAGGCTATTGACCTTCCTGCATGTGCAGGCCCCTTATTGTAATATTTATTCATCTAATCAGCGGATACATATTGTGGGTCTCCAACCCCACCGTGGTTTTTCCTCTTTGATTTTTTCCACGTATAAATATATAGTGTTATGGTGTTTATCTTTGTGGTTTCATTATTGCTTATTGTTATATGATTTTATCTTTACCGATTTCTGAGTTGTTGTATTAATAAGGTTAAATTTCTCCATTCTGGTAGAACACTGATTCACCCCCCCCCACCCTCTTAGTGTTCTTGGATTCCAACAATTGGTATCAGAGCCTGGTGCCTTGGAGTAAGTCTAATGGCTTGAGGAAGATCATGTATCCAGAATCTATAGAGATAAGTTTAAGGAAGGAACTTCAAGTAGCACTTGAGGGTATGTGCAGGATCATGGTGTGCCAAAACAGGCCCTTAAGTGGCAATGAAATTTCAGAAAAATCAGAGTTATGCAACTTGACATGAAAATTTGAATAAGTTGTGAACATTATTTTTAAAATATGTAAGAAGAGAATATATAGAAAATTGAATTTAGTTTCTAAGCTACTAGTTGTTTTTTGGAAGAAAAAAAATCCTATTTGATGAAAATTTCAAATTTCAATGCAGTGGTACTAAAATTTCAGGAAAAAAATAAGAAGTAAACGTATGTCTGACCACCCTAATCAAAATCAAATCTTAATATTTTTTTATAATATTTATAATATAAGTATTACACTCATGTTCGAATGTGACGCATATTTTGTTTTAATTTTTTATGAATTAAATAATTATTTATGGTTTTTTTACTATAGCTTTTCAGAAATTCAGAAACTCCTACGTTTGACCACCTTAACTTGGTCAAAACCTTATGAAATTTAATTTTTTTTAATTTTTCCCTATAGTAGACGAAGCATAGGATGTGACGCATGTTTCGGTTTCAAAAAATGTTATACCGTTTGAAAGTTATGAGTGTTTTTCAATCAGTATATCAATCAGAACTATTGTTAGAATTCAATTAGAAAATAAATAATAATTATTTACTAAAGTTGAAATAAGACAAGCCTTATAGTGTTGGAAAGCTGGGAATGTCCTTAAAAAACCCTTTTTGTTTTATCAATTTTGGCTACAAAAAAAGTCGTCAGCCACCAGTGTAAAGTTTGGAAAACCAGGGAATACTGAAAAAAACGTTTTTTCAGTTGACTTTCCAGGCTTGTAACTTCCAAGCCTAATACCAAAGTATTCCTGATGAATTTCCCTTTGCCACCATTTATGAAGTAAACTGCCACATGGTAGAAATCCAATATCCGTTTAAATCCGATATCGGATTTTATTAGTCATATTTTAAAGAGGGAGAGAAGGAGAGGGAGAGAGGGAGAAAGAGAGAGAGAGAGAGAGAGAGAGAGAGGGAGAGAGGGAGAGAGAGAGAGAGAGAGGGGGGGGGAGAGAGGGAGAGGGAGGGAGAGAGAGAGAGGGGGGGAGAGAGGGGGAGGGAGAGAGAGAGGGAGAGAGAGAGGAGGAGAGGGAGAGAGGGAGAGCGAGAGAGGGAGGGAGAGAGGTAGAGGGAGAGAGAGAGAGAGAGAGAGAGAGAGAGAGAGACCATATGACCCCTAACGACACAATTTGGTGTCTTAAGGGGACCTATGGTGTCGTTAGGGGTCATATGGTGTCTTGGGACACCATAGGACCCCTTAAGACACCAAATCATGTCGTTAGGGGTCATATTGTGTCTTACGACCCATAACTATGACCCCTAATGATAGTTATGTGATATGGTGTCCCATGAACCCTTATGATCTCTCAGGACACCATATGACCCCTAATGACACCATATTGGGTCACTTTGGGTCATATTATGTCCTAAGGGGTCATATTGTGGTCTATGACCCCTTAGGACACCATATGACCCCTAACGACATGATTTGGTGTCTTAAGGGGTCCTATGGTGTCGTTAGGGGTCATATGGTGTCCGTAGGGGTCATATGGTGTCTTGGGACACCTTAGGACCCCTTAGGACACAATATGACCCAAAGCAACCCAATATGGTGTCATTAGGGGTCATATGGTGTCCTAAGAGGTCATAAGGGTTCATGGGACACCATATGACCCCTATGGACACCATATGACCCCTAACGACACCATCGGACCCCTTAAGACACCAAATCATGTTGTTAGGGGTCATATTGTGTCCTAAGGGCTATGGACACCATATGACCCCTAACGACACCATAGGACCCCTTAAGACACCAAATCATGTCGTTAGGGGTCATATTCTATCTTACGGGGTTGCAGGACACAATATGACCCCTAACGACACAATTTGGTGTCTTAAGGGGTCTTATGGTGTCACAAGACACCATATGATCCCTAACGACACCATAGGACCCCTTAAGACACCAAATCATAACATTAGGGGTCATATTGTGTCTTACGGGGTCGTAGGGCACAATATGACCCCTAACGACATGATTTGGTGTCTTAAGGGGTCTGATGGTGTCATTAGGGGTCATATGGTGTCCCATGAACCTTTATGACCTCTTAGGACACCATATGACCCCTAATGACACCATATTGGGTTGCTTTGGGTCATATTGTGTCGTTAGGGGTCATATTGTGCCTTAAGGGGTCCTATGGTGTCCCAAGACACCATATGACCCCTATGGACACCATATGACCCCTAACGACACCAAATGACCCCTTAAGACACCAAATCATGTCGTTAGGGGTCATATTGTGTCCTACGACCCCGTACGACACAATATGATCCCTAACGATATTATTTGGTGTCTTAAGGGGTCCTATGGTGTCGTTAGGGGTCATATGGTGTCCATAGGGGTCATAAGGTGTCTTGGAAGACCATAGGACCCCTTAAGACACCATATGACCCCTAATGACACCATATTGGGTCGCTTTGGGTCATATTGTGTCATTAGGGGTCATATTGTGTCTTAAGGGGTCCTATGGTGTCCCAAGACACTATATGACCCCTATGGACACCATATGACCCCTAACGACACCATAGGACCCCTTAAGACACCAAATCATGTCGTTAGGGATCATATTGTGTCGTACGGGGTTGTAGGACACAATATGACCCCTAACGACATGATTTGGTGTCTTAAGGGGTCCTATGGTGTCGTTAGGGGTCATATGGTGTCCATAGGGATCATATGGTCGTACGACACAATATGATCCCTAATGACATGACTTGGTGTCTTAAGGGGTCCTATGGTGTTGTTAGGGGTCATATGGTGTCCATAGGGGTCATATGGTGTCTTGGGACACCATAGGACCCCTTATTATAATATGACCCCTTAGGACACAATATGACCCAAAGCGACCCAATATGGTGTCATTAGGGGTCATATGGTGTTTTAAGAGGTCATAAGGGTTCATGGGACACCATATGACCCCTAACGACACCATCGGACCCCTTAAGACACCAAATCATGTCGTTAGGGGTCATATTGTGTCCTAAGAGGTCCTATGGTGTCCCAAGACACCATATGACCCCTATGGACACCATATGACCCCTAACAACACCATAGGACCCCTTAAGACACCAAATCATGTCGTTAGGGGTCATATTGTGTCTTACGGGGTCGTAGGACACAATATGACTCCTAATGACACAATTTGGTGTCTTAAGTGGTCTTATGGTGTCACAAGACACCATATGATCCCTAAAGACACCATAGGACCCCTTAAGACACCAAATCATAACATTAGGGGTCATATTGTGTCTTACGGGGTCGTAGGACACAATATGACCCCTAACAACATGATTTGGTGTCTTAAGGGGTCCGATGGTGTCGTTAGGGGTCATATGGTGTCCATAGGGGTCATATGGTGTCCCATGAACCCTTATGACCTCTTAGGACACCATATGACCCCTAATGACACCATATTGGGTCGCTTTGGGTCATATTGTGTGGTTAGGGGTCATATTGTGTCTTAAGGGGTCCTATGGTGTCCCAAGACACCATATGACCCATAACGACACCATATGACCCCTTAAGACACCAAATCATGTCGTTAGGGGTCATATTGTGTCCTACGACCCTGTACGACACAATATAATCCCTAACGATATTATTTGGTGTCTTAAGGGGTCCTATGGTGTCGTTAGGGGTCATATGGTGTCCATAGGGGTCATATGGTGTCCCATGAACCCTTATGACCTCTTAGGACACCATATGACCCCTAATGACACCATATTGGGTCGCTTTGGGTCATATTGTGTCGTTAGGGGTCATATTGTGTCTTAAGGGGTCCTATGGTGTCCCAAGACACTATATGACCCCTATGGACACCATATGACCCCTAACGACACCATAGGACCCCTTAAGACACCAAATCATGTCGTTAGGGATCATATTGTGTCGTACGGGGTCGTAGGACACAATATGACCCCTAGTGACATGATTTGGTGTCTTAAGGGGTCCTATGGTGTCGTTAGGGGTCATATGGTGTCCATAGGGGTCATATGGTGTCTTGGAACACCATAGGACCCCTTAAGACACAATATGACCCCTTAGGACACAATATGACCCAAAGTGACCCAATATGGTGTCATTAGGGGTCATATGGTGTCCTAAGAGGTCATAAGGGTTCATGGGACCCAATATGACCCCTATGGACACCATATGACCCCTAACGACACCATCAGACCCCTTAAGACACCAAATCATATCGTTAGGGGTCATATTGTCTCTCTCTCTCTCTCTCCTCCTCTCTCTCCTCTCTCTCTCTCTCTCTCTCCTCCTCTCTCTCTCTCCCTCTCTCCCTCTCCTCTCTCTCTCTCCCTCTCTCTCTCCCTCACTCCCTCTCTCTCTCTCTCTCTCCCTCTCTCCCTCTCTCCCTCTCCTCCTCTCTCTCTATCTCTCTCTCTCCCTCTCCTCTCTCTCTCTTCCTCTCCCCCTCTCCTCTCTCTCTCTCTCTCTCTCTCTCTCTCTCTCTCTCTCTCTCTTTCTCTCTCTCTCCCTCCCCCTCTCTCTCTCTCTCTCTCTCTCTCCCTCTCTCTCTCTCTCTCTCTCTCTCTCTCTCTCTCTCTCTCTCTCCCTCTCCCTCTCCCTTTCCTCCTCTCTCTCTCTCTCCCTCTCTCCCTCTCTCCCTCTCCTCCTCTCTCTCTATCTCTCTCTCTCTCCCTCTCCTCCTCTCTCTCTCTCTCTCTCTTGCTCTCTCTCTCCCTCCCTCTCCCTCTCCTCCTCTCTCTCTCTCTTTCTCTCTCTCTCTCTCTCTCTCTCTCTCTCTCTCTCTCTCTCTCTCTCCTCCTCTTCTCTCTCTCTCTCTCCCTCTCTCCCTCTCCTCCTCCTCTCTCTCTCTAAAATATGACCAATAAAATCCGATATCTGATTTAATCGGATATCGAATTTCTGCCATGTGGCAGTTTAGTTCGTAAATGGCGGCAATGGGAATTTTTTTTGTACTAAAATCGGATATCTGATAAAATCGGATATCGGATTTTATCGAATATCCGATTTTGGTACTAAAAACCAAAAAAAAAAAGGGTTTGTGGGCCATTCTATTGATTCCAAGGGCTGACAGTCTAGGTCCTATGTTTTCTATCGATGATCGCGGGGTTGCAGACAGCTAGAGACAAATTAGTGCTTTTGGGAGATTCTTAAAGTGAAAAATTACATTGTCAATCACGAAGGACCATATGTGTGGAGGGAAATGGGGAGTAGTAGTCGTCGAAAGTCTAAACGCAAAAGAAAACTTTCAAATGACCAAGTTGAAGTGTATAGAGAAAGAGATAGAGAATGTCATAGGAGGAGGAGACAAGGTATGTTAAATATTGCTAATGTTACTTCAACTGAAGAGGAAACTGAAATTGAAAATGTGCCACAAGTTATTGAAAATGAAAATGTAGATTTTGAAAGTGAAAATATTGAAAATGTTGAAAGTGATAATGAAAATGCTCAACATGTGGAAAATGTGCCACAAGTTATTGAAAATGAAAATGTAGATTTTGAAAGTGAAAATATTGAAAATTTTGAAAATGTTGAAAGTGATAATGAAAATGCTCAACATGTGGAAAATGTGCCACAAGTTATTGAAAATGAAAATTTAGATTTTGAAAGTGAAAATATTGAAAATTTTGAAAATGTTGAAAGTGATAATGAAAATGCTCAACATGTGGAAAATTTTGACATAGGAGATGAAAATGTGGAAAACTTTAACATTGAAGGTGGAATTGCCTCACCAAGTGAACCATATGTAACACCTAATTACTTTAGAAATGAAGACCCTCTCATGGATGAAAGACAAATTCCAAATCCAAGACCTTCAAGAACCCCAAAATGGTTATTTGAAATCGATGAGAACATTATTGCGAATCTTGAAGGCAAGAGGTCAACAAGAACCGTTCGGTTGTGGGCTACAAAACTTTTCAACCAAAATTTTAGCAATAAGACATTGACGGAGCAATGCCAACTCTTTGTTCAATTGCTAAAGATGATAAAGATGAGACCATTGCTAAACAAATTGAAGATTCGTATGAACAAGAAAACGGAGAGAAATTCTATTATTGCAAAAAATCTATTTGACGCTCTCAATTCTATTGGAAAGAATACAAAAGAAAGAGATAAGAGAGCTGCTCGAAGAGTGATTACAACCTCCTTAGTAAGCCATCAATTGAGGAAGGCTCATCAAATGAGACAAACTTGTGTTGATTTTAACATAAACCGTAAAACTTTGGATAGAGCACTTGCACGAAGACAAAGACTTGACGATCCACTTCAACAAGATACATGGGCATTTGGTGGGAGGCTTCCACGTGTTGATAGAAAGTTGACTGACAATGTGAAGGAAGAGATTCAACAATTTTGGCACTCTAATTCTAGAGTGTCACCCAATGTAAAGGACGTTTTGAAATTAAGAATTGACAACCGAGACCACACACCGCATCCCAAACATTTCTTGGAATCAAGCCAAACAATGTTGTACAAAAAATTTTGTGAATTACATCCAACTTTGCAAATATCACAAAGGGCCTTTGAATCTTTGAAACCATTTTATTGTGTTCCTCTTAAGATTCGCAATACCTGTTTTTGCAAGTACCATGTGGAGTTTTCAATGTACCATGAACTTTTATGTCATATTCGTTCTACGATGCATACTAATGAGATGTTGCAGGAGTGTGGTGCAATGTTATTTCCGAGATCATCAAGAGACTTGCAAGATCTATTTTTACGCCCTAGAGATGATGGCTGCTATTTCTATAGAAATTATTGTTTGAATGAGAAGTGCTCAGAATGCGGTGGGTTGTCAAAGTTTATTTCATGTTTTCATGAGGGCAGCGAACACGAGTTTGGAAATAATTATGTTGAGAAAAAAAGATACGAGACAGTGAAATATACTGTGAAGAGTGGAGGTGAAGGTTCTAGATGCGAATTAGTCTCACGAGAAGTGAGTATTGCTGATTTTATTTTGGATTTTAAGGAAAATCTTTTCTACAAGTATGCAAGGCACACCCATAGGTCTCAGTGGTTGGATCAACAGTTCAGGATGTGTAAGAACTCTTTCCCAATTGGCACTATTGTATCAGTGGTTGATTTTGCAGAGAACTATACATTGCAACCACAGAATGAGGTACAGTCTTAGTACTACAATTTAGTCCAGATTGCTATTTTTATTCACATTACATATAGACATGCTCCTGATAGTACAGAAGAGGGCAGGAAGATAATTAGGGAGTATCATTTTTATATGAGCGATGATAGATCACACTCCTTCGAGTATGTGCAACATTCTTTCGAGAATTTTTTTGAGTTCTTGCATGAGAAAGATATTGCAATTGACCGACATATAATATGGTCAGATAACTGTACGGGTCAATTCAAGAATGCGTGTATGTTTTATTGGTTGAGTAGAATGCATGTGGAGAGGCGTATACCTCATATTTGGTGTTTTTTTGAGGCGGGGCATGGGAAGGGAGAGCATGATGGAGCAGGTTCATGTTTGAAGAGAGCTCTAGTTAAGGAGCAATTGAGGATTTCCGGTGCAAATTTCTCTGATGCACATTCTATTGTTGATTGGTGTAGTTCAGCATTGTCACATGGAGGTACTCTTGATTCAGCAGTGAGCAGATTCTTTTGGTTGGTTGAGGAGGGAACAGTGGGAGATAGATTGGATTGTCAAACAATTAAAGATTCTTCAAAGATACATTCATTTCTCAGCTCAGATGCAAGTACATGGACCATTTGGACACGAGTGTTGGCTTGTTTTTGTCAAAGTTGTCTTCGGTGTGATTGGGATCAGTGCGAGTCAAGTGAGTGGATTGATACGTGGGTTCCCCACTATCTAACTCCTTTATCTCAAACAATATCCTTGTCAAATGATGACATGGAAAGTTCACTTGAGTATGATCGTCTATCAGATCTTGTACAACTAGGACATGTTTTTGCAGTTGTTGCACCGCAAGGGAATGAAGAGAGATCAGAATATTGGTTGGCATGATGTGTATAGGGAAAACAAAAGCTAACACAACTAGTGATAGATGATGATGGGTTCACATATCCTACAGGTTTAGTTGTTGTTGTGGGAACTTGGTTGCGAACATACATGATTAGAAAGAATGGCATACCTGCATTTGAAGACTATGAGAGACACAAAACCATTATAATGTATTCACACCTTATTATAGCTACAAAAGTCAAGTTGTTGAAGCATCAAGAAAAACCGAAGACCAAAGAGCTATGGACAGTGACTACTGCTGATCATGAAGCAATACTGGATACTCTTAAACAAAGAGATGACCCTTCAGGCACACTTGAGTAGTAGGTCTTTAATGGTGCCTTATTTTTTTATCATGCATTTCATTTCAAACAATGATCATTAAACCTTAATGTTCAAGTTTGTTAAAAGGATATTAAAGATGTGTTCAAAATGCAGGTCTATTGATGAACCTTTTTTTTTGGCAACACGGTTTTTGCATGCACATAGCGAGTACACTCGATATAATTGGAAGGGACGTATTTTTGCAACATGACTTATTATCATGCATTTGATGAGCTTTACAATTTTTGTTATTAGAGAACACTATTTGATAATTTTTTATGATATAATTATCGCATAACCTTTATGCTCATGAAGGTATTTTTTGATGATATACAACAGTATCACATTATGATTTTTGCGTCACCATAGTGGGTTCTATTGATATAATTCGAAGGGACGTATTTTTATGGTATATGATCCCACCTTTTCATTTATTATCATGCATTTTAGTTGAAGTGATTATCATAAATCCGTTATGTTCATCCATGCATTTTATGTGTAGACTAACAATTCTTAAAAATACAGGTTCATGCTAGATCATTCGTTGTTGACGAGACCCTCTCTTGGTGATGGTACATATTCCTTTGAGCATTAATGAGATTAAATTGTGGGTCTTGTTGTATTTATTATCATGAAGATGATTCAAATGCATGTGGCTAGGACACATCTACAGTGGATCAAATTGTCATGATAAATGATCTATTGAATCAAACATTTGACATTGATAGTCAGGTAAATAGGTTAATGTTGGGCCTTCAACATCAACACCTACTAGTCAAAGTGGTCATCGAACTTTCACTCAGGTAACCTTGTCTATTTTTATTCATTAATGGTTTATAAAATAAAGTCAGTTAGATTTTGGCAATTGAATAACATTGTTTCATTTTCAGATGCTGACATCAGATGCAACTAATATTCTCTCCACAATGGAGCATGGTGTTCTCTAGCAGTAGCATCTTTGATGCTTTTGACAGTAGTATGAGTCAGATTAATAAATTTCTAATTTGATGCTTCCCACAGGGCTTTGCAACTTCAGATTGTGAGTGTGCCCCTGTTACAAATGAATTGTACTTTAATCGACATAGATGGTCTATGATGGCTTTTTTGTAAGACTATATGGTTTTATTACATATATTGTACTTTAATCGACATATAACAATATCCAAGTGGTGGTTGGCATGAGCTCGAATATGGTAAGTTGTATGCATCTTGAAGTTGAATATGATATGTTGTATACATCTTGAAGTTGAACTTTGATTAGACTTTGTCAGCATTTGATGAATCATAAATGTCATTTTATTATTAATCTTGTGAGTGTGAGGTGTAGGAATAAATATCAATTACTTTGAAAGTCATGGATAGTTGTCCTCATATGATAACCACCAGATGGTTGTGCCTTATGAAGAAAAGCTGAATAGATAATAACTAATTGAGAACATCAATTCAAATCCATAATCTAGAGGATACTAATAACAGATCTTTGTATATTTATTTTTTCTAATAATGAAACAGGTACAACTGTATTGAGATAAAATGAAGCTTTTCTCTCATATGAAGATGTCACATTGGCAAATTGGTCTTTATTATAATACACAAGACATAAGTAAAATCAAAATGCTCTCAGGGTATAGTTTTGGACTTGAACCATATTGCATAAATCTCAAGGCTTCAACTTGATTATCATTAAAGGTTTCTGATTGTTTACAAAATATCCCTTCATATCCCTTCATGGATGTCACATGCGTAGGGTATGACCCCGAGCATCGGATTGAGTGGGGGGGGGCAAAGCAGGAGCATGAGTAGGGTAATTATGCCTAACTGGACATGTCGGAGCCGACGGTTCGTCATCGTGATGAGCTGAACGAGAAATCAACTAGGCGACAACATTCCATTGAGTGAGACTGACGATTTTTTCGCCAACCAAAAAAATTGCTGCCCTAATAAAACCGTAGGGCAACTTGAAATACCGAGATAAGCTTTTGTAGGGACCCCTCTCGTGGCCCCGTAGGTTCAAACAGATTGTTCGCAGGTGCCACAGATTCTGAGTTAGGGCCCATCAAAGTTTGACAATTTTGAGCACTTAGGGCGCTCAAGGGACGACGTCGGTAGGGTATGACCTCGAGTGTTTGATCGAGTGGGGGGGCAAAATAGGAGCATGTGTAGGGTAATTATGCCTAACTGGACATGTCAGAGCTGACGGTTCATCATCGCGACGAGCTGAACGAGAAATCGACCAGGCGGCAATATTCCATTGAGTGAAACTGACAATTTTTTCGCCAACCGAAAAATTGCTGCCCTAATAAAACCGTAGGGCAACTTGAAATACTGAGATAGGATTTTGTAGGGACACCTCTCATGGCCCCGTAGGTTCAAATGGATCATTCACAGGTGCGATAGATTCCGAGTTAGGGCCCATCAAAGTTTGACAATTTTGAGCATTTAGGGCGCTCAAGGGACGACACCAGTAGGGTATGACCTCAAGCGTTCGATCGAGTGGGGGGGCAAAAAAGGAGCATGCATATGGTAATTATTCCTAACTGGACATGTCAGAGCCGATGGTTCATCATCGTGATGAGCTGAACGAGAAATCGACCAGGCGACAACATTCCATTGAGTGAGACTGATGATTTTTTTGCCAACCGAAAAATTGCTGCCCTAATAAAACCATAGGGAAAATTGAAATACCAAGATAGGCTTTTGTAGGGACCCCTCTCGTGGCCCCGTAGGTTCAAAAGGATCATTCACAGGTGCCACAGATTCCAAGTTAGGGCCCGTCAAAGTTTGACAATTTTGAGCACTTAGGGTGCTCAAGGGACGACGCCGGTAGGGTATGACCCCGAGCGTTCGATCGAGTGGGGGGGAAAAATAGGAGCATGCATAGGGTAATTATGCCTAACTGGACATGTTGGAGCCGATAGTTCATCATCGCGATGAGCTGAATGAGAAATCGACCAGGCGACAACATTCCATTGAGTGAGACTGACGATTTTTTCGCCAACCGAAAAATTGCTGCCCTAATAAAACCGTAGTGAAAATTGAAATACCGAGATAGGCTTTTGTAGGGACCCCTCTCATGGCCCCGTAGGTTCAAACAGAT
This sequence comes from Cryptomeria japonica, assembly GCF_030272615.1. Lineage (NCBI taxonomy): Eukaryota > Viridiplantae > Streptophyta > Pinopsida > Cupressales > Cupressaceae > Cryptomeria > Cryptomeria japonica. The sequence goes on from NC_081409.1 coordinate 230,673,563, forward strand.
CATTCGCAGGTGCCACAGATTCTGAGTTAGGGCTCGTCAAAGTTTGACAATTTTGAGCACTTAGGGCACTCAAGGGACGACGCCGGTAGGGTATGACCCCGAGTGTTTGATCGAGTGGGGGGGCAAAATAGGAGCATGCGTAGGGTAATTATGCCTAACTAGACATGTTGAAGCTGACGATTCGTCATCGTGACGAGCTGAACGAGAAATCGACCAGGCAACAACATTCCATTGAGTGAGACTGACGATTTTTTCGCCAATCGAAAAATTGCTGCCTTAATAAAACCATAGGGAAACTTGAAATACCAAGATAGGCTTTTGTAGGGACCCCTCTTGTGGCCCTGTAAGTTCAAATGGATCATTCGCAAGTGCCACAGATTCCGATTTAAGGCCCGTCAAAGTTTGACAATTTTGAGCACTTAGGGCGCTCAAGGGATGACGCCGGTAGGGTATGACCCCAAGCGTTCGATCGAGTGGGGGGGCAAAACAGGAGCATGCGTAGGGTAATTATGCCTAACTGGACATGTCAGAGCTAACGATTCATCATCGCGACAAGTTGAATGAGAAATCGACCAGGCGACAACATTCCATTGAGTGAGACTGACGATTTTTTCGCCAACCGAAAAATTGCTGCCCTAATAAAACTGTAGGGAAACTTGAAATACCGAGATAGGCTTTTGTAGGGACCCCTCTCGTGGCCCCATAGGTTCAAACAGATTGTTTGCAGGTGCCACAGATTCTGAGTTAGAGCCCGTCAAAGTTTGACAATTTTGAGCACTTAGGGCGCTCAAGGGACGACACCGGTAGGGTATGATCTGAGCGTTCGATCGAGTGGGGGGGCGAAACAGGAGCATGCATAGGGTAATTATGCCTAACTGGACATGTCGGAGTTGACGGTTTGTCATCGCGATGAGCTGAATGAGAAATTGGCCACGCGACAACATTCCATTGAGTGAGACTGACGATTTTTTGCCAGTCGAAAAATTGCTGCCCTAATAAAACCATAGGGAAACTTGAAAAACCGAGATAGGCTTTTGTAGGGACACCTCTCGTGGCCCCGTATGTTCAAACGGATCGTTTGCAGGTGCCATAGATTCTGAGTTAGGGCCCGTCAAAGTTTGACAATTTTGAGCACTTAGGGCGCTCAAGGGACGACGCCGGTAGGGTATGACCTCGAGCGTTCGATCGAGTGGGGGGGAAAAACAGGAGCATGCATAGGTTATTGTTCATTAAATTAATTGTATTGTATTGTTGATTAAATGAATTGTATTGTTCATTAAATAAATTGTATTGTATTGTTCATTAAATGAATTATATTGTTCATTATAAAAACAACACTTACGATGAAATGAAATGAATTGTATTGTTCATTAAATAGCCATTATTAATCATTGTTAATTATTGGAATGAAGATTAAAGATTTCCATGATAACACCACACACAGATGAGCAACAATTTATATGATCGAATATCAACTTCTGTATATATAAAAATGTCGAATGATTACAAATGTATGTCCATAGACAAATATGGCATAAACACCAACTGAAACAAAATGTATGTCTAAATACGTGAATGTATGTCCATATACAAAATATACATGCCAACTAGACATGTAAGCATCCCAAAACTATCTATAACATCCTAAGCTACTGATGGATCATCAAAATCAATCCTCTTCGCCACACTGCTCGGCTCTGAGGATCCTGCACAAGAAAAACAAACCACGATTAATATTAGTTATATTATATAATTCACATTCGAAAAGTTAACATAAAAATGAACTATTTAATTGAACTATTCATGTTTACCTCATCTCCACGTTTTCTCTTCAACTTTGCAGGACTCTTGATGTATGTCTTCGGTAGAGGAGGTATGTTTTGAATATTTTCATAAACAACCTACATATGTTTAGAAACATGACATTGATACAAGTTAGCATATAATTGTCACTGATAATAACAAATTATATCTACTAATAAATAAATAAAAAACACACATCTACTCGAGGCATCTCTTCTTCTTCTTCAGGTATATAGGGTGTAGTCATCAAGGATGTGAAGCCAAGGATTCTCTATATATATACACAACAAGTATATGAAACTATCAATCTATGTCTAGACATGTATAATCACTATAAGTTATTTAAACTATTCATTCAATCATATTTGCATTCAATTACCTTTCCCTTGTCTCCAATTGCACTACCAGATCCTAGATCAGACTGCACCGCACTCGTGCTGCTTGTGCCCTACAAGAGTAAAATAAGATATACATGCAAGTTACTACATAATCTAATTAATACAAATATAAATAATGAGCATGTATGTACAATAAAATACAAACGACTAGGTGCAATAATATATGTACCGTCAAGCTATCGAGACCAAATGAAATGGCTGACAAGGTGCCCTCCTGAATCTATCTCAACTCATCCTCGGTCATCAACTGTTAAATAGACCATGTAAATAAAAATTAGTACTTAATATTATCTAATTTATAAATATTTAATTAAAATATAACATGAAATGTCAAAACACAAATCTTACCAATACATCATCAATGTATGATGACGGTGCCTCCTCGCCTCTAGCATGTGAGGACTCCCAAGGGTATCCTCCAGTTTGTGTAATAACCTCTGGTGCATCATGCATCTCATGCACCTCGTAATCTGCACTGTCCACAGCAGGATCAACGGGCTGTCCAACTGGACCCAAGCATACGTGCCCACACATGACACAACTATGTGGCACACATATGTGTGGAGCCGACGATGACATGTCAACACCACCTGATGCACCACTACCATCAAAAGTAGGCTGAGCTACTGACGCAGCCTGAGAAACCAAAAGGCTACTCAAAGAGTGAATAGCTGATATGGTCCGTGAAGCTGCCTCACAAATGATATCAAGATGCTGAACTGCAGGTGGGGGATCAACAGGAGGAGGGGGGACATATGGGCCCTGGACTACTCTGACTACCCCAAGTCTATTTTGGGGCATACCTAAACCTACACCCTAGAAAGGTTGGATGTCAAAGTAGTTCACATGTTTCTGTAAAACAAACTCAGCATACAATTTTTTTATGAAATAGAAGGGGATATCAAGATTGTTGTTGGGTGGTTTATCGAAAACCATCCACCAACAATCCCAAAAGTTTTTCACAATCCCATCATTTGTGCACCATTTGATAGAAAGTTTTGTTTTTTTGGGATCTACAGGCTGACCAGTACAGGGATTGACAAACAATGAGGCGATTTTGGCTTTGGATATCTCAAGTTCCTTGATATCCTTATACGACAAGCCATCTGCATATTTCTCCTTCATAGAATCTCGCCATAAAAGGGCGGCATCATGCTCCTCAGTCATGGTTTCCATACTTTTTACGATCGACGTGAGAGGATCAAACAATGGGTTTAGACGAGGGATCCTACGATATACTTCTGCAATCCCCCTCAATTCCTTCAAATTTTGTGCAATCAAATCTTGAATTGAGGGGGGGTTTGGCAAATGAGGGTTTGGTTGTTGCAGTTGTGGTTGGTCAGTGTTTTCATTGTTATCTTCCATTTTTAACCTAATTGAATGTAAACAATTAAATTTAGTTAACAAATTTAAACAATTAGGTATTTGATTTTAAAAAAACTTAGTTTTCATGAAAAAAAACCATATTTTCAATGAAAAATCAAATAAACATTCACAAAAAATACAAAAAATGAATGAAAATGATTCAAAACGACAAAATTCTTACCTCTAAATCAATTTTTTAGCAATTTTTTGTCAAAAAACCGGATATCAAATGGAGCGAATATCGGATTTTGACAAATTCGCGTGACCTGTGAGTTAAAAATGACTCATGGGACTGTCGCTGTCTAAATATAAAAGTCTCAGAAAATCGGATATCCGATTTCAACACTTAAATTATTTTTAAATAACATATATAATATAATAATATATTATATAATACATATTGTATTATATTATATATATTATAATATAATATAATATAATATAATATTGTATTATATTATATTATATTATATATTATATTATATTATATTATATATAATATAATACAATATTATATTATATATAATATAATACAATATTATATTATATATAATATAATACAATATTATATTATATAATATAATATTATATTATATAATATAATATTTTGTTATATTATATTATAATATAATATTATATTATATTATATTATATTATAATATATAATATAATACAATATTATATAATATATAATATAATTTAATATTATATTATATAATATAATATAATATAATATTATATATAATATAATAGAATATGTATTATATAATACGTAACATATAATACGTATTATATAATACGTAACATATAATATATATTTTAAATTAAAATTACAAATAAAAATTAGATATCCGATTTGCATAGGTAATTACCAGGCCATGGTGTACTGACACCCAGGCCAAGCAAAAAGTCAACACGGATTTTCGCATTTTTAGGAGAGTGAGGAAGGCTATTTTTTTCACATCGCCACTTTTTGGCCCCCCTTGATCCTGCACTAACCCTTGAAGACTATGATGTTAAAAGATTGAGGAACATGAAGATGCAAGATGAGTTGAGATCTACAAAGGAATTCATTTTTACTCAACAGGAGAGGTTGTCATATGTTCAAGCTAGGAGGAAGGAACTTTTACAAAATCAGGATAATGAAGAGAAAGATGCCTTTAAAGAAAAATGTCAGAAGCTAAGTCAAGAGAATATTGTCATGAAGAATGAAATGCAAGCCCTGACTATGAGGATGTCCAAAGAGATTGAAGACTAGAAGAAGAATGAAGAAAATCTTGATATATCTCTGAAAGACAGATCTGATGAATGCATTAGGTTGGTTCATGAGAATGATGTGTGTTGAGAACTGAATTGGTGCAATCACAGAACAATGAGCAAGAATTGGAAAGAATAGATCAAAGAGACACTGGAGACACTAGAGGTCTTGGATTTGAGCATGGAGAAAGCTCTGGTATTGCAAATGAAGATCATAAGGTTAACCAGAATTAGAGGTCACTGGTAAGGCAACACAATACACATAAATTTAATGGTAGATGATTTGTTTGCAATATATTTGGTCATATGGCTAGGCATTGTAGAAATAGAGAAAATCAGAATAATAATGCAGTTCTCAATCAGTGCTCAAATTGTAAGAAGTATGGTCATAGGATAGAAGATTATAGAATGAATGTGGAATGTCATGCATGTGGAAATTTTGGACATCTGGCTAATCAATGCAAGTCAAGGAATGGTCAAGGTTACAGTAAGGCAATTCAGAAGAACAATTTCACTTGTTATGCATACAAAAAAGTAGGACATATTGCTAAATTTTGCATAAGCAAGAATCCACTGGGAGGAAGTGATAAATATAATGAGAAGGGAAAGCATAAGGTTGATGAAACTCGCAAGGAGCATGAGAAGAAGTTGGTTATGAAGTCTGAGGCTCAACTAACAAAATCAATTTCCCCAGATGTTCATTTGGCTGAAGGATATACCCCAGTTACTCAACAGGCAGAGCATAATGTTTCTGCACCAGCAGGAAACACATCCATTAACTAAGGCATTCGCCTTAGGGGGAGGCAAATTGATGACATATCTTGCCTTTCCCCTGGCAGTGGTTTGAAAGCCTGTTTCAGATCTTTGGAATTCGGTTTGAAGGTTAACCGACAAAGATTTATTGGATCTTGGATCTTTGATCTTAGATCTAGCTTGGTTTATTGACAAGTCACCTGATGAGTTATGGTTTAGTCATACATCTACAGTTAAGTACCTCAGAATCTCTGGTAGTGAATTGGAAGTTTGATCCTAGATGTGACGAAGGAATATTTCTTGGTTATTCTAATGAAAGCAAATCATATAGATTTTATATCAAAATATTGTAGAGGATTGTGGAGAGCACTAATGTCAAGGTGGATGGGCTGAATAGAAGTCAAACCAGAATTTATGAGCAAGAACCGGCAGTGGAAATGGTCTTAACTGAACCAGGAACACCTTTACCAGAACAAAATGCAGGACCAGTTACTCCAGTGGTATCAAAATATTCAACAAAAACTGAAGATCAGGGAAGAGGAGCAGAGAATCAGAAGACTCCTAGGTAAGTAAGGTTGAATTGTTCAGAAGATCAGATAATTGGACAATAATAAGCTTGACAACTGATGAGGTATGCTTAATTTCCTTAATTGTACCAGCATCAATAATTGAAGCATGTAAAGATGAATGTTGGATGAAAGCTATGGAAGAGGAATTGGACAACACATGGTCTTGGATGTTATTGTAACTTGGTTTGATTGGTTTGTAATGGATATTCTTAGAAGGAAGGAATTGATTATGTTGAACCCTTTCTATGAGACAATTCCCTTAGCTCATACAGGAAACAAAATCGCTCAAATCCACAAACAGCTCGAAGATCATGAATTCCTTCTAGTCCAAGTTAAAATCTAAAATTGGTCTAACACAGGTGAAGTACTTTAAGATAACAAATATATGGATTGATTCCATTTATGCACTCTTATTATAGGAGAATTCAGTCAAAGTGAAAGCGCTAGTTTTTCTCCTTCCTCTTCCCTTCAACAAAGGCTCGGGTCATTTATGATCTTAATGGGGTGAACACATTAAGTTTCTTCAAATCCCTTGAGTATTAAGATTAGGGCCATCTCTTATAAGAACATTTTTCTTTAGATGATCACAACAAATATCTTTCTTAGATCCTTATGAAGAGGAGACTTGGATTACCATTATAGGCTACCCAAAGAATCCATTCAATCTTTCAAACATTTGGTCAACAAATTTTTCAATATTTCTAAAGGGTAAGTGCACCAAGTTGTGGTACCAAAAAGGTGCCACTTCTTACTTTTTCATAAAAAATGCGTCATTGGAATGAAAAGGTCGTCCAAGCCTACAGGTTGGATGCCCAAGGCAAATCCAACCCAAAGGATTGGTATTCTCCCAAGAAAACCATTTGGCGAGCGCCAAATATGGCACTCACCCTATTTGGTGCTCGCCAAATGAAAAAATTTGGATTTTCACATTTGGCACGTGCCAAATGTGGCACTCGCCAAATGCAAAATTTGAATTTTTACATTTGGCGCATGCCAAATTTGGCACTCGCCAAATGTGAAAAGTCATTTTTTTGCATTTGGCGAGCGCCAAATTTGGCGCACACCAAATGTTCTACATTGTCCAATGTGAAGGTTTTGTGAGTGTGTAAATTTTTCAATCTTGGCACAAGTTAAATCCACCCCCGAAGGAGAATATATACATGAAATATAAAATTAAGTATAGCTCTATAGGACTTATAATGTAGATTCTAGTTTTTAGAGGATCATATAAAATTTCAGGCCTAGTCAAATTTCAATAATCGACATGTCAAATTTCAGTAATCAACATGATCCCATTAGCATTCTTTGGCTATGTATCTCACTCTCTTTATCTTCCCCAAACTCTAGACCTATCTCTCTCCCTCTCTTGTCTCTCTCGCTTCTTTATCCTTGACTCTCTCCCTCTCTCTTCTCTCTCACTCCCTTATTGTTTCTCTCCCCTCTCACTCCTTTCTCTTGGTCACTACCTATCCCTTTTATCCTCTCTCTCTCCCCATATCTAGGGTTGTCCCTCCCTCACTATTCACCTCACTGTCTCTCCCTCCCTATATTATTACCCACCTTTCTCTCCCCCTCTAGGTTTCTCACTTATCTAATTGTCCACCCTCTAGTTCTCTCCCTCCGTCTCCACCTTTCTCTCCCTTCTCCTTACCTCTATCTATTTGTGAACTCTCTCTCTCTCTCTCTCTCTCTCTCTCTCTCTCTCTCTCTCTCTCTCTCTCTCTCCAAACCTCTCTATCTCCTCTTTCTCTAGGTCTCACAGTCCCTCCATGTCTACCTCTCTATCCATCTCCTCTTACTCATCTCTTTGTTCTTATATCTCTTCTATTCTCGCTCCCTCCCCTCTCTAGGTCTCTACCTTCCTTTCTTCCTCTCTCCCTCTCCCACTCTCTCGTCTTCTCTCTTCCTCTCTTATTCTCTATCTTCATTGTCTAGGTCATTACCTCTCCATCCCACCCTATATCCCCTCTCTATGTTTCTCCCTCCCTTCCTCTCCACCTATCTACCTCTTCATATAGGTCTCGTTACCCACCTCTCTTTATCCCCTTCTATCTATCTGACTCATCTCTGGCCATCTAGGTCTCTCACCTATCTATATACCCCCTCTATAGTTCTCTATGTCCCTCTCTACCTCTCTCTCCCTCCTCCTTAACCCTATCCCTTTATGAACTCCCTCCTTTTCTCTTCCTCCCCTAACCTCTTTATCTCCTTCTTCCATAGGTCTCTCACTCCCTCCATGTCTACCTCTCCATCCATCCCCTCTTACTCCTCTCTTTGTTCTTCTATCTCTTCTCTTCTCCCTCCCTCCCTCCTCTAGGTCTCTCTCTTCATTTCTTCCCTTCTCCCTCTCTACCTCCCCATCCATACATACCCCCATATATATCTCACTCCCACACTTTTTTATTCTCTCTTCCTCTTTTATTCTCTCTCTCTACATTCTAAGTCATCAACTCTCTCTCACCTCTCTAGGTTTACCACTTCCTTCTTCTTTACCTATCTACCTCTGTATCATGTCTCATTACTCACCTCTCTCTCCCCCGCTCTATCTATCTCATTCCTCTCTTGTCATCTAGGTATCTCATCTCTCTTTCCCAATATAGTTCTCTCACCTATCTATTTGTCCCCTCTCTAGTTATCTCCCTCTCTCTTCCCCTATATCTCCCTCCCCCTTTACCCTTATTTATTTTTTAACTCTCTCCTCCTCTTCTCACTTTCCCCCACCTCTGCATCATCTCCTTCCCTAGGTCTTGTAGTCCCTCCATGTCTACCTCTCCCTCAATCCCCTCATACTCTTCTCTCCCTTTATTCTTTCATCTCTCCTCTTCTCTGTCCCTCCCATTTATAGGCATCTCCATTATTTTCTTCCCCTCTCCCTCTCCCTCTCTATCTCCCTCTCCCTCCTTATCCCCATCTCTCTCTCCCTTCCCTACTAATTCGTATTCTCTCTTTACCATCTACATCATCATCTTTCCATCACACCCTCTCTAAAGGGTCATATGGTGTCCTAAGGGGTCATATGGTGTTCTATCACGCCTTAGGACACTATATAACCCATTTTAACATCCTAGCACATGACATGACCACTTGTGACACAATATGACCCCTCAAGACACAATATGGTATTGTTAGGGGTCATATGATGTCCTAAGGGGTTATATGGTGTCGTTAGGAATCATATGGTGTCCTAAAGGGTCATATGATATTCTATTTCCCATTAGGATTCCATATGATCCCTTATGACACCATATGACCCCTAACAACACCATATGGTGTCATTAGGGGTCATATGGTGTCCTAAGGGGTCATATGGTGTCGTTAGGGGTTATATGGTGTTATGTGACCCCTTAGGACACTATATGGTGTTGTGAGGGGTCATATGGTTTCATATGGGGTCATATGGTGTCCTAAGGGGACATAGAACACGATATGACCCCTTAGGACATCATATGATCCCTAAGAACACCATATGACCCCTAAGGACACCATGTGACCCTTTAGGACACAATATGACCCTTAACGACACCATATGACCCCTAATGACACCATATAGTGGTCTTAGGGGACATATGGTGTCCTAAGGGGTCATAGAACACCATATGACCCCTTATGACACCATATGACCCCTTAAGACACCATATGACCCCTAACGACACCATATGGTATCATTAGGGGTCATATGGTGTCCTAAGGGGTCATATGGCATCCTAATGGGTCATAGAATACCATATGACTGCTTAGGACACTATATGACCCCTAATGACACCATATGACCTCTTAGGACACCATGTGAACCCTAATGACATCATATGGTGTCCTAAAGGGTCATATGGTGTCCTGAGGGGTCATATAGTGTTCTATCATGCCCTAGGACAATATATAACCCATTTTAACATCCTAGTACATGACATGACCACTTGTGACACCATATGACCCCTAACAACACCATATGGTGTCATTAGGGGTCATATGGTGTCCTAAGGGGTCATATGGTGTCATTAGGGGTCATATGGTGCTATATGACCCCTTAGGACACCATATGACTCCTAACAACACCATATGGTGTCCTAAGGGGTCATCTGACGTTGTTAGGGATCATATGGTGTTCTATGACCCCTTAGGACACCATATGGTGTTGTGAGGGGTCATATGGTTTTGTATGGGGTCATATGGTGTCCTAAGGGGACATAGAACACCATATGACCCCTTAGGACACCATATGATGTTTTTATGGGTCATATGATGTCTCGAGGGCTCATATAGTGTCCCAAGGGGTCATAGAACACCATACGACCCCTTAGGACACCATATATTGTCATTAGGGGTCATATGGTGTCCTAATGGGTCATAGAACATCATATGACCCCTTAGGACACCATATGTCGTTGTTAGGGATTATATGGTGTTTTATGGGGTCATATGGTGTCCTAAGGGGTCATAGAACACCATATGACCCCTTAGGAAACCATATGACCCCTTAGAACACCATATGGTGACGTTAGGGGTCATATGGTGTCTTAAGGGGTCATAGAACATCATATGACCCTATAGGACACCATCTAACCCCTTAGGACACCATTTGGTGTTGTTAGGGGTCATATGGTGTCCTAAGGGGTTATAGAACACCATACGACCCCATGGGACACCATATAACCTCTAACGACACCATATGACCCCTTAGGCCACCATATGGTGTCATTAGGGGTCATATGGTGTCATGTGGGGTCATGTGGGGTCATGTGGTGTCCTAAGGGGTCATAGAACACCATATGACCCCTTAGGACATCATATGACCCCTTAGGACATCATATGACCCCTTAGGAAACCATATGACCCCTTTGGACACCATATGGTGTTGTTAGGGGTCATATGGTGTTCTAAGGGGCCATAAAACACCATTTGACTCTCTCATATATATTCCTTACGCTCTTATTGTCTCTCTCCATTCTCAAGGTCACCATCTCTCTCTCTCTATTCTTAAGGGGTCATATGGTGTCATATGACCCCTTAGGACACCATATGGTGCCATTATGGGTCGTATGGTATCCTAAGTGGTCATTAGGTGTCTTATGACCCCTTAGGACACCATATGACCCCTTAGGTGTCGTTAGGGGTCATATTATGTCCTAAGGGGTTATATGGTGTCCTATGAACCCCTAGGACACCATATGACCCCTTAGTTGTTGTTAGGGATCATATTGTATCCTAAGGGGTCATAGGGTGTCCTATGACCCCTTAGGACACCATATGATCCCATAGGACACCATATGGTGTCTTTATGGGTCATATGGTGTCCTAAGGAGTCATATGGTATCAGATGAAGGATACCATATGATATCCTTTATGGGTTGTATGGTGTACTAAGGGGTCATATGGTGTTGTATGACCCCTTAGGACACCATATTATGTTGTTATGGGCTATATGGTGTTTTAAGGGGTCATATGGTGTCCTATGACCCCATAGGGGGTCGTTAGAGGTCATATTGTGTCCTATGACCCTTTAGGACACCATATGACCCCTTAGGATATAATATGGTGTTGTTATGAGTCATATGGTGTCTTGAGGGGTCATATGGTGTCTGATGACCTCTTAGGGCACCATATGACCCCTTAGAATACAATACGGTGTTGTTATGGGTCATATGGTGTCCTAAGGGGTCATATGGTGTAGGATACCATATGAGCCCTCATATGGTGTTGTTATGGGTCGTATGGTGTCCTAAAGGGTCATATGGTGTCATATTACCCCTTAGGACACCATATGGTGTGATTATGGGTCTTATGGTGTGCTAAGGGGTCATATGGTGTTATATGACCCATTAGGACACCATATGACCCCTTAGGACACCATATGGTATCATTATAGGTCGTATAGTGTGCTAAGGGGTCATATGGTGTCATATAACCCCCTAAGGGGTTGTTAGGGGTCATATTGTGTCCTAAGGAGTCATATTGTGTCCTAAGGAGTCATATTGTGTCATATGACCCCTTAGGACACCATATGACCCCTTATGACACAATATGGTGTTGTTATGCATCATATTGTGTCCTAAGGGGTCATATGGTGCACTATGACCCCATAGGACACCATATGACCCCTTAGGTGTCATTAGGGATCATATTGTGTAATAATGGTTCATATGGTATCTTATGACCCCTTAGAACACCATATGGTGTCGTTATGGGTTGTATGGTGTCCTAAGGGGTCATATGGTGTCCTATGATCCCTTAGGACACCATGTGACCCCTTAGGACACCATATAGTGTCATTCTAGGTTATATGGTGTCCTAAGGGGTCATATAGTATTCTATGACCCCTTAGGACACCATATAACCCCTTACATGTCGTTAGGGTTCATATTGTGTCCTAAGGGGTCATATGGTGTCCTATGACCCCTTAGGACACCATATGACCCCTTAGGTGTTGTTAGGGGTCATATTGTGTTCTAAAGGGTCATATGGTGTGTTACGACCCCTTAGGACACCATATGACCCCTTAGCACACCATATAGTGTCAATATGGGTCATATGGTGTCCTCAAGGGTCATCAGGTGTCTTGTGACCCCTTAGGACACCATATAGTGTTGTTATGGGTTGTATGGTATCCTAAGGGGTCATGTGGTGTCCTATGACACCTTAGGACACCATATGGTATTGTTATGGGTTGTATGGTGTCCTAAGAGGTCATATGGTGTCCTATGACCCCTTAGGACATCATATGACCCCTTAGATGTTGTTAAGGGTCATATTATGTCCTAAGGGGTCATATAGTGTCATATGACACCTTGGGACACCATATGACCTATTAGGTGTCATTAAGGGTCATACTGTGTCCTTAGGGGTCATATGGTGTCCTATGACCATTTAGGACACCATATGACCCCTGAGGACACCATATGACCCATTAGGTGTCATTAGGGGTCATATTGTATCCTAAGGGGTCATATGGTGTCCTATGACCATTTAGGACACCATATGACCCCTGAAGACATCATATGGTGTCGTTATAGGTTGTATTGTGTCCTAAGGTGTCATATGGTGTGCCCTAAGGGAACCATATGACTCCTTAGGTGTTGTTAGGGGTCATATGGTGTCTTGTGACCCCTTAGAACACCACTTGGTGTTGTTGTGAGTCGTATGTTAAGGAGGAGGGGGAGAGAGATAGAGAGGGAGAGAGAGAACTATAGAGGGGACATATAGATAGGCAAGAGACCTAGATTTCAAGAGAGGAGTGAGAAAGATAGAGGGGGATAAAGTGAGGTGGGTAACGAGACCTATATGCAAAGGTAGATAGGTGGAGAGGAAGGGAGGGAGAAACCTAGAGAGGGGAGAGAGGGTGGGTTGGCGAGTTAATGAACTAGACAATGAAGAGAGAGAATAAGAGAGGAAGAGAGATAATGAGAGAGTGGGGGAAGGATATATAAATGGAGAGGGGAAGAAAGGAAGGGAGAGATATAGAGAGGGAAGGGAGAGAGAAGAGAAGAGATAGAAGAACAAAGAGATGAGTAAGAGGAGATGGATGGAGAGGTAGAAATTGAGGGAGTGAGAGACCTAGAGAATGGGGAGATGGATCTAGGTTTGGAGAGAGAGAAGAGAGGGAGAGGGAGAGTGTTCATAAATAGATAGGGGCAAGGGAAAGGGAGAGAAAGGTGGAGAGGGAGGGAAATAACTAGAGGGTGGACAATTAGATAAGTGAGAAACCTAGAGGGGGGGAGAGAGGTGGGTAATAATATAGGGAGGGAGAGGTAGTGAGGTGAATAGGGAGGGAAGGAGAGCCCTATATATGGGGAGAGAGAGGATAGAAGGGATCGGTAGTGAACAAGAGAAGTGAGTGGGAGGGGAGAGAAATAATAAGAGAGTGAGAGAGAAGAGAGAGGAAGGGAGTCAAGAATATAAATTAGGGTACAAGGAAGGGATGAAAGGTAGAGAGGGTGGGATATACCTAGAGAGGGGAGAGAGAAGTGAGAGAGACAAGAGATGGAGAAAGATAGGTGTAGAGTTTAGGGAAGATAAAGATAGTGAGATACAGATCTAAAGAATGCTAATAGGAGAATGTTGATTATTGAAATTTGACTAAGTATGAAAGTCAATATGATCCTCTAAAAACAAGAATCTACATTATAACTCCTCTAGAGTTGAAACCACTCTAAAAAATCCTACCAATATCTACATGAAATATAACTTAAAGTGACTTATACTTAAATATTATATTTCATGTATATATTCTCCTCTCATGATGAGTATAACTTGTGCCCAAGTTGAAAAATTTGCATCACAAAACCTTAAAATTGGACAATGCAGGACATTTGGCGCGTGCCAAATTTGGCACTCGCCAAATGAAAAAAGTTGACTTTTCTCATTTGGCGCACGCCAAATTTGGCACGTGCCAAATGGGAAAAGTCATTTTTTTTCATTTGGCGAGCGCCATATTTGGCACTCGCCAAATGGTCTGCATTGGGAATTACCAACCCTTTGGGTTGGATTGTACTTAGGCATCCAACCCAAAGGGTTGGACGACCATTTCAAGCCTGAGACGTGTTTTTAATAGAGGATTAGAAAATTTACACAAATTTTTGGCCGTGCTCTCCATCAAGTTTGCACGTGTTTCAATAAAACTAAAAAAAAATACCATAGAGACCTTGATCTATCTCTTAGCTATCCAAGCATGTAATTCTTTTCACATTTTGATTTCGTTAAGGCTTTCATCTATAATTTCTTTTGTTAGTGTGTTCGTTTTTGGTCAAAAACCAACATGAACTATTTTGGGTATATTTTTTTACACGTTCATCAGATTTTGAAGAAACTTACATTTTTAGAAACTAGACTCCATTCTACACAATTTTAAAAAAAAAAGTTTTGATTTTTGATTAGTTATCAATGATTTTAGGGGGGAGCACGCTCAAATTTCTGTTTTTCAGGATGTGTCCACTTCAAAAATTAGTAAAAAATCATATACTCATTAAAAAATTAGCTGAAAAATCTGGCATAAACTACAAGGTGTGAGCTAATTTCTCACCAAAGCGATTTTAAATTTTTTTTTAAAAAGTTAACATTTTAGGGGGGCCACAACAGACGCTATGTTATGTTTTTTGCATAAAAACAAGACCACTTTTTGTGGCCCCCCTTTTTGAAGCCCTTAATCTCCACCATTTAAAAAAAAAATTAGTAGTTTAGAAAGTAGACTCGAAGCACTCTGACTCTTGTTCTTGTTGCATCTTCAAATTTGGAATCTGACTATCTTCAATTTGTCATTGAAGTTCAAACTTTGTTGATTTCAGAAAAAAGTGGTATCTTAAGACCCCCTTTTGGTACCACAACTTGGTGCACATACCCTAAATATCTAGTACAACTAGCATCAATATCAAAGTTTCCTCAGGACGAAGAATGGGTGAGATGAAACTTATGCCAATCGTATGAAAAGATGGTAATTAACTATCTAGGAATCCACTAGTGCCAATAGTTTTGAGGAATAGACTTGGCTAACTAAAATATGTATATATAGAGTTTGTAATCAATACAAAGAGGGCTTTTGCCAAAGTTTATAATTTTTCTTAGTTTTCCTGTGATTGTGATTTTAAATTGTTTGAATGCATTTACATAGGATACTTACACTAATACGTTTTCAAAATTTCAAAGTAGTATACTTATGCTTAGAATTGAAAGCAATGAAAGCATGGTAGCTGAGCATTTAAGAATTTATTGGCCATTTTATAATGCATGGCTAAAATTGCTTATAATATTTCTAATTTATTGTTTGACTACATGTATCTCTTTTTCAATGTTAGTGATACTGATGGATTTCAGTTTTACAAATGACATTAAAGAAGATATTTTCTTTCATTTTTCAAAAGCAACTTATGTTTTTCCCCTTAACTATAATTTGTGTGTATTTTTTTAGTTTTTATAATGTTTATGATCATGCACGCTGGCATGCATTATCAATGCACCAATCAAGTGGTTGCAGGCAAAGGGAAATTGCATCATGCAACCTTCTAAATCACATGAGTTGTCTCTAAGTGATTAACAGGTTGTTGTTATCTTTGTTTTTGATATACAATCATTCATAATTGTACCGAGCAAGAGCAGTTTTATGGTAGCTACAAGTTTTTGGGTCTGAAAGCTTTTATCATTGTTCTTTCTCCATCCCCTAATACTACATGGATCTCTTTCCCCTCCACATCAAGTGATTCCCAACCAAGCACTTCCTTTCCTCTAAAATCCATGTACGTGTATTCAAATGCATCAACCCTTGTATCACCCACCTCTTCTTTGGTCATGAAAATGTGCAACATGAAAAGCCTCCTACAAACCTTTTCAAATGAGATTATCAATATCAAGCACTAGCAGGCTGCCCCAGCCAGATCACCTTTCCAAAATTATCAAAATGCAAAACCCTTCTATCAACCAAATTAATACTTAGGAAAAACTCAGGGAGGAAGCCAAAGGAAACCTTCGAATCAGATCATGGTTGTCCCAACCTCCATACAGAATGTTCCTCTGAACAACAAGAAAGAGTTGGTGGCGAGACAAATTAATTTCGTCAATGACACGAATTCATGGTGTTTCCCTTGAAATGATGTGCATGCGCCCCATAACTCTCATGGGGCAACTTACAACAAAAGATAGTTGAGCAACAGGCCAAAAGTATTTTTCTTGACCTCAAGAACTACTCATATTCATCCTCAGGAGTGGTTAATGAAATGTTAACTAAACAAATGTAAGACATGTCTCTAGAACAAGAATATGAGATTGTGTTGGATCACGTTCTTTTCTCTTGGATGGAAGAGGAAGATGCAGTCTTCGCCAATGATGCCTTTGCATCCAAGCTGCACATTTAGTAGATTACAATACTCAATCAAAGAGGAGGTTCACGAGGGATCTTGTTCCTCTAATTTCTAAGCCGCACATGACCTTTGAAAAAAGGCTCAAAAAATATTGCAGTTGCACCTTTTCATAGAGGCCATGAGAGAGTTTCCAATATAAACCAAAGGATTTAAAAATTTCAGCACCTCTGGCAATGAACGCAGTGGAATAGCTAAGAAAGCTCCTGGTAACGTATCTCTATGAGACATATTGGTTATTCCTGAACAAAAGTTGTTACTGAAGGAGGCCCTAGAATACTGATAAAAGTTGGCCTAAGCTAAAGAGCCCATGGGACAAAAGAGAGGGAAGGAACATGACAATCTAGGACAACATCTGCCACCCACTTCTTTTGTTAACACCAACGAAGATCAAAAGAAAGGACAAATCGGTAATCCAAAACCTCTGCCCTTTGTTTTAACTTTGTTAGTAGGAGATAAGATGCTGAATAATTTTATGATAGACTCAGGGCAAAGTATCACTGTTATGCCCAAACAAATTGTTGAGGCCCTTCAAATTAAATATGAACCGCTCGAAAGGGGAATAATGCAACTAGATGGTAAAAAGGTGCAAGCCTTGGGAATTATCTGGGATCTACCCCTGACCCTATATTATTGGCCCAACATCACTATCCCTAAAGAGGTGGTTATAATTGATGTTTCCCCCATCTTTGGCCTTTTCTTGTCCCAAGATTTCATGACCAAGATTGGTGGACATATGTCCCTGGGTTGATCTCACCTAAATCTTTGAACTAAATATGGTTCAAAGATGAAAGTATCATTTTAACCCCTACATTCCGAGCATATAGCATAGGACACTGTGATGAGATTGGAGACCACTCATACTGATATTACCAAAGATGAGATCTATTGTGCAAAAATTCTAGAAGAGGAAGAGGTTACCGACGAAAGAAATGAAAAGGAGGAGATCATTCTAAATGAGTTCATCGAGAATGACCCCATTTGTAATTACCAGGCCAGGGGTCTTGGAATATATGTTATCTTTGATGAAGATTAGCCTGTCCCCAAGATCATTCCGGATGGGGAAAAAGTCACCCCCAAGGGATAATTCTGCCCTGAATATGAATTATGGACCATGTTCTTCAACAGTGCAAGATGCAATATCGGATCAGGACTAAGAATACACCTAGTATCCCTAGAAGGTAAAGAAATGTTGAAATCTTTCCGCTTCTAGTTTCCTTGTACTAATAATGAGGTCGAATATGAAGGTTTGATCAAATGCCTCAGTGTGACTGAGCGAATAGGGATTAAACAATTGTTCATCTTCATAGATTTTGAACTGGTGGTCAAGAAGGTGCATGGTACTTTTGTCACAAATAATGTACAAATGAGGTCTTACTAATATTGGGTTTCAGATTTAATCAAGAGATTTGAGGTGTTCAATATCTAAGCCATTCCCTGCAAACATAATATGGCAACCGATCGGTTGGAACTGATTGGATCATAATTTATCCCAATGATGGATTTTCCAAATAGTGAGAGTTCTATGTAAATGGTAGTAAGGCCAACAATGAATAAAAATGGCAAGTTTTTGAAAGCGATTCCTAGGTGGCCTTGTTTCTACAACAATCTGAAGAATTCACAAATGTATTGCAACCAATGGTTTAGTAAGCTTATGGAGATCGAGCGATTCAGTTGAAGTGAAATAAGCTCTTGAAAGGATTAATCACCCTTGAGAGTTCAATTGTGAGGATGCAATAAATGACAAGAGAAATTTTGTTGCAAATAAGGGGACTATGTTGTTCTAGAGGTCGAAAGGGACAAAAAACTCAAAGTTGGGAAATGAGTTTCATAGAAGGATAAGGAGAACTGATCTTCCTCTGTAAAAGATATGAGGGAGTCATATCTTGGAGTTTTGATGACCTGAAAGGATATGATACAGACATCATTCAACATACAATAGAGTTGTCAGTCAAAGCCAAGGCCATCTTCCAAAAATACAGATTGGTAAATCCTAAGATCGAGTCCCTCATGGCTAAAGAGCTTCAAACATTAGTAGATGCCCAAATTATGTATCCAATCAAGCATAGCACTTGGGTGTGCAATATGTTTCCTATTCAAAAAAAGAATTGTGATATTTAGCTATGTGTGGATTTTCGGGATATGAATAGAGCATCCCCTAAGGACCATTACCTACTCCCTTCAATGGAACATATCCTACAAATAGTTGCCGGTTTTGAAATGTTTTCTCTACTAGATATATTTTTGGGATACAATCAAATTTGGGTAAAGGTAGAAGACCAACACAAGACAACATTTACTACCAGGTGGGGCATGTATGTATATGCCAAAATGACATTCGAGTTGTCCAACACCAAGGCCACTTTCCAGTGTGCAATGGATATAGCTTTCGAGGAACTCATAAACAAGACTATCCTCATCTATATAGATGACCTCATTGTTTTTTCAAAGAAGAAGGAAGATCATTTTGATCACTTGGAAAAGGTTTTCCAGGAATGTAAGGAACTCAAGGTATCCCTAAATCCCAAGAAATGTGTATTCGGAGTCCCTTAGGGTAATCTCCTTGGACATGTGGTTTCAAAGGAAGGTATCTAAATTGACCCCAACCAGATCAAAGCAATCAAGGAATTACCTTTGCCAGTGAATAGAAAAGGAGTTCAATCCTTCCTGGGGAGGATCAATTTTGTAAGCAAGTTCATATTCGACTTTGCTAGTTTGGTGTGATTGATCACCCTTATGCTACAAAAGTATTAGAGCTTTAAGTGGACCCTAGAGGGAAAATTAGCCCTTGAAAGAATAAAATAAGTCATGGCCTCTGCTCCAATGCTCATAAATCTTGATTTTATAAAAGACTTCATCATGTACATGTATGGAAGTGAACGTAGTGTAGTAGCCGTCCTGACTTAGAAAGATGAGAAAGCTTCAGGAGAACATTTGATAAGTTTCAATTCAAGGACGCTACAAGGGTACGAGGCTAAATATAAATTCATCAAAAGGAAATCTTTCATGATAGTTAAGGGCCTTAAGAAATTCCAACACCTGATTGAAGCTTATAAGGTGTTGGTATATGCCGCTTATTCGAGTGTGTGCGAATATATCATGGAAGGTGAGATCGCAGAGAAAGGAGAAAATTAGATTACCAAAATACTCAAATATGACATTGAGGTTTGCCCCACTAATGTCATATGTGGCTAAGGACTCTCTGAATACCTGGCCACTGAGAGTGAGCCTGAAGAATCTAATGGGGAATTTGGGGAATCAGTGTTGGTGAGCCAGATGTCTTACCCATACGATTGGCTTTGAGATCGTATTGATTTCATGAAGTATGGCAGATACCCTTCACAACTTCCTTCTTCTAAAAGAAGATTTTTTAGACTCCAGAAGAATAGATATATCCTAATTGAAGGATTCCTATTTAGGATAACCCTCGATGCAGTTCTCCTCTGATGTGTTGATTCAGCTCAAGCAAGGAAGATCTTGACAAAAATCCATGATAGTGCTTCAGGAGGACACTTCTCTGCCAAAACAACAAACCTAAAGATAATGAGATATAGTTATTTCAGGCCAACTATGTTTGTAGACTGTCATTAATGGGTTCAAAAATGCCAAAAGTGTCAATTTGTAGGAAAAAGGAAAAACTTGTTCATGCCCCTTAAGCCAATAGTTACAGATGAGCCCTTCGCTCAATGGGGTTTGGATTTCATCGAAATGATCAACCCCTCATCAAGTATGGGTCACAAATGGATTCTAACTGCTACAGACTATTTCACTTGATGGCCTGAAGCTACTGCCTTGAAGAATGCGATTGAATCCAAGATATTCAATTTTCTAGAGGAATTGGTAACTAGGTTTGGCCCACCAAAAACCATCATATCAGACAATGTGAGGTTTTTCTTGGGTTCCAAGGTGTATAAGTTTTCTCTGAAATATGGGATTTTATTAAAAACATCATCAAATTACTACCCGCGGGGAATAGGTTGGCAGAATCAACCAGCAAGAAACTGATCAAATTGATAAAATAAATAGGATCGGATCGCCAGAGAGAGTGGTGTAGGAACTTAAAGATTGCCTTGTGGCCTGATCATATTACCAGCAAGCAGATATTGAAGACCTCTCCTTATGATTTATTATATGGGAAGGAGGTGGTACTACCAATTTCAACTGAGATTCCCTCACTACAATTGTTAAAATCTCTATATGTAGAAGAGAATGGCCCCCTGAATTCTAGGATGGTTGAACTATTAAGGGTAGAAGAAGAAAGACAAAAATATTTAGATTCCTTAACTAGCCACCAAGAAGCGGTAAAGAGGTGGTTCGATAAGATGACTTCAGACCCAAAGTTCAAGGAAGGAGACCTTGTACTAAAATTACAATGAACGAGTCACCAAGCCGGGACATCATGCCAAGTTTGATTCATTATGGGTGGGACCATTCTAAATTATAAATTGAAAAGAAAGAAACTCTTTTGAGTTAGAGGAATAAAAATGGTAACCCTCTTGGGATTCCCGTTAATGGGATCCACCTTAAACAATTTCATTAAATGCTTTCCTGCCATATGTGTACATAATTATGATAGTTTATTATGTGTTGCTTTAAATAAGTACCCATGGGTACATTGTATAGGTGTCAGTCTCGAGCCAATTGACCATCTCTTTTGTCAAGGAAATCATTTTGGAAATCCTTCACGTACCTATCATTAATTCTTCTCAGTTTCCTTTACCACCATAATTTTAGTGCCTTGCCTTGTAAGTTTAAAACATTCGGCACCCCAAAGAATGTGAATTTAATGTGCATGTTTACCAAAAGAAACAGTTGCATGGGAAATATACAAGGCATGAAAGATCATTCTTTGCACGCAATATTACCTTCTGTGATCTTAGATTTAGAAGAAAGTTATCAACAGGTTGCAAAGGAAGAATTCAAAAAATTATTGAAGACAAATTGAGAAAGGTGACATAAAGCAAGAAAATGGCTAGTGACACTATGAACACAACAACTATTCTTATTCCAAGATCAAAAGTTTTTCAAAATTAGTCATATGCCTTGGTTCCCAGTGTCCCTAGTCTTGTCTTTGATGGAACCTGAGCTATAGATCCTACTTGGTACCCCACTAACGAAAATCCAACCTTGGTGATCGATTATGCAGACAACATCAAGGACCCAAAGCTTGTTGCTAACCCCAAAAATATTTAGGAGGGCATGCTACAAAGATGGCTAAGAAAGGAGGTTGAGAATGACCTAAATTCGATAGGCAATTGGATATGGTATTCTGGGCTTCCCCAATTCATGGTTCTTGTAGTGCACCCTTGTCCAGAATTTGTAAGTCTTTTTGCCTCTCGTTTCAACATGCATAATAGAACCATTCAAGGCACTCGTCTATAGATAATTATTTCACCAGAGGCAATACAAGAGATGTTGTGTATTTTTGCTAGAATGGCTCCATATTGTCAGTATAGATTGAAATACTACTTTGAGAATCAACAGATGAAGATGAATTTCTTTCTCCACAAATTTCAACTTCTAGGTGGTGCGAGAAGGGTTCCTAAGTTCCCCATTTCCCGTAAATACTTTTTGTCGTATTTACTAGACGTTTTCTCGATGATGGATTTTATCTTTGGGGCAGATAATGACATGGAAGTTGAATAATTCCAAGTTGCCTTTGAATACCAACTCTTCCATGGGGCTCCCTTCAGCATTGATTTTGTAGAGGTAATTGCTGAGAATATTTCTAAGCAGTTGGGAGAATTCCTAACCCGATCAGTTTTTAGGCATTCATCATTTCTAGTGCATTAGCTTTTGTACCAAAATGCTCATTTTTTTTAGGGCCAATGCAACCTAGATTGGAAATTTTAGAATTCCCTAGTGATAAAAACCCTATTACCATTCAGACCCATGTTTTATCCTCTTCCGGTGATTATTATACTTTCTCAAATTGCATCTTAGCCCCTACCCTTTAGGATTTCCAACAGGACCCTGCTAGACTCACCCAAAGCCAAAGAGAGTGGTTAAACTGAATTCAGGTTTCAGCCTAGGTCAAATCTCCTCCTTTTCATTTGTTCTTCAAGGTAGACATTACTATGGTCTAGGTGCACATGTTTAAATATGAGCCTTTCCAATTGCCTACTTTTGTTATTGATAGAGCCTTAGCTCTAGAAGTGTACAAACAAATTCCTATTGCAGATGTAGATATTAGGGCATGAAGAAATAAAACCATGCTCTATAGACCTCCAGTGATTTTTGGTGGGATTACACTTCATAAAGCAAGGGATGAGGCACTGCTACTTCCCAAATTGGTCTTCTTGGGGCTTCACCTCATTGTTGATCCTTGGTATTATGATATAGATGGTTGTTTGGCTAATAGGCCCTTTCTAGTCCATCTTAAGCCAAGGCCTTATTGGGGCCAAAGGCGTAACCCTGCTGTGTCTACAAGATATGTTTTTGTTCATCTCTCATACATTCACAAATCTGAGAGGCCCAAGTGGCATAGCTTCTATATTGTGGTGGATAGTAAAAACCCAACGAGGAAGATGCCTCCTTTAATGAAGGTCGCCCTAACCCAACAATATTGGAATGAGCAAAAGATCATTGATTTCTAGATTTATCAACATAAGACTAAGGAGCCATCGTCTTAGGTGGATGACATTGACCTGGATGATGTGTTCGATAGAACATGGGAAAAGGAGCATCCTTCTCTTGAGCGTTCGGTAAGTACTAAGGCTAGTGAGGATGAGGGGGTTCTGATTGTTACAATAGCTTGAAGAAATAGAGGGCCAGAGATAGTGGTTGGGATCAGGTCTCCACCACCTTAGGCTAGTGAAAGGCCAAGTGAGCCCCAAATTATTATTGAAGATCCAAAGCCACAATTAGACAAGGGACTAGAGTATGAGATTCCCCGGAGAGGGAAGAGGATTGAGAAGTCGAAGAAGACAAAAATTATAGAGCACCAAGAAGAACCTTCAGAGGAGGAGGTAATTGAGATCCTCTCCCTAACACAGGTCATTGAATAGGAAAGTTTTTCATCCCCTCTCCTTTCTTCATCTTGTTCTTTGGTGGATTCTCCTAGTCATGTAGCAAGTTCAGAATTGGAGCTTAGTTCTTCCCAAAAGGAGCCTTTTGAGCTACCATCATCCTTTTCTACTACCTTGGGAGTTAGTTTTCCCTATATTTTCACATGGATGGAAGCTATAGTTGTTTCTCCTACTTCCCAACTACCTTTTTCAAACACCAGTTTCTCAGCCTAGGGTAACCATAACGATGACTATGCTAGCCCAATCCCTTTTTTCTGCTCCTATGTTTCCCTTAGGTTTTTCTATCTTTACATAGTGTGCTTCAGTCTCTCCAATTTTCACTATGGTTTTGGAGGGCATTCCCCTATTCTCCCCTAGAGAGTTAAGTTTTTTGAAGTCCCTAGGAATGCAAATGATAGTTCCTATTGTCCAAATACCTTTTGGTCTTCCCCAAGGTGTTCCCTTTGAAAGATAATTCATTGGCTCTCTGATGGAGTTAGAGCAACAATTCAGTGTGTCCAAAGAATACAAAGCCACGAAGATCTAGAAGAGGAGAGAGAAGGATGTCACTAGTTCAACCACTTCTCGGATGAACATTGTGTTCAATGAATAGAAAAACAACCTCACTATGGCACATAGTTTCCTGAGAGTCATCATGACAAAGAGGGAGATGTTTTCAGATGACTATAATGGTCATATTGTGAGAGTTGATCTTAGCTCTGCTTTCCCTCAAGACAAGGTGGAATTGATGGAGGAGACTCAAAAGGTGGTCACAACCGATTTCTTGAGATTGGGTCATAAGTAATCCAAGATGAAAAAGAGGCTACAAGATATATAGGTGACCCTGTACAGGAAAGATGAAGAGCTCAAAGTGATTATTTCAAAGGTTGATGATCTTGGGAAGGAATTGGAGGCCCAACTTGTAGATGTTCATTAAGATGAAATCATAGAAAGGATCCATCTAGATTCTAAGATAAAAGAAAAAGAGAGATTACTTCAACAACTATAGGAAAGAGAGAAAGAATTGTTGAGTCCTAGAAAGAATTATAGAACAAATTCTCAAAATTAAATGATCCAAATGAAGAAAGGGAAGAGAATCTCCAAAAGGCATTGCAGGAGATCCAAATGACACTAGAAGCCAACAAATAAAATGGAAGTGCCATTAGGTTTATAGTTCAATCTAGAGAATAGGAGTTATCTGAGTCTCATCAGGCACATAACACTTCAATGTTTCATTTGGACCAGCTGAGAGAGGAAATGAAAGAAAAAGAGCTACAAATTTCACAAATGCAAGCTACGACCGCATCTTCCAGCCAATAGGCTAACTTCATCCCCGTACTACATGTATCTTTTTGGGAGAGGATATAGGGTTCCCTTCTCTCTCTATATTTGACCTTTCAATTCATTGTAGATGCTCATGAGTTATAAAGAAAGGTGTAGGTGGTGGCCTCAGAGATGTTGGAGAACATCACCCCTAAGGTAGCTCGGTCCCAGGCCATTATTGAAAAATTGTGCATAATGGATAATGAGACCTTGATTGTTGAAAGTATCACTGATAGACAATTGGTTTTCAAGAGATCTAATGAGTTTATTAAGTATAATGTATCTGCTTTGAAGTGCAAGGATGCCCCTCATATTTTCAATGGACTAGGTGAAGGGAAGAATTGATAGTGCATACTCCACATGGCTTCCCCATGAGACTTCTAAGGTTTTCAATGATCAGGGCTTCTATTTTCTCCGTCGTGTTGCCATGTGTTCAAGGGTTGGCGATATAGTTTTTTTTTTACTCACACCAAATATCAAGATGGATATTTTCAACAACGTGAGATGATAAGGACAAATTAATGTTGCTGACATTTTGCAAGGGAATAAGACCATTGAGATCTCCCAGCACACTTATCAAAATATATGAATCGGGATTAGATTGAAAAAGAAAGCGATTACAACAACCATCTTTATGGCCATCTACCACCTTAGGGTGGTAGAAGTTAGGGTTTCCTAGTTCCTTAGGGTTGTGATCTCAAAGTATAAAGGGATGATTTTTCTTTAGAGGAGGGACTTCTTCTTTTCATAATTTAGAGAAAAAGACTAATAGACTGTGCCATGTTGGCCTCTTTGTGTTTTCATCTTTGGATTTATTTAAAAGTATTATGTCAAGATTACTGGTGAATGTTTTATGACTCTTATGGTTTCTATTTATCGAATGCAAGTAACTAAATCATGTTCTTATTAACTCTTTTAGGGACTTGTGGATGATATTCTATTATTGTATCATGTCAATGTGAATGAATTGTTATTTCAAGTGGTGAATGAAAGACATATATTCCCTAATGTGTCCTAGTAGTTAATTATGTTGAAGATTTCAAATATTTGGCTTTGATATTTGTAAACTTCAAGCCTCTTGTTCTTCTTCAAAAGAGTGAATTTATCATGTATTCAATTCTATGGATATCATGTCTGTGAATTAGCGGAAGAAGTTCTTAGCATTACAAATTCTAGCGTATCGCCTTATTATTAGTTTTGTTTTTATGTTCTTCTTTCCCTTTTCACCCCATTTACAATTACGAAGAGCCAACTTCTAAAATCCCTGAGGTCATTTCACAGAGAGCATCAAGTCCCACCTCTGTGGAATTTCCCAACTACCCCGCTTCAGGTCTTCGGACCCAATTAGGGATCAACAGTTATACCAATATAATTTACTTTTTTTTTTTAATAAGGATATCAATATCTAGTACACAAATATTGTTAATTTTTTTTCTTTTTTGGTAGGTGTAAAATGAAGATCTTGATTTTCAATAAAATGCATACATTCATTAAAAATAGAATATAGTTGTAATAATCAAATTAAAAAAATTAAAAATTACATTTTTTGATAAGCTTATATTAGGGCTACATACTTACAAAATAAATTTTCATTCCCTAAAAGGTAAAGTAAAATTATTTTTTTGACAACATTTTGATAGATGCAAAGGAGATTCCATTGATGGTTTGATTTAAGACAATGAGGGTTCTATCCTAGTGTTTTTCTAAGGGGGTTTATTCTAACCATCTTTAATTAAACTCCTTTAGATGAAACCACTCAAGGCTTAAGTTTATTTTTTTATAAAATTTGCGATTTCAAGAAAAAAAATCAATTTGTCCTATAAGTGGCATTAAACTCTCAATGTTAGGGTCATTCTTAGACTCATACCTAAACCTTGAGGGTTAATTTGTGATGCCCATGTCTATGTACTATTTTTTTGAATCAAAAGAGCTATAGTTCCTATAATAATGATAAAGATAATTCAGTGTCTCCTTTTGTATGAGATCTATGATCCTATTTTTAAATCATGAATATTCATTAAGATTATCATTTTAAATTAGTCTAGTTACAATGGACTGATAACATATTTCAATCAAGTGTTGGTACCCTAATAATGAGTAGTGCATAAATTCACATAAAACCACAATGCACATAAAGACTATCATTTCAAAACTTTAAGTTTAGAGTGATTGGCTAGAATATATATCACTTATGCACAAGGTGACTAGCTCATACACATCACAAGTACAATAGTGATCAGCTTAAGAATACATCACATTTATATAGTGTGTATGCTCCACACATAAATCACATATTTATATAAAGAACAACTGGTATCATAGAAGTGGATGCAATCCTATATGGATCATCTCACTCCCTTTTTAACAATCACATTAGCTTATAAATATATCTTAGCTAAAAAAGGGAACATTGGTGCATCCCATACTATACGTTGGGTTCCATCATTTTTCCAATCGACCAATATCTATGATGACAATCAACCATATCATACTACTTAATGTTGTTACTAACAAGAGCACGAGTGTAAAAATGAGCACAATACCTGAGACCATTTACATAAGTACAACAGAGAGTGATTAAGATATATACAATGACCAACTAGCTACCAGAAGAGGATGTGACACACCTAAATGCTTCTACTAACACCTACCCTTTTACTGCATCCCAACTAAAATAAGAATGTTTGCACATTTCATTCTACATTACATATCCCATCCATTTCCTTTATTTTTCATATCAATTATGATGGGCGAACATCTCATATTATTGATTGTCGATTAGATAAGGTGTATGTATAAAAAGACACATCACATAAGACCATTAATAAGATTACCATAGCTTGCTAAACTGTCAAATTAGTGGATTTCGTTGTCTATCACCCCTAGGCCATTGGAAACAATCTTGCGCACCCTAGAATGGGGTAGTACTATATAAATTATGTATAATGCTAAGAGTTAAGATTTTTAATTTTAATACAATTTTATATAATTATAATTATGTATAAGTATATTGTAATTTATTATGTTGTAGAGAAAAATAATTCAAAATAGAGTAATGAGTTAGGTTAAGGAAAAAAAAAAACTAACAATAACAAAAATACAGGACCAACACCTTTGTTTTGCTACTTAACTTAATCAAAAACAAAAATAAAGGAAAAATAATAATTAATTGATTCTTTTTTTAAAGGTTAAAATTAAAGTAAATTAAGATTTATAGGTCAAAATTTCTTAGAAATTTATGGTTAATAATAAATGCTTGCAAGTTGGTAGTTTCAATTATATATATAATTGAAACTACCAAAGAAATATAGTATAAATACTGAAAAACAATTCAAATTATATTTAAATAAAAGTAAAAATAACTAAAT
Organism: Cryptomeria japonica; assembly: GCF_030272615.1. Classification (NCBI taxonomy): domain Eukaryota; kingdom Viridiplantae; phylum Streptophyta; class Pinopsida; order Cupressales; family Cupressaceae; genus Cryptomeria; species Cryptomeria japonica. The sequence continues at coordinate 230,702,244 of NC_081409.1, forward strand.
GGAATGGGAGATATAAAATGTAAATAAAAAAAGTTAAAGATAGAAATTAATTTAAAAAATAAAAATTAAAAAACAAGTTGCAAAAAAATGTGGGCAATTTAATACAAAAGAAAGAAGCAACAAATATATATAAAAAAACAAACAAACAATCAAGCAATTTATAATAATGGTTAAGAATGTCAGAATTCGTGAAATGCAAATCCCACAAGCCCAGTTGTCTTCTGCAAGAATACCTGTCACACATAAAATTAGAATTGAACAACAAAGAATAATTGAAGACACTTAACAATAATTGAATGTATTGCTTTGAAATTGTTTATTGCTTATTGCTTGATTACAATGAAGGATATGACATCCTTATAAAGAAATCTAACTCTAAAGATAGAAACCCTAAATGGTGGAGTCTACAAGATAGATTGAGAGTTTGAAACACAATGCATGAATCAATCATTTATGCACAAATAGCATAATAAACTAATTAATGCATGAAACTCTCAAAAATCTAAACATAGTTTGCTTTTTCCTAGTTTGCATTATGCATGGAGATAAATATTAATTAATTAATTAACTAAATAATAAATTATTTAGTGAATTAATGCAATTAAGTGAATAATTAATATATGAATTATTTACTCAAATAAAGAAAAACATAAAAAGATGAAGGTTAAGGATAGATCACCTCATATCACTATTTCAAATGTTCATTATTACAACATGGGTGAGTTTTTTTTTTTAAAAGAATGTGTAAAAAATATCTCATACTATTATTTAAAATAATTTTATAGGTGAACTCCATCACAATACATGGTTCATTCAGATTTACAACATCAAATGCACACATATCCACACTCACTTTGCCTTTGAAAATAGTGAAAACCTTGCTTCCCAACACAAATGCATAAAACAACCACAAAAATAAAGTTTTTCAAGAGATTGAACCCATACAAACATGTGATTATTCAAGTTATATACTTTCTCCACCCTTCCATGAAACCTAGGAAATGAAAAGGATACCTAATGGATCATTTCAACATCCAAAACATTTCATCTTTCAATTTCTACTTGTGATATTGTGTGTTTATGATGAGTTTGTTAAAATGAATTATTTTTTCACTGGGGTTTTTCCATTGATTACAATGAACACTCTATTTGTCACGGTGTTGAATGTGTTCACCCCTTATATGTAGGTGAATTTAGAACACTTTTCTTTTTAGTTAGGATTGACATTTTCAAACTAAACCAAAATGTATAAATATGTTCTATACAATCTTATATATTGTCAAATCCACTCTTTAATGATCATACCTTTGTTATCATATATTTTGCCAATGAAATAATCTCACTAGTGTAACTCTTAAGAAGTAACATCCAACTAATCTCTCTAATCTAGTACACTTCTCTTGATTTTTGTGTCATCTCCAATCCACCAAGAGGCATTTGGTCCCTAAAGATTAGGTACTAACCAAATGTAGTAATTACATTCCCACTTCCTCTTTGGAAATCCAATTTACTCTGCTATGGAATCACTCTTTGTGACCTATAAATAAAATTTCATGCTCAATTTGCTAGAGTTGTCTTATCAATTTGAGGACAACATTATTTTTTGGTTCTTATTCCTTAAGTGAAACATATTTCATTTTTGGCATAAAAAAATCATCTTGTTTATCTAATAAAGAGGGTAAAAACAACTTTAATTTACTAACATTAGTAGTAGAGAAGATTTTATGTATTGTACAGAAAGTCTAATTTGAAAAAATTCTTTAACATACATATTCATGACCTAAAATAGATCACATGTCAAAGGTATGATCTTCCTTTAGGTTCCTTGAAGTCTCTCTATTCCTTGGTACTCAAAATTTTATTGCCAACATGAAATTTGTTTTCTACTCTATGTTGATAATGGAAACACTTATACCTTGCTTGACAATCCTTGAGTATTTTTGAGACATGGATATGGATTTGTCTCACCTTATCAAGTAAATTTACATCCTTAACCACTTTTGTATCTCCATTTTCTATCCATTCCCTTGATTGACCCATGCCTACATAAGATCGTGGGCTAGGTGCAAATAGCCAAAACAAGCCTTGAATAGAGATTAATTCATTGTTGAGTGAATGGCCTTGTAATAGGAGTATTCTATGTATGTTAAATGTTCATCCCAATCTTTAGGATATCTCTAATTGTACCCATATAGTAGTTGCACCAAAATTCTGCTCGAAGCACCAAAATTCTACTTGAAACCTTTGTTTGTTCATCTCTTTGGGAATTAAATGTCATATAGACTATTTTAGCTTGTTACCCATTCTACTTCAAAATGTGAACCAAAAAAAATGTGTTCCAATTTGAAATTATACTCTCTATACGTTCAAAGTATATACAAATTTTTTAAATAATATTTCAACCACATCACTTTCAATCAATATCTTTTTGCGAGCAATGTGTTGGTTGAAAATTTTGTCAACTCAAGAAGAGCTTATAAAATTGTGGTTTCAACCACAACAACACAAGATTAAAACTCTTTTAATTATTAATGGAAGGCTCCCCCTATGATTCACTACTCTATTCTAGTAAAATAAGATACAATTTTTTAACTCCTATTCTAACATGGGCGGTACATCATCCTATCCTCTTTTTTCAAGATAGATGTTATTCTTTTCCTTTCTTTTTAGGAAAGAATTTAATATAGAGCAGCAATAATTCATACAATTATTTGTTCCAAATTAACTTGGAAAGAAAGAACAATATAATATAGATAGGAAAATAAGCAAAGTGTCTGTAAAGGCACAATGTCCTTTGTTGCTTCTCTAGGACTGGAAAGAGTGCTCAAGCTCAAAGTCTTAAATTCATTGTTGTCCTATCAACCTTTTATAATTTCTTCTGTAACCCAAAGAGTTAACTAAGAGAATAAAAGTAAATCTCAAAGTCTAAAGATGATTCCTAGCTTTACCTTTGATAATGCTTTTGTTGAAGTAGTAGTATGAAGCTCAAAGTCTCCAAGTTACCATTTCTTTTCCAAGATAACACAATCAAGAACAAAGTATTCAAAGTGGAACCCTCATATATACATGTATCAACTATTTATACTTGAAATCTCGAGATGAAGCACAAAGTCATCAAAATGATAATATGATAACCAATCCCTAATTCTAACAACAATAGTCAAGATATGACTCAAAGTTCACAAGTTAACAATTCTCTCGCTCAGGTTTTTGCCTCTGCATTTTGATCATTGTTGGGGTGTGGTGCCTCTTCTTCATCTGGGTGCATCGTCCCTCCTTCCTCCTCTTTGTCTCTTCTCCCTCCCCCTTGGGTGTTGGCTTCTCTGGGGACCTGACCGTCACTTCCTGTGCGCTGCCTCTTCCCTGCGACTCCCATGTTCTTGCGATGGTCTTCCTGCTTGCTAGCAGTGCTTATGGTGCTCCCCGCGTGGGAGATTCCCTTTCAGAAGATGGTCCCCCTCTCATGGATGCCCTCCTAGAGAGTGTTGTTGATATTGGCTCTCAATCGACTGCTACTGGTGCTAGGGTTCTACCCAAGCCTTCTTTTGCTGGCAAGCCTAGCTTTTCTCGTGTGGCCAAGTCTACTGCCCAACCCTCCAGGGGTGTTCGTCCTCTTCCCTGTGCCAAATCCTCCCCTATGGTGGTTTGTGGGTAGGATGTTGTGGAAAATATTGGGTTCTACCAACGTTGTGCATTATTTTTCAAATTCTCTGGGCTCTGGCCTTCACTTCCTGACCTCCATTGTTGGGTGAGTGACTCATGGAGGCCTTTGGTAGCTCATAATGTTGAGTGTTTTCCTTGTGCTAAGGTATTTTTAATAGCTTTCTTCGATTGATAGAGATCTAGTTTTGGGCAAGCTATGGGCTTGGAGAGTTCACCCCCTCTCTGTTAAGCCTTGGACAACTTTGTTCAAACCTCTCACTGAACTGCTTAATGCGCGTCCATTTTGGGTTCGCCTTCCAAATCTCCCTCCATTTTTGGGAGCTTTCTTGCTATGAGACTATTGGTAACTCTTTAGGTCGATTCTTAAAGGTGCATGATGCCACATCTTCTATGGGCCACACTACCTTTGCTCACATCCTTGTTGATATTGACATCTCTTTGCCTCTCCCGGGAGATGTAGTTCTTATGGTTGGTGATCAGTCTTGGACACAATTTTTAGACTTTGAGGGTCTTCCCTTCCACTGTCGAAAGTGTTTCTCTATGGGCCATCTTGCTTCAAACTGCTCTATCTCATGCCACAAATGTGTTGCTACTTGGTTGGAAGGATGCTATTGTTGATCACTTGACCATCTATGCTACTGAATCTGATTTGGATGGTTCCTCTCAGGAGCTTGAAGTGCCTTCTACTACTGCTGATGGTGTTGTCGATTCCACTGTTTTGGCTCCTCTAGCCCCAAAAGACCCTATTGCCTCTGATTTACAGCTTCTCTCTACACCTAGTGGTCCTTCTTCTGATGCTCTGCAACAGCCTTTTGTTCTACAATCTCCTGTTTTGCAGCAATTGTATGTTGTCTCGCAATAGCATGTTGCTTGCTTCACTGATGGTTTACATGCTAGTTTCTTACCGCTTGGTCATTCTCTTGATGGCCTCGATAACACTATCACCTAGACTGTTGTTTGTCGTAGGGGGAAGGAGAAGTCCTCCCTGCCCCCCCTTGGATCAAGTCTCCACACCCCTTCTTGAGGTGGATCTTTGTTGTTTAAGGTTGGACAAGTTTCCTTTGTTCAAACTTGTTAATCCCGGACTTGCTCCGATGTGTTGTCTTTTACCTACAGGATTTTCTTTCTTTTTTATAGTCTATGACTATGTTAAGGGTCAACGCCCTTGTTAACGTTGTTTTTCAAATAAAAAACAATTGCCTCTACACTTTAATAATATTCTCTCAACACACCTTTACTTGAAAAAATAATATTTTATAATGAAAATGACATAAGAACACTCTCACCATAAACACAAATGAATCCAACACAAAGCTTGGATGCCAAAAGATTTCTTTTTATTTCATCAAATTTGTAAAATCACAAGAGGAACACAAAGTTTCACTTTTGCTCTTCACTTTGGCATAGTTTCAACATATATATTAAAGACAATAGATGGATCTAAGTTGCATATTACAAAGATAAACCTCATATATATAGAGGAGAGGTGTAGCATGAAAATAGGAAAATTACAACTAATTTGTGACCAAGTCAAAGGTAGAGTTCAATTTTACTTGGGACAAGTGCAAGTTCTGGATGCAAAAGCGTGAATACAAAATGATAGTTGAAGTATCAAAATCTTATTACAAAATGACACTAGACTAAAGATGCATAAAAATGACTAAGTGTTTGGAGCCTCGTCTGGTTCATCATTGTCTCCATTTTTCTTCACCAGTAGAATCTTGATGTTCTCGCTTGATAGTCTGCATTTGATAGTCATCTAGTCCCAATGTGCTGAATTTGGCATCTGGAGTGGAGTTGCAGAAATGGATTTGAAGAATTCTCGAAGTCGAAGAAAGTTGACCAAAAGGGGTAGAAGAAGTGCATTTCAAACTTATAAGTTTGATTTGCATTTAGGAAGGGTCATCAGTCATATAGGTGCATATCGGACTTACAAGTCCGATTTGCGCTTATGCAAAAACAAAGGGAAGAAAAACTAACATTGGTGCAAATCAAGGTTATAACCCCAATTTATACTTGAGAAAGGATTATGGTGCAAGTCAGGGTTATAACCCTGATTTACACCTAAGAAGGGAACATGGTGCAAGTCGTAGTTACAACTCTGATTTGCATTGACTCTTAGCACTTGGAAAAAATGCAAAAGGAAAATGATGTGGGTCAGGGTTATACCCCTAATATACACCGTGAAGGGGAGACACGATGTAGATCGGGATACAACCCCAATCTGCACCGTTGGGTAAGACCTTGGTGTAGGTTAGGGTTATACCCCCGACCAACACTATTTGAAGGGGACTCGATATAGGTCAGGGTTATAACCCTGATCTACACCAGAATGGGAAGACTTGGTGCAAGTCAGGATTCTAACCTCGCCTTGCACTTGAAAGGGAGAAGTTGGTGTAAGTTGGGGTTGTAACTCTGACTTGCACCATAATGGAAGGACTTGGTATAGGTCGGGGTTATAACTTCAACTTACACCTGATAGGATTTCTCAGGCTTTAGGTGTAGGTCGGGGTTATAACTCTGACTTGCACCTGACATGAAAGACAACTATGAAGTTGTTTAAATCAGGGTTACAAACCGGATTTGCACCTCAAACTAAATTTTTTGAAGGGAAAGTGTAATTTGGGTTTGTAACCCTGATTTACACCAAAACACAAAACTAACTTAAAAGGCCTAGAAAAGGGCCAAAACCTTTGAATCAATAATCGATGGTCCTAAATAACATGCAAGGGAAAAAGTACTACCTCGAAAAGTGTGCTTAGAGCACGTGAACTAAAAATTGGATAAAATTTGTAGGGGTTGTCTTGTTTTTGTGACTTAGCCAAAAACGAGGACAACACAATGAGTATGCACATTTTTTAAAAATGACCTAAAACAATGAAATTTAGCCTTTACCATGTTTTGTCTTTATTAATCCACCTTTAAATTACATGGATATTCTTTTCCGAGAAATTTGAAGCACCAATACTGGTCAATACAACCCAATTTTTCTAATTTTTGGCTTGGTAACATTACATGATTAATAAATTTTATAAATAGAGACATTATCCCATAACTAGGACCAATAGACATACTACTAAAGGTTTTCCTTTCTTTTTGTCGCTCCAAAGTTTTGAGTCACATACAAGGTATTTAAATTTCTTATTTACATCTCTCTTTTTTCTTTGGGTGCACAAATTCTCTGACCTTATATGGAAGCCCATCAAAGAGATTAAAAAAAAAATTATATTCAAACTCATCATGCTTACCTTGACTTTTTAATTTGTACTCATCACTAAAATCTTCATTATGTAAATAATGTCTAGCATATTATTCTTTTCAAAATGGATTCTTGACATATAAAGATTGCCAACTAAGGAGAGAAGAGGTGGTCTAGAAAGCATGTCCACCAGTTTGTTAGTTTCCCCATGCTTGTACTTTAGGACTAGATGAAATTGTTGTAAGAATCCCATCCACTTGTTATAGTGTGACTACTATAGCTTTATTTAAAATTGTAGATAATATAATTGTTAGTGATTAATATGCACCATCATTTTCTTGTTTATTATGTCGCACTTCTGTTTATTTACCACTAAAATTAAGGAATTTAGATTTTTTTCATATGTACTATAATTCATCATATTTCCTCTGAATATTTTTAGATGATAATAAATTTCCTACCTCCTTGTAGTAACACAATACCCATGTAGAAAAATCATCAATTAATTTCTCTTGTGCAAGTAAATGACATCTTCATGTGCAAATATGGAATTCCAAACAAACTCCACATACATTAGAAAGGAATCAAATTAAACATAATTTTATTCTTGAAATTAGCTCCTATGCAAAATGTTGACATACATTTTTCCTTGATAGAAACATCCACTCCTTGCTTGAGCCAATCGTGTGAAAGAGGGTTGTTGATGATCCATGGTATTCAATCCCAACTCAACTACTATTTTTTATGAAATGAGACGATTGAGAACAATTGTAAAACAATGAATCCCTCTTTTTATCCTTTATCTAGATTTGAACAATTTTGCATCGCACAAGGATAAGGTTGAGTTTGAATCTATCTTCTTCCTCCTTCATGAAGGTGCAAATTTTAGATGTAGATTTCAATGTCATAACCCTCTTTTTTTAATCTTGATTGGACTTCTTGTTGTTGTTGTTGTTATTAATCTTATGAGTAATGTTAGTTAAAGATGAAAAATTGAATAAGTATGGAATTATTTTGAAATAGAAGAATTAATAAGTGGTGACTCGCATTTGAGGTCATAAATTATTTGGGAAATTATTTATTCTCTCAATATTATAAATTGAGGTCATGGTGTAGGAGAAATAAGAGCGTTCTAGAAGGAAATTTCAAATTCAAAATGCATGGTCAAATGTAACCGCCACTATGACAAGTTGTAAGGAATATGCCTTGCATGAAAGAATTTCATATTCAAATTTAATATGCATGTAACCCCCACTTTTGCATGGAATTATTTTGGGAAAAAAAAAGAGAATATGTGAATCATTTAATTCTCTCGTAGTGGGAAATGGCTCTCATTTTTTATATATTGAATACAAGATTTTTGAAAAGGGGGGAGTTGATTATTTTTTGGGGGTGAAGAAGTAATTTCTCAAGTTCTGGTAGATGCTTGTTAGTAGTAGTAGGATTTTGTAGCCACATTTCATTGTATAATTTTTAAGTTTGTTCTTGAAGAATACTCACCAAGCTACAAGGAAGGCTTGAAGAAGATTAGGGGGAGATTTGGAGACGATTCTACAACAAGTTCTCATTCAATCCAGGTTCCATTTTTGTACACTTGTGTGTCTTCTTTCATGATGTATTTGTATGGTAGATATTGTAAAAAAAAGATCTATTTTATTTCTTACTTGCATGCATAGGTTTTCTTTATAATGGGTTTTATGTAGTTGAAGGAAGAGAGAATTTTATTCAATTGTATGCATTTCATATCATAAATTTGAGTGGCTAAAAATAATATTGCATATCTTTTCCAAAAACAAAATTCTCTTCGTTGGTTCAGATTTTGATAGAAGAATTCATATGCAAATAGGAAACAAAGTTTGTATAATTTGCCTATAATCAGTAGACTTGTTTCAAAATATACATGGAATTAGAATATTAAAATCTCTTCTTCCCTTTACCTTGATTCCATTTTTTTTTGCTTTTTTTTTTCCAAGAGATTTAAAATCAAAATAGGGATAAAAAAAAGAAATTAAATGTTTTTTTTTTGTGAAATGCATATCTCTTTGCTTATTCAAAGGTGTATATATATCCCTATGAATATATATATTCCATGAAAATTTTTCTTTGAAAAATATATTTTTCTCTCGAAAATCTCTATGTTTTTTTTTTCTCTAAAAAATGTGTCTCTGAAAAATATATTTTTCTCTGGAAATCCCTGTGATTTTTTTTCTCTGAAAAACTTGTCTCTGGAAAATATTTATCTCTAGGAAATCTCTATGTTTATTTCTCTCAAAAATTTGTCTCTAAAAAATATTTATCTCTAGGAAATCTCTATGTTTATTTCTCTGGAAATTTGTCTATAATATATATGTGTGTGTGTGTGTGTGTGTGTGTGTGTGTGTGTGTGTGTGTATTTTTCTAGAAAATTTGTCCTTGAAAAGTATAATTTGTGAAAACTCTCTCTGTGATTTTTTTTTGAAATCTTTTATTCCCAAAGTGAAATCTGTGAAATCTATCTCTCTGTTTTTTTTTATTTCTCAAAATGAAATTAGTGAAATTCTCTCTCTTTCTGAAATTTTTCTTTTCTCAAAGTAAAATCTGTGAGTTCTACCTCTCTATGAAATCCTTACCTCTCAAAAGTATGATGTGTTGAAATTCATCCCTCTCTGTACAAATATCTTGTCTATTTATGAAATCCTTGCCTCTCAAAAGTATGCTCTATGAAATTCATCCCTCTGTGTACAATTATCTTTGTTTATTTATCTCTCGAATACTCATATACCTTTGTCTATTATCTCTGGATTACCCGTCCCTATGTACAATATCTATGTAAACAAAAAAATTTATCTCTATTTTTATTGAACGGGAAAATAATAATAATAATAATAATAATAATAATAATAATAATAAACCACACAATCTCTCTCTCTCTCTCTCTCTCTCTCTCTCTCTCTCTCTCTCTCTCTCTCTCTCTCTCTCTCTCTCTCTCTCTCTATATATATATATACCCTTCTTTATGATTATTGAATATAATAATTATATCTTTATTTTTCCATCCATTAAAAGAAAACGCTTTTTCAATGTTTCCTCTTTTAAAGAATTCTTTCCTTCTTTATGATTATTGAATATAATAATTATATCTTTATTTTTCCATCATTAAAAGAAAACGCTTTTTCAATGTTTCCTCTTTTAAAGAATTCTTTTTAGTACCCTCTCATATTATATTAAGAGAATTTTTTTTTTTAAATTTACTTTTTGAAATTTATTTTATTTTTGTAATTTTAAGATTGTAAATTAATTTTTGAGTGTTATGAAATAATTAAAATGTTTATTTATTTGAGTTTATTAATCAAAAGGGTATTTTATTTGTTAAAGATGACTAAAATTTATTAGTTTTAATTAAAATTGTTTTATTAAAGGTAAAGGAAACAATCACAGCTTTTTAAGATTATTTAGTTATATTTAAGTTGTTAGCAAAGATTTATTTGTATCATTAGGATTAATTAGCACATTTGAAAATTAAAAATTATTCATATTAGTTGAATTAATTTATAGTTAAGCATTACAAATAATTTTAATAGTTAAAAATTTGTTCAATATTTAGAATATGAGGATTTATTCTTAAGTGTAAAATATAGTATTAAAGAAAAAAATAAAGTGGTAATAAATTTCCTAAGAAGAAGGACGACAAACAGAACTCATGATAAAAGAGTATGATATATAAATTTAAGTTGTAAATTTGGACCTTCCTTTTAATAAATACTTTATCTATAAAGATTTCACTATCTCCCTCAAAGTGTTGGTATTTTGGTATGGTTTTGTCATTGATGTCAACACCTACTAAAACACTAGCACTTTGGAGATCTAGCAGCCTTCACCGGCAAGCAAGTAACTATTGCACAGTTACCGGTATATAGTTCACCGACAGGATATAATGATCATCGGCACTCGGAATTATATGGAAGACACTTGGTAATGTCGGAGACATCATTTGGACATCTTGTCCTAGAGTTTTGTTCATTGGTATATTCATATTTGCATATTTGCTTTTACCGGCAAATAGGTCCAGGGCCTAGGGTTACACCGGCAGGTTTATCTTTTCCAGATCAGCATGGCACGCTATGGAGATGAATAATTATTGTTGTAAATGCATTAAGCCGACATGTTTAATCAATTATTGCATCGGATATTATATTGTTTGTAAAATGTTTTATTGTAATATCTTGTAGAGCCGACCTACTAAAATTGGTCTTAGGTTATGGTATAAATGTAAGATCTTATTTGTAAGATCGAATGTGGAATGTGAAAAAGAATTGTGTGAAGGTATATGCGAGATTAAGCAGAGCTATACACGAAGACATCATTTGAAGATGAAGTTAGGTTTTTGTTAAAGCATATCAGCATTACACCGGTACTGAATCTAGCATATGAAGATGCTATTTTGTGTAGTACATTCTTATTGGATTTAACCATCCAACTGTAGTCAGTGTGACTCCCATTTTGTGATTGAGCAGTGAGCTATAAAGAAACATAGGGCTAGTAAAGGAGAAGTTACTTTTATATTGCAAGTAATCAGTATAGATATATTTGATTAACATTTAAGTTTCGAAATGATTTTCATACAATCTAAAGGGTATAATCTATTTTAGAAGAATAGTAGTATTAATCAAGGTGTAAAGAAATTTTATTTGAAAACCAAAATAGTTTAGTAAATGGGTGTGACAAAGGTTGAAATCTTTTACGTGAGATTATTAAACCTGACTTACTTTGCGGACCTCAAATTTAGTACTTATCTCTAATTTATAAATTATCTAATGAAACTTACCTTCTAATTCGAACAAAGTTAGGATTCGTTGTTCTAAGATTATTGGGTTCTATAATTATTAAGCAAATGACTTTTCAAGAAAACCACCCCATGATCACTTGGAGAGGAATATAATAAATTTTAATTGAAGTAAATTTTAGGAGCAAGCATTAGCTCACTTCTAAGAATTTGGAATTGAAGAGGTTGTTATATGTAGGAAATATCTAAGGATAAAGTTAACATTACTTCAAGTGGAATAAATAGTTAGTTATCTCTTGTAATCTTGCAAGGAATTGACATTGGTTCTAAAGTAACTAGAGGAAGATTGATTCAAATTGCTTAGGTTCTTTATTTTAGTTGATTAGCAAGTATTAGACTCTCTTCTAATCTTATTTTCGAACAATTAGTGATAAAAATATTGTGGTTTAAAGCTTATTGTTAATAGTTCTTTTCTTTTTTCTTCAAACAAGTGAATATTAAATTCATTTCCGAAGTATTATTATTAGATAATTTATTTTTCTTTAAGCAAATTAGTACCTTTCAAGCAATAAGATTCATATTTAAAGTAAGGTTATCATTTGTAGAAAATACTTAAAGATAGAATTCATGTTGCTTCAAGTAGAAGAATTAGTTGGTTATCAATAATGCGGTTACTTTCAAGCTCATTAATATTAAGTTTTTCTTTCAATCTAGTAAGTGTTAAAATTCATTTCTAAGGCCTTCCACCTAGGCAGTGGATTTTCTTAAGAAATTTAGTATTTCAATCTTTTTCATAAGATATAATTTTTCAAGTTTTCAAGCAAAAATTCCTTGTATATTATATTTTTATTTTCATGATTGTATTAGTATATTGCTTTACAAAATATTTGTGAATTCAATTAGATTCCTAGTTAGAAAACTAAACAAGAGGAGACGAAACCAAAACCTTATCAGCGTTCGGTATCTATGGTGCCTCTAGGTCACGCCTACGGGTAATGTCGTCGTGTTGAACTACTGCACTTAATGCCTAATAAAGTTGCAACAATGACGTCTGTGGCATCATCCCTATAAATCATCGAGGAGAAACAAGGCTCATATGAAAGTTAAAAATTCAAGGGGCGGGTAATCTCCCTTGGATCGATAATCTAAAAAGATAATTTTTAAATGAATTTACATCCGCTCAGTTAAACCTTAGAAAACCCCATTAGGGTTTGGTGGTGTGTGATAATTTGGAATTTATCTATCTTGATGATTTTTCAAAGAATGATAACGGATTAAGGGTGACGTCTTTAATAGGAAATAGGACCTAGTTGTTTTAGGCCACAAGCATGAGGCCACCTTGAGCCTTTTTGCTATAGAGCTACCATCGTGGGTAGCAACCGCAAAGAAACTGTCTGGGACATTGACCCTAGAAAGGGTTGTGTACCCACCAAACAATTTACATTAAACCATAGTTAGAAACCAGAACTACATACTTTATGCCTTGATCCTGTGCCGAAATGGGTATGTAGGCAGTCTAGGGACGAAGTTGTCCCTTGTACTCAGGCATTCGAGGATAGGGATTAGGATTTGGTTATGGGTGAGTAGTTGGTTCTTGAAGCTCCTTGGTCTTTTAATCAAATGGTGCAAATAATAATTGAAAGGTTAAAATTAATTCAATGCATACTCAAAAGGAATCTCATATAGATTCGCTTGACTTCTCGAGGCTTAGGCCGAATTCCGAGGTGGAACTCAAGCTTGTTTATGTAATTATTTTAATAATCCTAAGGACGGCGACCTCAATGCACTCCTAGTAGGGGAGTGTAGTCTTTAGAGAGTGTCTCAAGACCCGGATGGTCCCGATGAGTCTAAAGTCTCTGGCCAGAGCATATCATATTCTTATGAATAGATGCCTAGTCTGTTTGGGTAGATGCCTATCTCCGATTGGATAGATGAAACCTCTTGTCCCATATGGATAGATGCCTAACCCATATGAGTAGATTCCTAACCCGTATGGATAGATGCCTAACCCGTAAGGTTAGATGCCCATCCCAGTTGGATGGATGCCTATCTCATTTGGATAGATGTACCTAAGTATGTGATTCAATAAAAAATAAATAAGAATAAGTAAGAATAAGAAATCAATATTTTTATATATTAGAAAAAAAAAATCAGTTGAGTTTTTGGATTAAGTTAAGTGGGTTATTACATTCAACACCTCTCATTTGAATGTCTATTATCATCACAATGTGAAGAATGAGATTTATCTTTATTCTTCCTCTTTTCTTTCTTTTAGACAGAGCTATTATCTTTATTCTTGAACTTTCCTTAGGCATTACCCTTGATTTTTTCCCTTGCCAAGTTTTTTATCTCTTTTTCCTTGTTCTTTGTCCTGAAAGGACAAGTTTTTTCTTTTCAAGTCAAGATATTGTACTTGAGCACATGATTTGTTACTGTTTCTTTTTTATAAGTATAGGCCTCTTTAGGTTCCTAAAAAACCCTCCAAGGTACTTTATCTACACATACTTATCCTTGGCATCCTTCCCTAGTTGAGCCAATCTTTTCTCAAATTCACTTGTGTACTCTTGTACACATTAAGCTTACTTTTATTAGTTCAATAGTGTCATTGCATCACATGCTCCACCTAGAAAATATGATAAATTTTCTTTTTCATCACCCCTTTTAAGTATTCTATTTATATAGGGGCTACTTTCATATAATAACTTTTGTACAATGCAAATATGTGACTAGCATGCTTAAGCCTAACAAGTAAAATTTATTTGTGTGGCAAGAGTTTGTGCAAATTAAATAAACTTTTATTTGTGAAATATGTTGTTCATATTTTTACGCACTTATTTATCAATTATAGTGTTGAATGTCTATTTTATCTTTAACTTTGAAGAAACTCTCTTTTGAAGAATCTCCTCATTGAATTTAAAACTTTCCCAACTCTCTTCTTTTATGAGACCTCTTTCTTTTCAAAATCTTGATTAAATCAATCAATATGTTATCCAACCAATCAAAAAAATTCACCACATTGTTTATTATCACAACATCATCTTCCAGCCACTTGAAATGGATCTCACCATATTCTTCATCCCTTACCATAGCTCTTCGTATTCTTATCCACTATCCAAAGTTAATTTCAAGTTTGTATGGAATAAGAAATTATTACTTCCACTTGATCTAGTATATGGAATGTTGTGTCCACAAACATTGTTATTGATCCTTTTATATCTTAGGTACAACTTAATTTGTAAAAGATTGAGGTTATGCTATAGTCATTATCTACAATAGGCTCATGAGGACTATACAAACAAAAAAACACAGTCAACTTCCATTATAATATCCATTTTATAGGATTACCATAACCTAAACTTGCTTAGAACTAAATAGAAGCATATAAACAACAAGAACAAATATCACACACCTAAAATGAGAACCAAACACCAAGGTATTTCTTGAGAAAACCCAAGATGAGTGAAAAACTCTACGAAGAGTGTGTAAACACATCTCATGCTTCTATCTCAAATATTCACATAGACATTACATCACTACAAATGGTTTATTGAGACTTACAACATTAAACACAAGCTTGTTTATACTACTTTTCCTACTACAAGAGTGAAAATCCTAATCTTCCAATTGAAATCCTTCAAATAAATATGAAAATGAAGTCACCCCTTGCCACCACAAGATTATCCAAGTTATAGACCTTAACCTTAGGTTATGCTATAATTTAGTTGTTGATCCTTTATATCTTAGATACGACTTAATTTGTGAAAGACTAAGGTTATGCTATAGTCCTTATCCACAATAGACCCATGATAACTCTACAAACAAAAAACACACTCAACTTCCATTACAATATCCATTTCATATGATTACTACAATCTAAACTTGCTTAGAACTAAAGACAAGAACAAAAACAACAAGAACAAAGATCATACACACCTCAAATGAGAACCGACACCAAGATATTGCTTAAGAAAACCCAAGATGCATGAAAAACTATAGGAAGAGTGCATAAAGATGTCTCATGCTGCTATCTCAAATGTTCATATATGTATTACATCACCATACATGGTTCATTGAGACTTGCAACACCAAACATAGACCTCTTCACATCTACTTCACCCTCTACAAGAGTGAACTTCTAGTCTTCCAATTCAAATCCCACCCCAAGATTATCCAACTTATAGAACTCCTCCACCTTCCTATGGAACCCAAAAGTGAAAATGGTGTAGAATGAATGTTTTCAACATCCAAAATCCTCCATCTTCTTCAACCCTTACCACCCAAGATTATCCAACTTATAGAACTCCTCTATCTTCTTCTCTCTACTTGTGACAATATGTTCACTAATTTTCTAGTAATTTGTTTACTGCTTCATGATGAATTCAGTAGGGCAAATTAAATGATTAAAAAGTAATACGGGTCATTGTAAAGAAAAACGATGTGCTTGTTGGTTCGTGCTCCTTTGCAAATCATTCAAAGTATATAAGAATATAAGAATATAAGAATAGAAATAAATTTAACTATTTCATTCGAATTAAAATTGCATAGATGTCAGAAGAGAATAACCTTTGCATTAAGAAATGTGGGTTTTTGGGTACTGCTGAGAATATGAATATGTGTTCAATCTGTTACAAAAAAATATATGGAGAAACAATCGTTAGCTGAAAAGGTAGCAAAGGAAGCGAAGGGGAAAGAAGAGAGCGAAGCAACAGGTAAAAAAGTGGAAGAAAGTGACAAAGGAGGAGATATAGAGAAAGAAGAAGGAGAAATGGAGAAAGAGGTAACAGAGTGTAGATGTTTCAACTACAATAAGCGTTGCAGAATGGGTGTGAGTTTTAAGTGTATATGTGATCATGTATTTTGTAGCAAGCACAGATATCCAGAGGAACATAATTGTTCTTTTGATCACAAGAGATTTGGGCATCAGAGTCTTGCAAAAAATAATCCCCTAATCAAGGGTTCCAAGATTGACAAACTATAATTTAATTCTTGATGTTAGAATAGACTATTTTTTGGGTTTTTTTTTTATAGGTAATAGGCCGTAGCCACAATATTTCTATTAAATTTTAAGAATTACACCTCGGTTCAGTGTGGGCACTAGTAAGAAAGAACCGAGGCAAGAAAACCTCCAGTCTCACCCAAGGAATTTCTTCCTAGCATATAAGTTTAGATAAATTTCTGGGTGGGTTGGCATTTTGTCATACATGAGTGAAACCTGCTTTGTTTTTACAATTAGGCCTTTCCAGCTGATTACATAAATACACAATACCTATTGTGTTAAATCTTTCATTAGTGTTGTTGTGGTGGTATTGTTTATTTGGCTCCAGAGTAGTGCCATGATGTTTGCCTATTAAACCTCCTAGTACACTTAGTTCTTTATGTATTTCCTCTTTTTCCATCTAAGATATTCATTTAACATAGTGAGATAGGTACTTTCTTAGCATTCTTCCATGCGTGTTCAAGGCGGATAGCCAATAAGGAAATGTAGATCAATCATATATCCTAGATAATTGTCTACTATCCTTCCCAGCCAGCTGCACAAAAATCATTAATATTTTTAGAGGGGAGGATACAGAGTCTTGTATCCTGAAATCAACCCAGCAGGATGCCTCCAGTTTGCGTTGACTTTAGGATAAAAGCACCTCATGTCTTCCCTTTATCGCATGAGGCTATCTCGCCTGCTTGTATTAAAGAAAAACATGAAGTTTTAGCACACCCAGTACTAACAAATAGTATTCTATAAGATAAGGAACTCGGAACCCATCAAAACTCATTTGCCTTAAATAACAGCCCACATCATTCGCAAGCTCTATTGAAAGTTAATGCAATAGAATCCCTGGACCAACTGTCAAGCCACATTTTGCATGGGTTAAACTTGTCATTTTACGCAGGCCGTAAATGACTCATTCCAATTTTTGATAGGGAGTCTTAACATGAAGAACTTAAGTAGAAAAAAATAGGGCCTTGGCTTGTTTTGTTCTAACAATTTTCTGACAAATTAACATTTATAAAATGAATTTTTAGTGCCTAGATTTAGTCTGGATGTAGCCTAAATAAATAGATAGCCAACCGAAATGAGCAATTAGCCCATCACAATAGCTAGTTTCTGAAATTAGCAATATATATTTTTGTATGTATATATATGTATATATATGTATATGTATATATACGTACATATATATATACATACATATATATATACGTATATATATATACGTATATATATTATATACATATATATAGACATATATATTTATATATACATATATATGTATGTATATATACATATATACGTACGTATATATATATATGTATATATGTATATATATGTATATATGTATATATATGTATATATGTATATATATGTATATATATATATGTATATATATATATGTATATATATATACATATACATGTATATGTATATATACATGTATATGTATATGTATATATACATGTATATGTATATATATAAGTATGTATATATATATATATATATACGTATGTATATATATATACGTATGTATATATATGTGTGTGTGTGTATCTATATGTATATATATATATGTATGTATGTATATGTACATATACATATACATATATGTATATATACATACATACATACATGTATATATACATACATACATACATACATATATCTATATATATATATATATAAAGCTAGTATTTTCAGACATCAATGGAAACATACAATGTAGAAATGTGTAACAATATCTTACTTGTTATGAATACACCACCTTACCTGTTGGATCCACTATAAGTGATTATCCAGGAAACAGTATGCTTATAACATTTTTCACATTTTTAATGAAAGGTATTATTTCCATAGAGAGGGTCCACAAAAAGTTACGTTTGAGTACTATCTAGTTAAGCATATTTCGAAATTATCAGAATAATTAGGGTTACGCTTTCAATTTTCAACATTACCACCTAAAACAGGGCGAAATAACAGATACTTGCCTCAAACCACATATGTCCATACTACAATAAACACTATATAACATTAGCATATATTTAACAGATTATAAATTCAAAGTTTACCCAAACCATGCTCTGACCTCTTCAAAACTTCTCCACTTGTATCAGTTTGACTACACATGCACCTTATATATAACAGTCTGTTGGGTGAATCTTCTACTAGCTATAATATGCCTCTATTTAATATAAAGACAGTTTATAAACTATGTCGAGTTAGCAATAAGCCCTAGCTATACTGTATATGACAAAAAAATGTAAAAGAAAGAGGGCTCGCCTCAGGTATATCATCATTCTCCTGGAGATTCCGGGATGTCAGGTTCCCCACCAAGCTCAATGCCCTGTAGCTTAAGGCAGTCTTCAAACCACGATGCCTTCCTAGGCACGCGGAGGTGGAACAGGTTGAGGAGGAATTCAATGTTTCTCTATATCTCTTCCAACTTGGTGTTAAAGGCCTCAAGATCCTCAATAACCAGTAATGGTTTTCTAGGAACTGATTTGTTGTTTATAATAAAAATGTCATAGTGTGAAGGTCTAGGAATGGTCATCGCATCGTTGATATTGACCAAAACCCTGTCTAATTCATCCATAATTGAAACCTTGAAGATTGCCCTGCATAGGCCCGCCGTAATGTCTCTATCCTTTTCAATATACATCGTGACCACTAAGAGCATGGTCGCGATGTTATTGTTGGCTCTGGTTCAATCTTCATTAGTTAAGAATTCCCTGGCAAGGATGCATTCTACCACATCCATCACCAGCTCATGGTGGAATATGATAATCCTCTTCAACCTATCCCTAGAAATTGCCCCAATGAAGGCCATTTATCTTTTTAGGCTCTTCAGTCTAACCGAGGTATCCATGGTTTCTATCTAAGATACTGTTATCAGAGGAAATTAGGTAGTTTAGTGAGCATCACCCATGAGTGATGAAGGCTTTATCTAGCTTTTTTAAGATAGAGATGAACTTTCTAGAAACTGCTATAATTAAAAGGAAAGCCTATGATGTCGAATCGTAATTATTATTAAGACAAATCTTTCCCATCTGCCAAAAAAGTGATCATATAAGTGCATCTTCCCAAATCAGGGTAGAGTGTTAATAAGATCGGTTTCTTACTCCTTATGATGTGAGGCCGGCAAAGTACTTAAGTGACAACTCATCACCCTTGAAACTATGCTTTTGTGAGGAAATAAATATTATCCACTAATGAATATCTTAACATGTGTTGAGTTTAAATGCTATCTTGGTGTTAAATATAGAGGGGGCCTCGTAGTTACCTAACTTTGACCCAATTTCTAATTATGAGGTGTATACTTCTTTTGGTGAGAATTGTGATTTTATTTCAATTAAAGGTATTACTTTTGTAGTTTTTGTTAACAATTTTAGGTTCCTTTAGGAATCCTTTTCAACTATTTACTTGTTATGAGGATCATCTTAGGGTTGAAGGCCAGCTTTTATGTAGATACTAGGTTTTCCATCTGCACCTTGGTTTGCAAGATGGTGGAGTTACCTTCCCTATATATGTGGTTGTAGGTTACTCCTTCGAAAGATTGGACCATACTTAGAATGTTGTTAAGGATTGCCTTGAGTTTCCAATTGGGCATATTCCCTTTCCTGAGGGCATTAATAATGATCACAGAGTCTCCTTCTATGTTAATATTGTCAACTTTTAGGATTTTACATAATTTAATTCCTTCATCAAGAGCTCTAAGTTCAGCTTCATTATTGGTGCTTATACCCAAAGGATGGGCTAGAGAAGCTATTTCTTCTCCCTTTGAATTGTGTATGCAGCAGCCAATGCCTGCCATTCCTAGATTGCCTCTAGAGGTTCCATCGAAATTGAGTTTAACCCAACCCTCAGTTGGGGGCATCCATTTCAGTCTTTGCATTTTTTAATAGTGCTAGTAGGGTCATCCCCAATAAATGGGGAATCTTTAAGCCAGTCCATTTTAATCTCATTTTATCATCCCACTGTGTCATTTCCATGTTAGCATGGCCTTTCATAGAGTGACTATTGATTAGTTCTTTTATGGCCACCTCTATCTTGTTTGTGAGTTGTTGCCATTCCAACTTGTCTTCTCTGAAAATTCTCCTATTTCTTTCTTTATAAATATCCCATATAAGCATTGAGGGAGCCACCACCCATAGCCCATCATATATGCACCCTTTGTTCTTGAGGGGCCATGCCTGAAACATAGCCATGACTGAGTCTGGGATGGGGGAGTACCAACTCATTTGTTTTCTAAGCCACCTCCAGAAATTATGTGAATATTCGCAGGTAATTAAGAGATGATTGGTTGATTCTTCTTCCTGTTGGGGCCTTCATACCCCATTTTTCTAAATATGTCCGCAGTTAGGACTCTATTTTGTAATGCTAGCCAAGCATATAGTCCTGCTTTGGGAAGACATCTCTTATCCCAACAGAGTTCCAACAGAATGTCCTTAGTAGTATCAGGCCCCTATTTCATGAGAATGTTGTATCCATCTTTTGTGCTATACCTACCATTCTTAGCCCCTGCCCAAATTACTTCATCCTCATTCCTATCGAAAGAAATTTTCCTGGACAACGGTATCTTTTCTAGATCTCTTAACTCAATGGCTGGTAGACCCAAATTTCCAAACAATTTCCACCTCCAATCTTTTATACCCTCCAGTATTTTTACCTCAATATAGTTAGCAACCATATCACCCCATAATCTTTCTAGGATTACCCTAGAAGTGTCAAATTTGTTATCTTTACCTATTGCAGGGTAACCTCCCCATGAATCTAACCAGAATAGTGCTTTCTTGTCATTCCCTAGATTCCAAGTTCGATTTTTTGTTACTATTTCCTTGCAGTTCATCATGAAATTCCATATTCTGGATCCCTTGGAGAGGGAGAATACTCTAAAGATGTTGGTTGGATCATTATTATGGAGATATTTGTTGTAAAAGATTCTAGCCCATTTTAAGTGGGGATTGTTATGCATTCTCCATACCAATTTTTCCCCAAGGGTTTTGCTTTGTAGAATCATATCTTTTATCCCCAAACCCCCTTTCATTTTAGGATTGTAGATTTTTTCCCAGGCCATCAAAGGCATCATGAATTTCTCACTAGCGCCCTGCCAGAAGAAGGTTCTAATGTATTTATTTATTTCATTCTTTTTAACTAAAGGTAGGTCTATGAAAGAGAGTTGGTATATGGGCATAGCAGATAGTATTGGTTTTATCATAGTGGCCTTGCCAGCTGAGGATAGCCATTTCCCGCTCCATGAGCTAATTCTATTTTTTACTTTTAATATAATTTGATCCCACAAATTTGAGGATCTATGACCTTTGTCCAAGGGGATGCCCAGGTATTTACATGGAAGAATGCCTTTATTGAATTTGAAGGTCCTGTATATTTTGTCTACTAGTTTCTCTTCAGTATTGAAGAAGAAAATATTTGACTTTGTGGTGTTAATTTCTTGTCCTGACACCATTGAGTAGGTCTGTAGAATTTGTTTAATAGCTTTGGCTTCTTGAACATCACTATGTCCAAAGAGCATGGTGTCGTCTACAAATTGTTGATGAGTAGTTGCTTCCAAGCCACTGGTAATTTTAATTCCCTGACTTGTAGCATTTAACATTCTTCCTAGGGACTCAACCATTAGTATGAAGAGGAAGGGAGAGATTGGATCCCCTTGCCTTAGTCCTCTGGAGATATTGAAGAATCCAGCAGGAGATCCATTGACGAGGATTGATGAGCATACTTGGATCTTTATCATAGGCTTTTTTATATCTAGTTTGATGAGCGTACTTGGATCTTTATTAGTTTGAACTGTATGTATCGCTTATTGGGAAATAATGATTCCATCATAGATTGAACATCCTGGAACAAAACGTGTTTGTTCCTCACTAATTAATAGAGGGAGTAGATTGTGAAGTCTGTTTGCGATGGTTTTAGTTAAAATTTTGTATAAAGTATTACATAGAGCAACAGGTCTGAATTCTTCAAAACTTTAAGCTTTGTCTTTTTTTGGTATCAAAACTATGAATGTATTGTTTAATTCCTTAAGGATCTTCCCTAAATTCCTAATTCCTTCTAATGCCTCTGTGACTTCATCCCCAATGAAGTGCCAGCATTTCTGATAAAAAGAGGCAGGGAATCCATCCGGCCCAGGGGCCTTGTCTAGATTCATTTGGAAAAGAGCTTTCTCCATTTCTATCTTAGATAATTTAGCATTTAATAACTGGTTTTGATCCTTGTTTATTATCTTCGGAATACATTTGAGCACTTCATTCCTTGAGGTTAATCTAGAGTCGTCCTCATTGTTAAAGATGTTCTTAAAGTATTCAATTTCTTCTGTGCTTATGATTTCCGGGTTACAGCTGAGAACCCCAGACTTGGTTTTGATTTTAGCAATTCTATTAACCAGTCTCCTCTGCTTTGTGCTATTATGGAAGAACTTGGTGTTTTTATCTCCAGACTCCAACCAATATTCTCTAGACTTTTGTTTCCAAAATATTTCTTATCTGGCCATAGTTTCCTCATATTCTATTAATAAGGATTTTTCCTTCATGTAGAGATTATTGTCCATACCTAATCTAATGACCTCTTCATTTACTTCTTTTAGAGCTTCCTCTATTTCTGTTTTTTTCTTAAAGAGATTACCAAACTGATTTTTGTTCCAGGCTATTAGATTTTGTTTAATTGTTTTTAATTTAGTGACTAATTTGAAAGGTTTAGAGCCTATCACTCCAAATTCCATCCACCATTTTTCTATTAATTTTAAGATGTTTTCATCTCTCAGCCGCATTAATTCAAATCTAAAAGGGCTTTTAGTAGAGGGAATGGTTTTAGAGATAGAAAGTTGGACCGGGAAATGGTCTGAACCTGAGAGAGGAAGGATTTTTGCTTCAAAGGTGTTTGAGACATTCGCCAAATTTCCTCGTATGAAGAATCTATCCAACTTTTCTGCAATGTTACAAAATCCTTTCCTTCTATTATTCCATGTGAAAGAGTTTGTTTCAGTTTTAATCTTCATAAGGTTACAATTGAATATCCATTCTCTGAGATCAATGGTGGCCTGGTTGACTTTTTTTATGGACCACCCCCCCCCCCCCCCCCCCATTTTTTTGATGGGTCAATAATGGCATTGAATTCACCTCCAATGATACATATCTGATCTGGAACAGAGGTAAGAAATTGTTCTATCTCATCCCAGATTTTCTTTTTGTCTTTATTCTGAATAGTCCATAGATATTGAATAAGACAAAATGTAAATTGCTCTTAATATTATTAACCCTACCACACATCCAGTTAGTGGACTTATGAAGTAGGTTAAAGGCCACGATCCTGGGGTCCCATATTACTGCTATTCCTCCTGAAGCCCCCTTGGTAGGGGAGCCTTCCATTCTCCTTATTCCCAATTTTTTGTCAAATATTTCTAACTCGTCTTTACTTAATTTGGACTCTTGTATCATAATTATATCTGAGTTAAATTTAGTTATGCAGCGTTTTAAAATACACTGCTTGTTAGAGGCATTCAAGCCCCTAACATTCCATGTAAATAGCTTCATTTCTCCTTGGGAAGGACCTTCCCCTTCCTTGCATGAAAGAGATTTGTTAAAGTAGTTTGGCCCTCAACCTTGCCTTCTTTACTAATGAGTTCTAATATTGATTTCCTACCTCTTTTTTTTACCTCTCTTGCACAATCTGGGTTTTCAATAATGTTCAGTGTTTTGGCTAAGCCCAACTCCACTTCTTCTTTATCCATAGAAGCCTCTACTTCCAAAATTTTAGCCTTTGAAAATTTCCCTTCCAAGAGACCTGACATTAGTAGTCTTCTCTGATATGCAAGTTCCTCATCATCCACCACTTCATTTATAAAGTAGTCAGTCAATTCATTAACTGTTTCATTCCCCACATACTCCAAAATGATTTTATTCTCCTCTGTGATCCTCTTGGCATACTCCTCCTCTATTTCCATGGTATCTAATATAAGGGGACTAATGGGTGATGACTCAAAGCCATCATTTTCAGGTGTGGTATCTAGTTGGGTAACCTTTTTCAAGATTTGTTTCATTCCTTAGGACAATCCATGTCTGTCTTCTCTCTTGAGTGATCCTCCATTCACCATTTAAGGAGGGTTTGGTCTCCCATGGGAGGTATCAGGATGTCTTGGTCCATTAGTGAGGGAATTTCGGATATGCCCTCAGAGTTGCAATCAATTTCCCCTTCCTCCAATTTTGGGGTTGGGATTTCTCTTGGTGTTGGTTTTGGATCTGGTTTGCACTTTGAATTCATTTCTTTTGAATCTGTGTTGGTAGATTTTATCTCCCCCAATTTATCTCTAATAAATCCACTTCCAGTCGGGTCGAGGGTGGAGTTTACCATGTCCTTAGAGGGTATTCTTTGATCTTTTTTGTGTTGTTTAGGGTTGGGAAGGGTTGGACATGGTAAGATTACTTCAATTTGTTCCACCTCACCCTTATATATCTTTGGTCTTACCACATACATCGAATGGTTAGTTATTATTTTAATAGGTTCCAAACTTAAGTCCTTTATGTGCAGTTTAGCCATTATTCAAGCTATTGCACAATCTCTATAATTTTCTTCAAAACCTTCAAAACCTCCCAGTGAATCCCCTATTCTAACTAGGAAGTGCTCATTAAGAAGTTCTACTAGGAGATTTGGCAGTTCTACCCATCTGGGAACTAAGCAATTCTCAAACATTTTAGGGGAGAAATTTTGCCTTCATTTTAAAAAAGAAAAACAATAACCTTTAAAGAAACAAGGTTGATTGTTAAGTATATTCTCCCTTAATTCAGATGAATTACAGAGAATAAACAGATGATTGTCCTCTAAGGTTGTGATACTTACCTATCCTTTGGTGGCCGATACCAGCCACTGGATGATTTCCAAGGTGGAGGCGCCATATCCGCACCATTTTCCAAATAGCCCCCGACTCATATATTCTTCCCAAAGGTTGTTTGTGTATTGATTGCTGATAATAATTGTTTTTTGGTTTGATTTGGAGTAATGTGTTGCTTTTTGCTCCCCTTCATATTTCTATCTTTTATTATCGGGGGTGATAACCCGTGCAGGGTTCACTGGAAGCTTTAATAGAGTCTCAACTCTATTCTGTTTTTCACCTAATTTTATCAAATTTGCACCAGTGGAGACAAAATTTCTAGGAGGAGATGACTTTTGAGGAGGCTGCCTATTGACCTTTCCCATTCCTGCATTATTATGTATACCTTGAGTTGGTCTAGGGTTCTATTGTTTCCCATACCAGCCAGAAACTCCTACGACAGATGCAAGGGTTATTTTTTGATATTTCGAGATCTCAATACTTATTGGAGGGCCCCTTGAAACCCTAGTCGCCTCCTTGCATCTTTGATTCAGAGAAACCGGGATGGAATTTTCTCCCATGGCGCAGGTATTTAGGGCCTCGAATCTATTTGGAGACCACACCTTATTAGTGTGGGCGAATTTTTGAGGTTGTCCTGCTTGCCATGGGGAGCGCTTAGTGATTCCATGATTTTTCTTCTGCCTTGATCCTTTTATATTTGCAGACGCATTTTTCTATATTCCACTTTTCGTGGATCCCAAATTGTGAAGAGCCATCTTCATAATCTTTTTTATGTATCTTTGCATGAGATTTACTTTGATGTTAGAATAGGCTGTTATGATCTATATGTGTGCTTTTTATCTGATATAAATTGAATTGAATATTAGTTAGGGATATGGGTTGTTATAATTGAAAGAAATGTAATTTAAAAGTTTAAGTTAATGCAGTAAAATTTACAATTAGATTGTAAGCAATCGAGGATTAATTAATTGGAGAGGGTGTCTCTTCTTCATTTTAGGTTCTATAGGATGTATGAGGATGTTACTTGAAATTTAGAGAATAAAATTAAAAAAGAATAAGGAAGTTCTTACCATTAACTTTCATAAGTGGTAAGATTTTAAAGCAATGGGTTATACATAGTTAGTAAGACAACTTGAATCAAACTAATGTTAAAGAATTAAGTTTTTTGATTGATTTAGTGTGGTGATGAACTTGCAATCAAAGACCAATGCATTGATCCTTGGGGTGATAGAATTACTTGTATATGTCATAAATATCAAAGACCAAGCATATTTAAATATTTCATGAATAAACAAATGTATATGCTTTATATTAAAGTGGAAAATACCCTCAAGAAAGCATTGAAAAAGTTTTACAATTTGTGAGAAGATTGGCTAATAACAATCACACTAGAAAATGTATCAGCAAATATAGATACGAACCCATGAAGACCTTAAAGTTAGTGAAAGACTATGTATGCAAACACCTTCTTAGAAATAATAATACTTAAAATTGTATGGAAATTGTATATGATGAAAATGGATAAACAATAATATTGAAAGACTAAATAGATTCAACCACAAAACCCTAGCCTAACAACAACAAAGATCCACCATAACATATGAAGATTACCTAAGACAATGCAAATCAAATGAAATCACAAAGATTATACCATCACATGTACCATAGGGTTTGGATCTCCATTCTTCCTATCTCCATTGATCTTGCTTGATATATTTGCTCTCAGATTTTATGTGCACAAGAGCTCAACAAAGAACGAAAATGTGATTGCAAGTAGGATCGCATATGAAAAGCGTAGTTTAGTCAAGTGCATAATTGAGTTAGCCAAGGTTTGATAATGAAGGAAGCATCTCCTTATATAGAAGACACCATAAGAAATGGAGGGATAAGATTGAGAGGTGTAAAAAGAGGTCATCTATGATTAGAGGGTAGGTAAAAGAAATAATAAAATAATAAAAGGGTAGGTAGTGTAGGAATTAAGAGATGAATGACATGTGTCATGGGTGGAAAAGGCTAATGAATTAATTAAATAAATAAAGATTTATTTAATTAATAGAAGAAGTGGGATCAATTAAATAAATAAGATATTTATTTATTTAATTTAGGAAAAGGATAATTTAAATAAATAAAGGCATTTATTTAAATAAGAAATAAGGCTAGAAGAGGATAAATTAATTAATTAAATAAATAAATATTTATTTAATTAATAGAAGAATTAGGATTAAAATAATTAAATAAATAAAGATATTGATTTAATTAGACATGACAATTTTAGGTGTCTACATTTTACCCCTCTTTGAGACAATGCGGCTTGTCGCGTTGTTTCAAAGAAGATAATATGAACTGATACAAAGTTGCCCCAAGATGGGAATGATATGCCCCCTCAAGAGATTGGATGAAAATATCTGGAAAGATCTCAGACAATCTCTCAATAAGAAAGAAAGGCTAGAAAGGATTGATCAGATAAAGTGACAGAGTCACGGGATAAAGAAGACTGACTTGAGAAACAAGGGCTAGGGTAGTCTATAAGATAGACCACAAGGGGAATATCCTCATTGTCATCCACACATCCAAGAGATCAGAGTGCAGAGAGAGACTAGAGCATCAGCAGTCAGTAGAGATGGCATTGGTGCATAGATTTGAGAGCGTTTGCCGATTTTAGAGGCCAGCAGATGTAGGAGAACTGGTGAGTACCGCAAAACCTCCTTGTACTTTGTTGTAATAAATGTTTCATAAATGCATGCTAGTTAGCGCAATAAATGCATTCTAGAATATGTCAAACAAGGTCAAAAAATGCTTAGGTGCGTCTGTGCAATATGTAAGTGCGTTTATGTCATGAAGGCACGTTTATATCATCAAGGTCAAATCGGCAGTTCTGTGATGAACATACATTGTCAATTGGATAAGCTGCTGAGAGGATACACTCAAGCAGGTCCTCTAGGGAAGACTAGGATAGCAGATAGGGCTAGGATTGACAATTCTGTGATAGAACATACGTTGCCAATTAGGAAACTACTCAAGAGGATTCACTCAAGAAGAGGCCCTAGGATAGGATAGATCAAGGCGCTTTGTGATGAACAGTGAGTACCAAGACATAGTACTTTATGATGAATAGGGAGTACTAAAATATGAGCAGCACTTTATGATGAACAGTGAGTGCAAATGTGAGCAGCACTTTGTGATGAACAGTGAGTGTCACTAGAATAGAAGCAACACTTTGTGATGAACAGTGAGTGTTACTAGGATAGAGTACCATATGCACTTAGATAAAAAGTAGCATTTTGTGATGAACAGTGAATGCCACTATGACTGACATGATTGATTCGCTTGACTGCAGGAGTATTTGCCTATGCTGGAGTCATGAGAGAGATTCCCGTCAACTCAGAGGTTGCGACCAGAGTTAACATTCAAGGACAAAGCTACCATTGAGGGTATGGGTCTGCGATATATTATGTATGTGCCTGAGTTTTGGGTGAACATGGGGTTGCTGACTGCGCTAGCTGAGAGATGGCACTTGGCACTCAGAGACTTGTACGTTTCATTTACCGATGGGTGAGATGACAGTCACCTTAGAGGATGTTTACAGGATTCTGTGGATACCAATTGATGGGGAGCTGATTCCTTATGATCGAGAGGGAGATAGGGAGGCCCTGAGACGAGTGTTTCAGGATCTAGGCCTAGAGATGAGAGCTGGACATGTGGCATGGGACACAATGACAGCGACAGGACTGGCACTACTAGCAGTGCTAGGAGGAGTGATCAGTGGGTTCCTGTGTCCAGACAGGGCAACACAAGGGTTGGTTGTGGGCTGGGGGAGCACCTTGGAGACACTGGTTACACAGCACACCAGATATGCCTGGGGACCATGTGTGTTGTCACACTTATACTATTAGCTGCATCAGTTTGTGTATCATGGATCCGTAGGATTGGGCTGCGGAGTTACATTGTTGCAGGTATGGGCCTATGAGCATCTGTCGGTTACCCAACCGATACACTTCAAGGGCAGGGGTCATGGATGCAGCTTTGTTCACTTATATGACATGATTACATCATAGCCACAGATTGGCAGGTTGGAGCATTGGCATCAAGTCCTGGATGAGATCGACACTATGATATGGAGGTCGTACCGTGAGTGCAAGCAGTGGTAGGAGGATGCAGTGGATCTACCTTATACCTTCCAGAGTAGATATCTAATTGGGCGGATGCCCTATGTATTGGAGAGACAGCTGGTTGATAGGGTATGTAGGCAGTTTGGCCGTATTCAATGGATGCCACGGGGTTCCAGGATGTATGCTCGGACAATCAGGGATCAGGCACACTTTGGGCCATTGTTGTCATATGATCAGGTTGTGATGAAGCTAGTGGAGATGGTTCCCTTGCCGTGGGATATGTGGCTGGATATTGAGGATGCAGAGTACACTGCATATTGGGCTAAGCATCCATTCCCATGACTAACAGACCTAGAGGAGGTGATAGATGGAGATGGTGGGGGGGATGGAGATGATGATGGAGATGGTGGAGGTAGAGGTCAACGAAGGAGGCGGGGTGCAGTTGGAGAGAGGAGAGTGGCTCCACAGAGAGAGGGTGGGGAGGAGAGATAGGCTCGGGTGGTGAGGGGTCACGGTGGATTGCCATTATAGGTGTCAGCAGCATAGGGTCCTAGACAGGTGCAGAAACAGGGGCAGAGGTAGGTACAGGTAGAGGCACAGGTACAGGCATAGGGGGAGCCATAGGCAGAGCCACAGGAAGAGGCACAGGGGGCCAAGGAGGAGGAGGATGAGCTGCTTGAGCTGAGGGAGATCTGCCAGGGATAGGCAGATGAGATTCAGGACCTCGAGAGAGGGAGACAGCTAGGCTCAGGAGGCAACTGAAGGAGGCAGAGCATGAGCGGGATCAAGCTATCCAGCGCTATATTGAGGTTGAGACAGCGCTGAGGGCTGGGAGGTAGGTGACAGAGGACACAGGGGCTGGATATGCCTATGTTCTACGGGCAGGGGAGGAGATAGGTTACCGGCGAGACCTATATTACAGGGCAGTGCCACCAGAGTAGTGGGCGAGGAGCTTCCGCAAACCATCACAGACAGTGATGGCTACGAGAGGGAGCCAAAGGAGACAGGCATCTAGCAATGGGGTTATGGGTCCTCCACCACCACCAGATAGAGGGGACATGAGAGATGGTCCTGGGGTGAGTCCTTCTAGGGCTCAGACTCCGTCGAGGCCAGGCGGCTCCGAGGGAGGGCTCCCTATGTATCAGTGTTTTGTACCATTTTGTATTATGATGTAGACACTTATGGGTGATTGTAGCCATATGATTTTGACATCATTGTATCATGACACTTATGATTATATATATATATATATATATATATGAGATGATTCATCTTTGCGGCAGCTATATGCATGTGTACCTATGTGATGTTGCTTTAACGTGATTTATGATGATGATTATGATATGGATGCAAATATGTATATGAGGAAATGCAATATTTTTGTTCTTTTATGTTTTTAATATGTTATGCATGATGAAAATGTGAATGTATGAAATGCAAATGAATATGATAATGCAAATGATTATTTACATGATGAAAGTGTAAAATGTGCTAACATGTGTTGTGTGCAAGATGTGATGCATTTGTGATATCTATATGTATGTATGAATGAAATGCTTAATATGTGGCAATGCAGGTGCAACTACATGAAATGCAAATGTTTTTGGTGTGTCATTATACTCAGTCCTGTGATAGTAGGCTACGCAGACTCAAGAAGGACAATGGAAGTCAATCAAGAAATGGGGATGGAAAATAGAAGATATGAAAGTGAAAGAGCTTCTTGTGCGTTATCATCATTGAGTTTTATTATGGCAAGTAGGTTATGACAATCGAGGCATATGTTTGACCCAGAAAGTCATTGTACCTGTTTGCATGGAGATAAGACAGTTACAAACAAGGAATGCCCCAGTTCACATTAGACTCATAGTGTCCTCATATCCTTGGACAAGTCATAGCATTACTAAGAGACAATCCACAGACAACAAAAGAAAAATAGGTGACGATACCCCATCCTCGCCTTTCTAGTCAAATACATCCTGGAGATAGAATCTCTAGTCAGAGACATCCTGGAAAAGATAAAAGACATGTTGCCAAAAGATAAAATCAAAATAACACCAAGACTCGACACCAACATCCACTGTAGTCCTCAAGTTTAGTGTCTCTTGTCACTTGTATAAGTCTATTTGATTGTGGTCACAATGTTTACTTTCATAAAAAGGATAGATAGCACTAAACCATAATGTTGTATGAGTCTATTGAAAGATTTGATTTGTTGAAGCCCATTGTTGCTGCTGTCTCATCTGAAACTGACTGGATCCATGAAACTGATACTTTATTGTGGAGAAGATGAAACTTTATTACGGATTGGCAATGCAAGTGTTTCTTTATTGCAGATTGTGCGCGGATAGACTGAAGAAAAGTGGAAGAAACTGTACTCCTCGAAACGTGTGATGCTCTTAGTTCCAAACCCATTACTAGACATAGGATTTGCCTTAGCCATAGATAGGAGCTGATTTATTATGGATGGAAAGGGATGAAAAGGAAGGTATTATTATGAATGGCTAACCAATCTTAGGTAGATCAATAACAAGCCATGATGGGAAGGTGTAAAGTTTATTGTGGATGAATAGGTTGTGAGTGTGTGCAAAGTGAAGGATGAAATGGAATCCTGAAGGAGGGAGGAGCAATGTCTCTATGCATGGCGTCAGTGACCCAGTTTTCACCATGGTACTTGCCCAAGGCGCCACCGAAGTGGTTTTCACCGTTGGACGGATTTATTTCTCTTCACTTTTTTTATTTTTTATTTTTTTTTAAAAAAATTTTTGTGTCACAAGGCGCCTGTTTGCCAGGTTTCCACCAAGTAAGGATTTTTTGTTTTATGATTTTTTTTGTATTTTGAATTAGGATACTCCGAAGAGCTATGTGTAAAACCTGCGAAGGTGCATGCTATTGATAGGATCCTCTAAAGCTTCACCCTTTGTGGTTGAGAGCTGATATGCACCAGATCCATATGTTGTTTTAATGATGTAAGGACCCAACCAGTTTGGTTTGAACTTGCCCTTCTTCTCTCTGTCTTGCTGATTTTTGGGGTTTTCTCTGAGAACCAAATCACCTACCTCAAATGTGCGAGGCTTGACTTTGTGATTGTAGCTGCAATGTGCCTTGACTGAATGATGTGTATCTCAAGTGACTGTCTTCATTGATGAAGAAACTGAGATAGAATTACTAATGTGTGGACTACGTAGGCCCATATGCATGTCACCTAAAGAAGTTTGGGCATCCCTGATAACAAAGTCCTTTGAGGAAGCTCCATTAAAGGTCGATGATGTATCGCTAGAAGGGAAAGGATGTGTGGAACAAGTGGATGAGTGATGAAGGCTTATGATTGCGAAAAGAAGTGAAAGTAGGATAGCATGATGGAGACTTAGGATCAACAAGTGTTCTTTTTTACTTAAAAATATAGAACTTTTGCCCCCAATTATTTTGATATTAGGGGAGATCAACTCTTGTTCTTTTTTGTTCATAGGATATTTATCCTTGACTTTGATTTTTGCAGAGTCCAATAGCTTTTGATTTTGATTTGAACTAAAGGACTTTTCTTTATTTTTGACTTTTAAATTTTTATGTTCATAGCTTGATTTTTGATCTCCAATGAGTAAGGGCTTTTGTAATTCTTGTTGATCCAAGTCTGGGAGAGGACTGGAAATGGAATGAGTGGATGATATGGTAAAGCTATGTGATTTCTCAATAGGGTTGGCAATACACTCAATAGATTCTTCACTGGAACCACTCTTAGGACTATTGATATCAAGAGCTGCTTGCACCACTAGAGGAGATTTGCATTCAGACTTAGTAGCCACAACACTAGGTGGTTCACACCCAATTCCTTGCAAATTGTTTATAGATTGTTCCTGTCGACTGAATGTGTTAGGAGATAGTGGGAGTTGATCAACGTGAAAGATATACTCACCACATCCCATGTCTTTAATCTTTAATTTTTCTTTGAGCTCTATTTGTTTTGATGTAGAAGCTTTCAATGATTCTAGATCCACATAGGTTGATGAAGGAATAGCTTGTCGATTGAGTGGGATTGTTATTTCTGATCTAGGTCGCATATTGTTGCAATATATGAATGGATTTGGATCAGCTTTGATGGTCACTTCAACTCCATTGTGTGGAAACTTGATACATCGATGATATGTAGATGGTACTGCGCTCATCTCATGAATCCATGGACGTCCTAGCAATATGTTGTATGTGAGATCTAGGTTTAGGACTTGACAAACCACATCTTTTGTAACTGGCCCAACTCTGAGAGGCAAGGTGATTGTTCCCTTGGATGAGTGCTCTTCATCATCATATGCCTTGATGGTAACTTTGTTTGTAGAATTCACAACATTATCTGAATATCCCAATTGTTTAATAGTGCTCAATGTGCAAATGTTTAGACGTGCTTCTCCATCTATCAAGACTCGTTTTATTCGATGTTTGTGTGTGAAGGCTTCAATGTATAATGGTGCATTATGTGGTTGACTTATGGAGGCGTCATCGGCTTCTGTGAATGTAAGAGAGTGTGGAATGGAAAGGTATCCCACCATGGCTTGAAACTGGTCCATGTTCAGATCAGTAGGAATAGCAGTGTCTCTCAAGATTTTGTCAAGAATAGCTTTATGTGTGGGGGATATGCGTAAGAGCTCAAGGATGGAGATAAGTGTGGGTGTCTTCCCTAACTGTTCTACAAGGTCATACTCAGGCTTGGTTGATGAAAAAGTGGTGTTTTTAGCTAGAGCACCTTGCAAAGTAAATTTACCTTGACGAGTTGTGACATTACATTCAGAGGTAGGTTCGAAAGAAGATCCAATGCCTTTTAGGACAATTTTGGGTCTTTGGGTAGAATTTTCAGGCGTTTTGTCCTTGATGATAATGGTAGAGATATAATTGTCCATCGAGATGTGATTAATAGTTGAATCATAGTTATAAGATGCTCTGGTATAGTTGGCCTGGTCATCTATGGCTGCAGCTTTTCCCTTGTCATGTTTTGGGAATGGTTCCTTAAACATCTCATGTTCTTGATTGGATGAGTGCCCTTCAATCTCAATGTCACCTCTATCAATGAGATCTTGTATGATGTTCTTCAGTCGATGACAATTTCCTGTTTTATGACCCTTTCTCTTATGAAACTCACAATATTCATCATCATTCCACCAATTTGGTTTGACCTTTGGTTCATATGGAGGAAAATCTGGAATGGTAATTACTTTGTTTGCCACTAGCTTTTTGAAAACTGACTCAAGTGGTTCTCCCAATGGGGTGTACTTCCTTCGTGACTTTGAAGTTGTTTGAGTATTCACTTGATTGTTTGTAGAACTTGATCTAGAAAAAACGATTTTTGGTCGTACCATATTGGCATCAACAACACCATCATTGACTGTGTTCTTGTTTTTATTCCAAAATCTTGGCTTATCTTTTCCTTTAAGTTCATCTTTGTTTTCCTTGAATATCTTAATGACTCCTTGTTCAATTAGGACCTTTTCTGTCACTAAACCTTTTTCAATAACATCCTTGAAGGTGGACAAACAAGCTTTCCTTAGATCATAGCCAATGTCCTTGTTAACATTTTGGGTGAACATTTCTACCATTTGTTTCTGTGGAATTTCACAAGAGCATCTGCTAGCTAGATTCCTCCATCTTTGTAAAAATGATGAAAAAGACTCTCCATCCTTTTGCTTGGTGTTGTACAAAGTAGTGACTGATATGTCTGTCTCTATGTTGTATGAGAAATGTTGGATAAATGCCTTTGCTAAGTCACCCCATGACTTAATACCAGGTAGAAGTTGGGAGAACCATTCCATAGCTTGATCACCTAGGCTTTGTGGGAATAATCTCATCAAATATGTCTCTTTTGAAGCTACCTCAATGCAAGCTGTGAAAAATTGTCTTATGTGTGCCTTAGGATCCCCTTTTCCTCTATACTTATCAAACTTAGGTGTCACAAAGTGTGTAGGAAAAGGAGGCATTGGAATTCTCTTGTCAAATGGATAAGGACATATGTCTCTCATTGTGTATGTTTGCTTTGGTGTATTTATGTCCTCCATTTTCTTTTGTAAGTCCCTGATTTGTTGCTCCAAATTGTTCTTAGGTGGAGATCGACTTCTTGGACCATACCCCATGCTTAAGGCACCAATTGGAGGAGGAGCATGTTGCATATATGGATGATATTGATCATACACATGTTCATATGGAGGAGGTCTATAATGATGCTGCGTATATGGACCACCTAGTATAGAGTCATGATGAGGAGCGGAATATCTACTTTGTCCATGTATACCATATTTTATAGGAATGTCATGAGTTTGTTCTAGTGTGTTGCCCCCAAATTTGATGCGAGGTTTCCTTGTGTCCAAATTTTGAGCATGCCTTTGAATATCCAATTGCTTTGGTGGTTGATCCTTAGCATTGGTATGTGATTGAGCATATTTTTCTGCATAAGACCTCCATAATGGTCTGCGAAGGTGAGTATCATATGCTTGACCATGTGTGTAATGGACCTCTAGTTTTTGAAACAAAGATGATGGTGATTCAGGCACCATATGTGGTCCTCTATTTCCTCCACTATTAGGCCTCCTTTGATCCATGTTGAGGTGAGTTTGTTGCAAAGGTCGATTTTCCATTATTTGAGACATGTCAAAATCATGAGGTATCTTGGCTCCACTTTGTGCCATCATTTGTAAAAAATATTGTCTATCCCTCTTCATTATTTCCTCAACCAATTTATTGAAACGGGGATCCATAATGGATTCTTCCACATCTGCTAAATGTACTGAAAAGTTGTCCATATCATCATTGTGTGTATCATTGTTGTTTGTAGTGTCCATGTGCTCAACATTTGGAATGTTTCTATAAGCATCCATGTCAGGTAATGTGTTATGATCATAATTGAAAAAGATATCATTGTCATACTCATAGACACTCATGTTTGCGGACTCTTGAGCCTCTTTAGTTTCTCTCCTAGATTTTTGGGAACGGGTTTCAACCATGAACTAGGTACTGACCAAGATGTGTGAGACTAGATGAAAAATGGAAAGAGTATGGAAGACCAAGAGTTGGATGGAATGTAAATGAATCTGAGGTTTACTTGCAATGTCCAAAGTGTAAGACCAAGTATGTATGTAGTAGAGTAGGTGTGACTTCCAAAGAGAGGATAGTTTCTCTTGATGAGGTAAGTTGACGTTGACTCTAAGTAAGACCAAATGAGACCCAAAGGTGATAGACCTTGATGAGGGACCACTTAGCAAAATGTTGTTGTATGTAGTGTGCTGACAAAGTATGATGAGGACAAGCAAGTGACCTTTTGACTCAAGTTTAGACAAATGTGAATGTAATGTAAGGTGTAAAGCAATGATGGAGTTTGTGAGACCCAAAGATAGGTTGAATGCTTGATGAAAACCTGAAGAGATAATCTAGGAAGCTCAATAAGTTTGAAACTGACTGTTCTTGTTTGTTGAATTATGAAAGTTTTCAATCCTGAATAGAGACATGTCTGTATACTTCACAGACGCACTTAAATGACACAGATGCTATTCTAACAGACACAGACGCATTTTTGAGATGTTGTAAATGCAAAGTTGCTCAAAACACAGACGCGTTTCTGCCCTTCATAGACACGGTTATATGGCACAGACGCGATTCTATCAAACACAGACGCGTTTCTGCAAAATTTGTGCAGTTTTTTTTTTCCAATCTGTGAAGTTGTTTTGTTGTGACCAAATCTGAATGTTTGACTATTTTTCGTGACGAGAGGACACAGTGTTGATGAGTACTCAATGTTTGCAAGTGTTTAGACTCAAAAATGACTCAAAGAAAAGTGTGTTATCTGAAGTAAAATTGTTTTGCATACACTTGAAGACACAAAAGACACAATGTTTTGATGTTTGGTCTTGAATGTTTGAATGTTTAAATAAGTCAAGCACAATTCTTATGGCTGGCCAAGACAATAGTTGTTGATCCCACATGGAGTTTCCCCCGAGGCTACGCTATTCAGAGTGGATACTTAGATGCTTGACCCCACTGAATCCACCCTCGGCACTCACTTCTCAGGGCAGCCAAGCATCAGTCCCCATGAAAACTCCTCGTGGCGAACTTTGTATCTCTACTAAGAACCGTATGTGTGTGGGCCGCTACCAGAGGTCCGACCTCCTGCCCCAACAACTAGAAGGATTTTGGCTTCTAAAACAAAAAGATGCTAGTAAGGGCATCCGCTCGTGTGGCCATACATGCAGCACTTTCAGCTCTGTAAATATAGAAGGCTCCCAGCCAGTAGGGGTTACGCCCTACAAATAATCAAATAAATTTGATCAAACGGGTTTATGGGGAGACATAGTGTCGGTATGAACTAATCAGCACACATTATTCATAGTTTTCACCATGAATACAGTTATTTATAGTGGTTTGGAAGAAGATGGCTTTTCTTTTGCTACCACTTGGGTTGTTCTCTCCTCACTAGTAGTCCTAATGACCACACGGGGAGACAGACCCTCTAAAGATTAAACAAAAAGAGCCTATTGCTCAAGACACAAAAGACAATGATTCAATTTTAATGCACCAATTGAAGTGTTTGCTAGTCTATGAAAACAAGGCACACAATAAAGATCAAAAACCCTTGCCAAGGTCCTGCAACAAAGATTTGTTAGTAGTTTGGATTGTTTCAAATGACCACCCCTTCCTACAAGCACACAAGTTAGGTAAATTTTAGATCCAAAAGACTTTGTGAAATAAGGGCCTTCAACAAAACGATTTTGCTTTCAAGACAAGTTGCACCAATTTCATTAGCTAGATCTAAAAATGTTAGCTCAAAATAAACCAGATCTAAAAAATCAAATGATTAAAAACTGAATCAATGAAAACCCCAAAATGAAATTAGTGCACACAGACGCGGTTACCATAAACACAAATGTGGCTTCTGGATGCAAACGCGCTTCTATAAAACACAGACGTGGCTCTGGAACGCAAACGCGGCTTCTAGACGTAGATGCACCTAAAAACCCCATAAACGAGACTAGGGAACACAGACGCGATTTTCGGAATCTGCAAAAAAAAAAAAAAATACTGTCAAGGGGGTGGACGCGATCCTGGATGTCGCAGATGCGACAGAAAACCAAAAACGCGATCTGAAAGTACGCAGACATGAAAATACCAAAATTCTGTCAAAAATGTCAGATCTACAACTTCAAAACACAAAATCTACAACAAGGATGTTAAATGCAAAAGGGACAAGAGTCCCACCGGGCGTGCCAAAATGTATACGGTGAAAATGGATAAACAATAATATTGAAAAACTAAATAGATTCAACCACAAAACCCTAGCCTAACAACAACAAAGATCCACCATAACATATGAAGATTACCTAAGACAATGCAAATCAAATGAAATCACAAAGATTATACCATCACATGTCCAATAGGGTTTGGATCTCCATTCTTCCTATCTCCATTGATCTTGCTTGATATATTTGCTCTCAGATTTTATGTGCACAAGAGCTCAACAAAGAACGGAAATGTGGTTGCAAGTAGGATTGCATATGAAAAGCGTAGTGTAGCCAAGTGCATAATTGAGTTAGCCAGGGTTTGATAATGAAGGAAGCATCTCCTTATATAGAAGACACCATAAGAAATGGAGGGATAAGATTGAGAGGTGTAAAAAGAGGTCAACTATGATTAGAGGGTAGGTAAAAGAAATAAGAAAATAATAAAAGGGTAGGTAGTGTAGGAATTAAGAGATGAATGACATGTGTCATGGATAGAAAAGGCTAATGAATTAATTAAATAAATAAAGATTTATTTAATTAATAGAAGAAGTGGGATCAATTAAATAAATAAGATATTTATTTATTTAATTTAGGAAAAGGATAATTTAAATAAATAAAGGTATTTATTTAAATAAGAAATAAGGCTAGAAGAGGATAAATGAATTAATTAAATAAATAAATATTTATTTAATTAATAGAAGAATTAGGATTAAAATAATTAAATAAATAAAGATATTTATTTAATTAGACATGACAATTTTAGGTGTCTACAGAAATAAATCATAAGTTATAGAGTTCATGCCTTATTCTACTTAGAATAGAGGAAATAAGAACTCTGTAACAATACTAATTGGACAAGTCTTAACTTCATTAAGAGAAACTTTATTTATAGCTCATTTATGTTATAGCCTTGGAGTTCTTTAAAACCTTAACATGTGATAATATTGTGCACCTAGCCATCAGATATCATTTATATTTGTTCCCAAATAATAGTAACAACTACCTTGTTTAGACATGAAATTCCTTGAAAGATAAATGACAGACAATTAATTAGAAATACTTTACAAGAATTTAAAATATTAGACTTTAGGTTTACATGATGTCACATATCACCAATACAATAGAACATGTTCTAATATGAAATTCTCTCTTATGTTTAGAGGAAACCTAGTTTTAGATCTACAATTGATCATGTCTATAATAAATATGAATCCTAATGACTTAGAATGTCACATAAGTGCTTGCAAGTAGCTTTAAAAATAGGTCCAATCATGTTCATAGTCTTTCTAAATGATATTAGATTCATTACATGTTAGAAATTTATTTCTCCAACTATCTCCTTAAGTCAATACCTAAAACAAAAAAAACTTTATAGATCTGTACCATATTGCTTTAACGACTTTATTTTTATCATAGAAATCCTCATTAAGTAGGTGCACAATGTTGTATCATTCCTTAGTCAAATTAGGTTTGTGTTGAAGTATCAACCTCCAACTTCCAGCTGCCACTATATTACTTCCCTCCTTGTTATGGTCTTCTTCACTTGAAAATATATAAATTAAGATAAAGTAAACAATGAAATTATATTGAAAATTTTATGCATATGAGATCATAATCATGAAAAATCAAATGAAACTAGAAATAATTACCAAAGACGATACAAAATATTTTATTTTAAAGGTTGATTAACAACCTCATGGGAATTTGGGTGCTTAAAACTGTTGGCATTTGGCATTATAACAGACAATGGGAGATTGTTGGCATTTCAATAAGGATATTGAGAAGGTTGTTGATGATTATGGATATAACTGATTAAGGATGTTTACTATCTTCATATTATTATTTTGTCATTGATGTCAAGAAATTGATTTTCTGATTCAGTATGATGTTGTCATATCTTGAGAAGTATGATTTGAAGAGTATAAAGATGTCGGTAAAAGACACAGAAAGAATATGATGAATAAGATATTCAATGGGAAACTATTACCGAGTCAGACAATGATGAGATCATGATGTTTAGATTGTTTTAACATCATACATATGTTGCAAATTGTAAGGGTAATACTATACTATGTTACCGAGCAAAGAACCTAGTCGGTAAACCCTAAGGAACCTAGTCGGTAAACCCTAAGGTTATCGCTATCGGTTAATGAAGGCAGAATGTCTATCGAGTGAAGTTTAGTATTTACCGAGTTGTTACCGAGTTGTAACCGAGCTATAACAAAATACATTAAATGGTTCCATGCATTATTTAATGAAGAAAGCTAATGAGCTGGAACTGATTAAATGATTGGTATGTCGTGCATGAAGTTTGTTAATGAATCTATGGCAAAGGAAAATCGGCATGAAGATCTACAGCTTAGATTGAACCACAATACCCTAGCACAAGTTCCAAGAAATGTATGCAAGTTCCAAGGCAGGGTAAAACGTTTTCAGATCGAAGGATACATTGAACTTGGTCAAAGTTTGAAGATCTGATGGCTATGATTGATCATGGGAAATGTGATCAAGGAGATTAAGCGGTTGGCGAATTGTTTATAAATAGGGAACTATTGATAAACAATGCATGCAGGCAAATGTATGCACATGGATGCTACATAGTGATTACTGAGCACAGAAGCTTGAAGACCTGTTTGAATAACAGAGTATAGAAGCCCAGTAGATGGACAAGATAAGTTCTATGTCTAGATTGTATTGAGCAAATAAGAATCTGCTTTAACATTTTAGATGTGAAGTTGCAGATAGATTTTTATTACTGTTATTTTGTGAAAGTGACAGAAAATCTCTTAACCAAGTGGACTTAACAGTCTTATTTGTAAAACCCTCTAGCAAGGTGACATTCTGATTGAGTGTTTGAAATCCTTTAACAAGGTCACTTCTAACAAGGTGAAGATCCTAACAGATCTGAGGGAAATCCCTTAACCGGGTCACATCTAGCAATGTGTTTGTAATCTTTAACAGGATTTGCTTTTAACCAAGCATACTCTAGAAGAGTATATTTCTTAGTGGGTCCGAAATCCCATAGTGGTTTTTCCCTATTTGGTTTTCCACATTAAATCTGGTGTTATGAGGTTTATGATGTTTATATGCTTTTGAGTTTGCATGTTTAGCAGTTTTGGTTATATTACTGAAGTATATGTTACCGAGGTTGAACCTGATGTTTGTATGGAAGATTAAGTTTGTATGATTCACCCCCCCTCTCATCTTGTTGGCTATTGGATCTGTACTTACATTAAGTATCAGAACTATCAATTGGTATCAGAGCTTTGGACTCCGGAAGAAAAGTTTAAAGGTACTTGAGGCAAAGATCCAAAGATGTATAAGAGGGATAAACCAAAGCTGAACAAGTCAAGTTTCTCTGCATGGTAGAAAAGGATGAAGTTGCACCTATTAGGAGTTGGAGAATATGTTGTATATTATCTAGAGAATGATTTCATCACACCGAGCACCTATCCATTGACAATGGAAGAGATAAAGGCAAAGCAAGAACATATCCAAGCAATGATTGAAATAACATTTGCATTGACCAACTCAGAGTTTAATGATCTAGAAGGCTGCAATGATGCAAAGGCTATGTGGGATAAGCTCATATCAATATATGGAGGAGATGAACATGTTCAAAGAGAAAAAGTAGATAGTCTAAGAGGATAACTTGAATCTATGAGGATGAATGAAGGTGAGAACATAACCCAGTACAGTACAAGACTAAAGGAGATTGTCAGTCACATCAAAGGAGTAGGTGGAACTATTGAAGAAAAGGATATAACAAGTAAGTTGTTAAGAACCCTTTGTAGCGTCCTAAAATTGTGACACTTGCAATTTCAACTGCATTTCGGTCTTCACAATGGCGACGCAACACGCAACCTGAATGGAGACCCTGAAACTTGCTCACGACATTGAAAACTGCATTTTTCAAGCACCCTGGCCTGAACCTCCTTGCACCCTGTTGTCCCGGGAGGTGGGACCAGAGCGCCCAGTGCCCTGGTCCCTCAGGACCAGGGCGCCCAGTGCCCTGGTCCCCAGGACCATGGCGCCCAGCGCCCTGGTCCCTGGGTCCTATTTTGGGCCCGGTCTCCTAAGGGGCTCGGGTCTTTTTGTTTGCAATTTAGAAATTAACTTTCCTAGTCGGCCTAAGGTCGGGAAAATCAGTCTATCAGCCCTAAATGACAAGTAAATAAACTACATTTTCCTCTTTCATTCGATATGATGAAAAAGGCGTGGAAACTATACTCAAGCATTCAAGCATTCCTTCAAGAAATTGATCATTTCAAATCTCCATTCAAGGCTAAGTGTTGCATTCAAGACAAGGATTCAACCATTGAAGAGGAGATCACATACAACATATTACTACAACATACAAAATACAACATCTAAACCTTCGCACATAAGGATACCAACATCCTTAGAACAAGGTATTAGTACTTGTTTTACAGTCATTTACATTTACAGCTCTTGCTCATTTCTTGGTTAATTCCAAAACCGAGGTTTGACCTAAAGGCAAACCCCTAATCCCTAACCCCCCAATCGTCTTCGCTTTTCTGTGTGTAGGTTGCAGGTACGCGGCTGAAATTGAAGATCTGGAATCCTTGTGCAGAGACGAATAGATCCCCCTTCGTTTCGCGGATTTTTCGGAGGACCGTGGCGCCGGGCGCCATCGTCCTGACAACTTTTGCTCAAATTTGCAGGACAGCACCGTATCGACATTTTACTGCTAATTCCAGGTCTGCAGCTTCATCCTATAACCCGAACTCAGTTTATAAGCGAATCTTTATGATTTTCTATGCATTCCTAGCTTAATTTCCTTAACAACATTCTTTACAAAAGAGGGTAGCCTTGCTTTCCTAACCCTTGAAATTCATTTAGCATCCAATCTTGCATTGCGTGGGATTGGATCTTATGAGTTTCAACCCCTCTTTTGAATGTAAAGTCTCTCCCCTAAGTGAAAACCATCGAATCCTAGCGAACCTCCCTTCTCTCTCCTCGGAGTCGGAAGAGGGGAGAGCAACTAGGGTCCGATCGCGATTTTCCGCTTTACATTTTGGTGAACCCAACATGAACATCCTTTCTGATTTTTCATGCTTAGATCTGAAAAAATTGATTACATTTCCATGTTTGATCTTTTGCAAAATTTTAGAGGTGATTGCATTAAAACCCTAAAATTTCTTTTTAGTAATTAAACTTGTGGAATTTTTAATTGTTCATGCTTGTTTCAGATTTGTCCTTCTATTACAAATTATCAATTCATATTTGTGCTTTAATTTTGAAAATTAAGTGGTTAAGTGTCAAAACCCTAATTTTTGAAACCCTCTTGATTCAACCTTTGTCCGACAATTTCACTGATCAAAACATCTCCAAATCAGCTGTAACTTTGGATTCCGCAATAAAATCACAACATCTTTCATCCCTGAAAATTTGGAAAAAAGTTGCGAGGACCGTGGTGCCGAGTGCCATCGTCCCCGACATTTTTTCCGAAATTTTGGGAGCAAGATCTTACTGTATTTTCCTGCTAAAAACCAGAATTTTGGCTGATTTTATCAATTATAACACCTTCAAAATTACAGTCAAAGTTGGTCTTGTGATTGCTTGGATTAAGGCTTCTAAACATTTAAAAATCATTGAAATTGAAATTTTGTGTCAAAATTGTGTTCTTACTGTCCTAAATCTGAAAAGTGTGTTTGCATTCATTCGAAATTTCAGTGCTTTATTCAAATTCTTGCATTTTGTGACTTTTGAAATTAAGTGCTTATTTACAACAACTTTGATTTCCGCTTTCAAAATTGAATTTTGCGTGAAATTGAGTCAATTTTCAAATTTCAAAATTTGCATTGCTCTTGGCATTCCCTCTAAAATCATAAAATTCAAAATTTCAGTTTCCCTCTCTTTTTCAAAATTCAAATTTTGCATTTTTCGACAATCTTGGTAGGGTTCAATTTTGAGATCGCAACTTTAATTTGGCCTATC
The DNA here is from genome assembly GCF_030272615.1 of Cryptomeria japonica. Taxonomy (NCBI): domain Eukaryota; kingdom Viridiplantae; phylum Streptophyta; class Pinopsida; order Cupressales; family Cupressaceae; genus Cryptomeria; species Cryptomeria japonica. The sequence goes on from NC_081409.1 coordinate 230,747,012, forward strand.
TACAGATCGTAAAATCACTCAATTTTTTCAGATTAGCTCTAAAATCATCATACCTTTTATCCCTGCAAATTTCAAAAAAAGTTGCAAGGACCGTGTTGCACTCCGAGCGCCACGGTCCCGGACATTTTTTCCGAAATTTCGGGAGACTGTCGTGATTGCATTTAATAGCTTAAATCCAAAAGATTGGCTGATTTTACTGAAAATTGCTACCTCTAAATTCAAAATTTTCTCTCCTTCTCTAGTGCATGAGTTTTACAACAATAAGCCGTACTTACACTATTCCCGTTAGACGAAGCCGTAGAATTAAGTCTTTCCGAAGTTTAACTACTGAGGAGATGGAACCTAATTTGAATAGCCTTTTTAACGAGGACATGGGTAATTCCTCTAATCCTCTTAATGATGAAGAAGCTCTCCATGAGGTTTCTAAAGAACAACTTTCAAAATTGGATAACCAATTTGACGATTTTCGACAGTGGATGTCTCAAGAATACCCTGATAGTCAAGCTCTTCCTTTAATTGAGGGTCTAAAATGTATGCTTCAAAGTGATAAGAATGGAATTGATATTTTGCGTGGTATTTCACACATTGTGAATTCGAACGTGATGCCTATGAAGAGTTGTGCCGAAACTTTAGGTTATACACAACCTCCTACACAAGTCAATCATTCTATTCCTTTGATGACTTCTATTGCTAGCATACCTACCTTTACATCAAACATAATGGCTACCTCTACACAAGACATTCCCCCTGTGATCACTAGTCATGGGGGCAATCCTCCCTCTTCTTCAATTAACTCTATCCCTTCATTCAATCCGACTTCTTCATTCATTCCTTCAATGAGTATTCCTATTACATCTCCGCAAATGAACATGATGCAAGGGGGCAATTCGTTTAACCAATCCATTCCTCCTTGTAGTGTTCCTCCTGTCCAATCATCTCCTATGACTAATTATCATAGAGTCCCACCACCTTACTCTTTACCCTCTTTCAATAACATAACACCTCCATCTCAATCTAACACACCCAATATGAATTCTTCGACTGAAGCGACCATTAACAATCTAGCACAAACTGTCTTTTCTTTACAGCAACAAATTGCCTCTATGAATCAATCTAAGTTTAGTGTGCCCACATTTGATGTTGCGAGCCCACTTTCTCTTGACATTGTTCGAGCTATCCCTCCTAAACATGTTGAAATCCCACATTTGGAACATTATAATGGTAAAGGAGATCCTCTAACACATGTTAAGACTTTTCAAACAATTTGTACTGATTTTGCTTATGACCAAAGGTTGCTTGCAAAACTGTTTACTAGAACATTAAGAGACAAAGCCCTACAATGGTATTGCTCATTGCCTTCCTATTCTATTACTTCTTTTGAACAACTTGCAAATGCTTTCATTCAACAATTTCAAAACAATATAAGTCCTAAGGTTACTTTGATTGATTTAATGCATTGTAAACAAGGTGTTAAAGAAAAAGTGACTGATTTCATTGGTAGATATAAGCATTTGTATGCTCAAATTTCTTTTCCAGTGCCTGACAATGATATTCAAAGAATCTTTGTTTCTAATTTACAAAAAGATATTCGAGACAAACTTCTGTTTTCTGAGTTTACTTCTTTCCAACAGTTGTGTGCCACTCTTCACAATTATCAACTGACTGTGAGTCAAATGGAACAATCACATCCTATGGCTCCGAGTGATAAGGGTGATAGCAGTCAACAACCATTTGGGAAGTTTAAACCGAACAGAGATTCCATCAAATTCAATGAAAACATCATCAACAACAATGTGAATGCACAATCAGGTGTGCCTCCTATTTCTAAATTTTTCAAGAAAGAAAGAAAGTATACTCCTTTGAATGAATCATTGCATAGTATTATGAATAAGTTATTGGAACAAAATGTGCTTACTCTTCCTCCTATAAGACAAATTGATCCTGCAAAGATTACTTCACCTTATTTTGATAACAAAGCCTTTTGTCAATTTCATCGACAGCCTCGGCATGATACTGAAAAATGTTTTTCTTTAAAGGGTAAAATTCAAGATTTGATTGATAATAATACTATCTCTGTTTCTGGAGTGACTGATAAAGGCAACACATCTGTAGCTCCTCCTAACCAAAATCTTCAGATTTTCACTGATCCATTGCCTTCTCATACCTCTAATGCGATTGAGGCTAATGATTCCTCTCTCTCATCTGATGGTCTTGTGTCTATGACTCCAAATGTGATTAACTTTGTAGAGCAGCAAGAAAACCCTAAAGAACCTTCCATCACATTTGATTCCAGTGAAACCATTAGGGCACCTGATGGTCCTTTATACATAGTTGCAAAAGTCAAGAATACACCTTGCTGTGGAGTGCTTATTGATCCTTCGTGCATGATTAATGTTATTACTGAAGAATTTCTTTTTACTTTGCAATTGAATCAAGTGATCTATGACAAAACAGATGTGATTGTGAAATTATTTGATGCATTTTCTTCTCCTGCAATTGGTTCCATTACATTGCCTATTGAGGTCCATAACAAATCTCTTGATGTGAACTTTGCTATTATTCCATCTTCCGAACAATTTCGTGTGAAGCTTGGCTATCCTTGGCTATCTTCCATGAAAGCTATTTCTTCTCCTATTCATAAGTGTTTGAAATTTCCCCATAATGGTGAAGTTGTTACTGTCAATCATAGTCTCTTTAAACCAGCTGAAAGAACCTCTAGTGTTCCTCTTGATTACTTTTGGCCTAAACAATTCCAATCCCTTCCTCCGCGAAGTGATCATCTTTTCAAATCTTATCAAAAGTGGAAAACAGATATGATCCTATCTCTAAGTGAACCTAGAGCACCTAAACTTGATATTCCTATCATTCTTGAGAAGGAAGTTCTTCCTTTGAAAGATAAAACTAATGTCTTTCCTCAAGAAGATTCCCAACCCATCCCTATGGATGTGATTATGTCTATGCCTAATAAACTTCCTAAGAGTAGACCTATACCTCCTCATCATGATGGACTTGGTCTTCTCCCTAAACCAAAAATTCCTCCTTTGTATGGAGCAGTTCCTCCTCCTTCTTTTTATAGAGAAAAGAGACCTTCTTCTTCTCCTATTATCCAGCCTAAGAGACCACAACCTAAACACCCAAGTGATAGGGATGAGAACATTCCTCCTCCTCAATCTTCTCCACTTCCTACTAAGACTAGACGAAATCGTTCTGCATGTGAACGCCGGCGAAAGCGTCGTCTTAGAGCTCAAACTTTGCAATCTCCAAAAACACCTTCAACGAGCATTATTCCATTTTCTCCTCAGCCGGACATTGAGCCTAAATCTCCTAAACATAAGATGCATGATGGTCTTGATCCTGTGCGAGTTAAAGATCCTATTTTTATAAATCTTGATGATGATATAGATGAAAATGTTATTCATGATGAAAATGTTACTCCTCTTGCTTCTGATAGTGAATATGAACTTGTTGATATTGATAACCATTTATCTAATGAATTTTCTAAAGCACTTATCCTAGCTCCTAGACAAGAACAATGTGGCTCGGAACATGAACATAGCCCTTGTTTGGATCTTGTGATAGCTCCATCTGCTGTGTTGGATGTTCCTCCTCTGGCGTGTTCCCTGCCTTCCCGAAACATTGATCAGCAAGATCGGGGGGTAGATGACATGCTAGACTAGTTACATTACCATAGCAGATTCTCTCCTCCTCTCTTGTGTTACTTCTTCTATATGTTATTCTCATTCTTCTATTTGTTGTCCTTAGTGTTGTCTACTTGAGGACGATGCAAAGCATTGAGATCTCTCGATCTCTCTCATGTTGACTCAAAAGACACATGTGTTCCCTTCTAGGTGACCTTCCTTGATTGGGGAATGAAGAACAATTATGCATACATACATATGATATACATGAATTATCATACAGCATATTGACCCTGAGGAAAGCGAAGTCACCTCGTGCTTTGTGTTTTGTGTCTATTATCCTTGGGTTTATCTCACACTTGGGGGCTAAATCCTTGCGATAACGTGCTCCTTTCCTTTCTCATTTCTTATGTGTATCACTACGTTAAAACAATCACCCCCGGTGAGGCGTGTGCGATCGCTTTAACGTAGGGGGCATACATCCCGTTCATATCTTTTCAAGATACTTGAAAATTTCTTGGTAAAACCTTGTCTTGAGAATTTTTGATATCTTTCTTGCATGACTCATAGTGAGGGAACCTTACTACTGACAGTCATGGTTCTCCCTCGTGATCTTCCCTTTTACTTTGTCAATCGAAGTTGTAAGATCCTTAGTCCACTGGGGGCTTGGTGTATCTTGCCTCCTTGACGTGGTGAAAGTCTTTCAATGTTGTTTCCTTGTACTTTACTGGAAGTATGAGCATACATACTCCCGCTAAAGTGGGGGCTAAATGTAGCGTCCTAAAATTGTGACACTTGCAATTTCGACTGCATTTCGGTCTTCACGATGGCGACGCAACACGCAACCTAAATGGAGACCCTGAAACTTGCTCACGACATTGAAAACTGCATTTTTCAAGCACCCTGGCCTGAACCTCCTTGCACCCTGCTGTCCCGGGAGGTGGGACCAGAGCGCCCAGCGCCCTGGTCCCTGGGTCCTATTTTGGGCCCGGTCTCCTAAGGGGCTCGGGTCTTTTTGTTTGCAATTTGGAAATTAACTTTCCTAGTCAGCCTAAGGTCAGGAAAATCAGTCTATCAGCCCTAAATGACAAGTATATAAACTACATTTTCCTCTTTCATTCGATATGATGAAAAAGGCGTGGAAACTATACTCAAGCATTCAAGCATTCAAGCATTCAAACATTCTTTCAAGCAATTGATCATTTCAAATCTCCATTCAAGGCTAAGTGTTGCATTCAAGACAAGGATTCAACCATTGAAGAGGAGATCACATACAACATATTACTACAACATACAACATACAACATCTAAACCTTCACACATAAGGATACCAACATCCTTAGAACAAGGTATTAGTACTTGTTTTACAGTCATTTACATTTACAGCTCTTGCTCATTTCTTGGTTAATTCCAAAACTGGGGTTTGACCTAAAGGCAAACCCCTAATCCCTAACCCCCCAATCGTCTTCGCTTTTCTATGTGTAGGTTGCAGGTACGCGGCTGAAATTGAAGATCTGGAATCCTTGTGCAGAGACGAACAGATCCCCCTTCATTTCGCGGATTTTTCGGAGGACCATGGCGTCGGGCGCCATCGTCCCGACAACTTTTGCTCAAATTTGCAGGACAGCACCGTATCGACATTTTACTGCTAATTCCAGGTCCGCAGCTTCATCCTATAACCCGAACTCAGTTTATAAGCAAATCTTTATGATTTTCTATGCATTCCTAGCTTAATTTCCTTAACAACATTCTTTACAAAAGAGGGTAGCCTTGCTTTCCTAACCCTTGAAATTCATTTAGCATCCAATCTTGCATTGCGTGGGATTGGATCTTATGAGTTTCAACCCCTCTTTTGAATGTAAAGTCTCTCCCCTAAGTGAAAACCATCGAATCCTAGCGAACCTCCCTTCTCTCTCCTCGGAGTCGGAAGAGGGGAGAGCAACTAGGGTCCGATCGTGATTTTCCGCTTTACACCCTTCTACCGACTTATGCAATCAGAGTCTCTGCAATCAATGAATTGAGTTCTGTATCTAATATGCCAGTTTCTTTAGATGCTACTATTGGTAAGCTACATGCATTTGAGTTAAGTAACTTTAATAACAGTGGATCTTCAGTAAATAAAGTTGAATTTGCATTTAGTTCTTTTCATCTTGATGAATCTAATGATTAGAATGAAAGAAAGTATAAGTACTCTGAAGGAGATCATAGTGGAGCAAGTGAAAGATTTCGCAAGAACATGGAAGAAGTACACAAACTGTATGAGGAAATTAGAAAGCAGGAAGAGTTTGAAGCACTATTAGCCAGAAGGTTACCGAGAGGCAAAGGTAAGTATAAAGGAAAACTACCGTTGAAATGTTTCAATTGTGATAAAATAGGACATATGGCTTCTAACTGTCTTGACAAAGATTCTATTGAAAAGAGAGATTACTGAGATGACAGACAGAAAGACAATCATTATAGAGGACACCGAGACTTCAGAAGAAGAGATAGAAAGACATGCTTAATAGCTGATGAGGAATCCAATGATGATAAATTAGATGAAACTCATACAGAGGAAGTAGTTTATGTGGCTATCAAAGATGGATCAGATGAAGAAAGGTATGAAGAAAAAGCCCTAATATCTCATGTAAATACTAATGATTCTTGGATCATAGATAGTGGATGCTCACATCATATGATAGGAGATAAACACAAGTTTGTTATGTTAAAAGATTATGATGGAGGCTATGTAAGATTTGGTAATGATGCACCATGTCCGGTGAAAGGTAAAGGATCTATAACACTTCTTGACAATGCAAGATGCAATGATGTTTATTGGGTTGAAGGTTTGAAATACAATTTGTTGAGTGTAGCACAGCTAAACAATACAAGTTACCGAATAGAATTTCAGAAGGGAATTGTAAAAGTTCATGAGAAGAATGGAAAGTTAGTTGCTACTGGGACACAAACAAAAGGTAACACATTTCACCTTGACTCAACTCGGAACAAGTGTTTGTATGGAAAGATAGATGATACCTGGTTATGGCATAAAAGGTTTTGTCATGTAAATTTTGATAATCTGATCAAAATAAGTAAGAAGCACCGAGTAAGAGGTCTACCAAGTCTTGAAAAGCCTGAGAATGCTATGTGTCAAGGATGCCAGATGGGTAAGATGACAAGATCAAGCTTTACAAGTAAGTCTTACACTTCTAAGGGAATTTTAGATCTTGTGCACACTGATCTTTGTGGTCCTATGAAAGTTCAAAGTTATTATGGTGATAAATATTTCATATTATTTGTGGATGACTATTCAAGGATGATGTCAGTAATGTTTTTAAAAGAAAAATCATAAGCTTTTCAAATGTTTAAATGGTACAAGGTAAGAGTTGAATTGAAAATGAAACAGGAAGACAACTGAAATATCTTAGATCAGATAGAGGAGGAGAGTTCACATCTGATGAGTTCAACTTATTCTGCAATGATCATGGTATTAAAAGACAAGTCTTTGCACCGAGAACTCCACAGTAGAATGGAATCACTGAGAGAAGAAATAGATCTATTGTGGATTGTGCTAGAACACTGATGATTGAAAAGAAAGTGCCACAAACATTTTGGAGAGAAGCAATAAGCACAACAGTTTACACCCTGAACCGAGTACAACTGAAGAAAGGTACTTTGAAGACACCATATGAAATCTGGTATGACAAGAAACCTAATGTAAGTTATTTTAAAATCTTTGGAAGTAAATGCTATGTACACAAAGATGATAGAAATGGCAAGTTTGATCAGAAAAGTGAAGAAGGAACATTTCTAGGTTATTCATCTAGAAGCAAAGCATTTAAATGTCTGATCAAATCATCTAACAAAATAGTAGAAAGTGCAAATGTGAAAATTGATGAATTTGCAGAAAGAAATAATGAAGGAAATTCCAAAGAACCAGAAGATTATGATGAATTTGTCTATGTTCAACCGACAAGTCTTACCGAGAAAACTGTTGAAGAAAATATCCTTTTACCGAGTGGTGAAGAAGATCATACAGAGCCTACCAAGCCTGTATTAGCCAAGTATGTCAGAAGACATCATGCACCAAGTCAGATTATAGGAGAGAAAGATGATCCAGTGATGACAAGGAACAAACTAAGACAGAACACATGTCTAATATCTGAATTTGAATCGAGAATAGTGAAAGAGGCATTTAACAGTGAAGATTGGATAAATGCTATGATAGAAGAGATTGATCAAATCAAGAAGAATGACACATAGACACTAATCCCAAGACCAAAGGACAAAAATGTAATCGGTACAAAGTGGATTTTCAGAAACAAGCTAAATGAAAAAGGAGAGGTCATTAGAAATAAAGCAAGACTAGTTTGCAAAGGTTATGCTCAAGAAGAAGGAATTGATTATGGTGAAACTTTTGCACATGTGGCTAGACTTGAATGAGTAAGAACATTGTTGGCATATGCTGCTTTCAAAAACTTCAAGGTATATCAAATGGATGTCAAATCTGCATTTTTGAATGGAATATTAGAAGAAGAAGTTTTTATTGAACAACCTGAAGGATTTGTTGAAGACAATAATAAAGATCAGGTATGTAAATTGAACAAAGCATTATATGGTCTGAAACAAGCACCTAGAGCATGGTATGAAAGATTGCACTCTTATTTGATTAAAATTGGTTTTACAAGGACAAGTGAGAATAGCAATATGTACATGAAGAACGATGAAAATGGAATACTAATCTCAGCCATATTTGTTGATGATATTATATTTTGTGGAAATGACTCTCTTTGTAAGAACTTTGGAAATGAAATGAGCAAAGAATTTGAGATGTCATTAATCGGTGAGATAAAGTATTTTATAGGTTTACAGATACTGCAAATGAAAAATGATATTTTCATTACTCAATCCAAGTACATAAAGGAAATCTTGAAGAAATTTGGAATGGAGGATTCAAAACCAGTAAGTACTCCTATGACTACCAATTGTAAATTATCAAAGAATGATGAATCTGCATCTGTTGATGAGACACTTTACTGATCCATGATTGGAAAGCTACAATATGTTGTTCATAGCAGACCAGACATAGCACATGCAAAGGTATAGTTGCAAGATTCTCTGCAGATCCTAAGGAAACATGCATGACAACAATCAAAAGAATTTTTAGATACTTGAAAGGCACAGAGGATTATGGCTTAGTATATCAGAAAGGAAATGATTTTGATTTAAAAGTTTATACTCATGCTGATTGGGCAAGCAACATTGATGACAGAAAAAGCACAAGTGGAGGAGCTTTCTTTTTAGGAGAAAGACTAGTGAGTTGGCTTAGCAAGAAACAAGGATGTGTTTCACAGTCAACATCAGAAGTTGAATACGTTGCTGCAGCATTGAATTGTACCAACATTGCATGGATCAAACAACTATTGGAAGGTATAAATGAGAAAGTTACCAAGCTAGTAACTATATTCTGTGATAATACTAGTGCCATTAACATTTCAAAGAATCCTATTATGCACTCTAAGACAAAGCACATCTCTATCAAATATCATTATCTTAGAGAAGAAGCTCAAGAGAAGAAAGTGGTGTTGGAATATGTTAGCACAAAGGAACAAATAGCAGATATCTTCACCAAACCACTACCAAGGGACACTTTTGAATATCTCAGAAGTAAGTTAGGGGTCCTACCCCTATCTTCTACTCACTGACCGAGTTCGGTGAAAGCATCAATTCAATGACTCTATCGAATATCTTATAAGAGTTGATGTTGATTTACACACTTTAGGATGTTTTCTAAAGGTGTGCAGGAAATAATGCAGGAAAAAATACAGGAAACAATATAGGATACAATACAGGGAACAGGAATTGAAGACAAAATGCTCTAACTGAGACTTAGTTGATACACAACAACAAGAATTCACTTCATACAGGAAGAAATTATGTTTTAGTTCTTTACTTTTTGGCATTGTTGTCAAAGGGGGAGAAAACTGATTTAAAAGACTGAAACTGAAGGAGAGAAGATTGAAAAAAAGGAGAAGTCTAATGTATGGGGGAGAATTCTGATGACAGCAAGAGAGCATTTCAGCATTTCAGAATCACAGCAATCCGAATCTTTTTAAGGTCAAATCAATTGGTTTTGCCATCAATGCCAAAGGGGGAGATTGTTGGCATTTGGCATTATAACAGACAATGGGAGATTGTTGGCATTTCAATAAGGATATTGAGAAGGTTGTTGATGATTATGGATATAACTGATTAAGGATGTTTACTATCTTGATATTATTATTTTGTTATTGATGTCAAGAAATTGATTTTCTAATTTAGTATGATGTTGTCATATCTTGAGAAGTATGATTTGAAGAGTATAAAGATGTCGGTAAAAGACATAGAAAGAATATGATAAATAAGGGGATGAATAAGATATTCAATGGGAAACTATTACCGAGTCAGACAATGATGAGATCATGATTTTTAGATTGTTTAAACATCATACATATGTTGTAAATTGTAAGGTTAATACTATACTATGTTACCGAGCAAAGAACCTAGTCGGTAAACCCTAAGGAACCTAGTCGGTAAACCCTAAGGTTATCGCTATCGGTTAATGAAGACAGAATGTCTACCGAGTGAAGTTTAGTATTTACTGAGTTGTTACCGAGTTATAACCAAGCTATAACATAATACATTAAATGGTTCCATGCATTATTTAATGAAGGAAGCTGATGAGCTGGAACTAATTAAATGATCGGTATGTCGTGCATGAAGTTTGTTAATAAATCTATGGCAAAGGAAAATCGGCATGAAGATCTACAACTTAGATTGAACCGCAATACCCTAGCACAAGTTCCAAGAAATGTATGCAAGTTCCAAGGCAGGGTAAAACATTTTCAGAATGAAGGATACATTGAACCTGGTCAAAGTTTGAAGATCTGATGGTTATGATTGATCATGAGAAATGTGATCAAGGAGATTAAGTGGTTGGCGAATTGTTTATAAATAGGGAACTATTGATAAACAATGCATGCGAGCAAATGTATGCACAGGGATGCTACATAGTGATTACCGAGCACAGAAGCTTGAAGACCTATTTGAATAACAGAGTATAGAAGCCCAGCAGATGGACAAGATTAGTTCTATGTCTAGATTGTATTGAGCAAATAAGAATCTTCTTTAGCATTTTAGATGTGAAGTTGCAGATAGATTTTTATTACTGTTATTTTGTGAAAGTGACAAAAAATCTCTTAACTGAGTGGACTTAACAGTCTTATTTGTAAAACCCTCTAGCAAGGTGACATTCTGATTGAGTGTTTGAAATTTTTTAACAAGGTCACTTCTAACAAGGTGAAGATCCTAACAGATTTGAGGGAAATCCCTTAACCGAGTCACATCTAGTAATGTGTTTGTAATCTTTAACAGGATTTGCTTTTAACCAAGCATACTCTAGAAGAGTATATTTCTTAGTGGGTCCGAAATCCCATAGTGGTTTTTCCCTATTTGGGTTTCCACGTTAAATCTGGTGTTATGAGGTTTATGATGTTTATATGCTTTTGAGTTTGCATGTTTAGCAGTTTTGGTTATATTACTGAAGTATATGTTACCGAGGTTGAATCTGATGTTTGTATGGAAGATTAAGTTTGTATGATTCACCCCTCCCCTCTCATCTTGTTGGCTATTGGATCTATACTTACATTAAGTATCAGAACTATCAATTGGTATCAAAGCTTTGGACTCCGGAAGAAAAGTTTAAAGGTAATTGAGGCAAAGATCCAAAGATGTATAAGATGTATGATTCACCCCCCCCCCCCCCCCTCTCATCTTGTTGGCTATTGGATCTATACTTACATTAAGTATCAGAACTATCAAAAACCTCCATAACATCCAATATACTTGTCGAAAAAATAGTAACTTCTTATTGGTAAATAATTAATTATCATAGCAATAAAATCCTAATGGTAAAAAATAATCACTATTGATGGTGAATCCCTCATCCATTATGAGTGATTTACATATAATATTAGTATTAATTAAAGGTTGATGACACCTTGGTTCTAATATTATTACACTTGACATCATACATTATAAATACATCCATAGGAAAACATAAATGAACTAATTACAAGGTCCATGGACTTCTTGTACCATGTAAATTTTTATATGACTAGAGGTTTTCTCAATGAATCAATAACATTCTCTTAAGTTTTTATCTTCTTTAGCTCTATTTGTCTATTAATAATTATTTTAAGAACAAAATGGTATTTTTCCATTGGTAGTTATTGTTGTAAAGATTAAGAGTGCATCATGAAGTTGTAGACTTCAAGGGATCAACCAAGAAATAAACCAACCACAAGAGAATGTTGCAACATGAACAAGAATGGAGCAATAAAAATTGAATTGAAATGATTGAGATGAAATTGATATGATACAATGGAGGTAGAAATGCAACTACCTTGTTACAAATATTAATTGCATGATGCATTTTTAATTAATATTAAATAATGAGCTATGACTCATATCTATCTAGAATGACACTTAGGATAACTAATTTATGAACAATATTAAATAAAATTTACATGTGACATCTAAACCATCATAAGTAATCTTAAAAATGTGAATAGGTCCTAACTATGAACTAGTTAGGATATAACCTTATTCACACCAACACACTCCCTTTAGTGCAACTTAGGTTGAGAAATTATTATGAAAATGATGCAAGTCTAATATAAGAATGCAATATATGGGTTTGGACAACTAGCCCATGTTAGGTACCTATGCACAAATAACCATGCAACTAATCTCTCACAAACAGGGAAATGGAGAAAACCTTGTGGGACAAAACTCCTCTCCAAAAAAGAGATATGAAAATCATGTACAAGTGGATGATGAAGTGATGTACATGGAGGTCTCAACATCAATACCCCCCAAGAATCCAATTGATAGACCCCCCATAGGAGGGAAAGAGAGACCATGTAGCCTCTCTCCTCCCCCCCCCACCCCGCCAAAAAAATAAAAAATAAAAATAAAAAAAGAATTGTTTGCAATAATCATGGTAAGTATTTGAAGGATCCAACACTTGCAAACCACTTGTCTCCTCATAGGGAGAAACAAAACCATGTATAGATGTAGGTATGCTTGCCATATAGGATATGTTGGAAATGATGGAAACACTAACAATGAAGGTGATCTCTTTGAAAATTACTCATGTGTCTCCTTTTCCAAGTGATATGACAATGCCCCAATCAAACAAGAAAGTGACAAGTTGGAACTATACATGGAAATTGATGTAGAACAAAATCCAAAGATGAATATGATGAGACAATGTGAAGGTAATGATTATCATTAAGGAAGAGAGATAACCCTTCAAATATATCCACTTTATAAAGAAGCCCATCAAAGAGGAAAATAAATATTTAAATTATCTTTAAAATCATCATAAATCATCATGCCTACGTTGAGTTTTTAAATTTGTATTCATCACTAAAATCTTCAATATGTAAATAATATTTAGCCTATACTTATTTTCTAAATGGATTCTCAAAATAGAAAGATTGCTAACTAAGAAGAGAAGAGGTGGTATAGAAATCATGTCCACCACTTTGTTAGTTTCCCATGATTGTACTTGAAGACTGGTGGAATTGTTGTAAGTATGTCATCCACTTGTTATAGTGTGATTGTTGCAACTTTATTCAAGATTGTAAATAATATAGCTTATAGTGATTAGTGTACATGCACCATCATTTTCTTTTCTATTATATAGATCACTTCTATTTATTTACCACTAAAATGATTAAATTCATATTTTTTAATATGTACTATAATTCATGATATTAACTCTAAATATTTCTAGATGATAATAGATTTTCCTACCTCCTCATACAACAACACAATACCCATAGTGTAATCACTTACATCCAAGTTTTGACTTTGAAAAGTTGTTGAATAGTTTAAAGTGCGCAAATTAAACCCATGCTTAGCTTTTCTTAAATAAATTAAATTTATGTTTTTTACTATCTTAATTATAAGTTTCTTCAATGTCCATTAAAGCATGTAATTGGTTTGACATATACAAAAAATATTTTACAAACTTCTAGATTTATTGAGTTGCTCCAGCAAGACTCTTTATTTGATAATTATTACTAGTATTTGACCACTTTAAAATAAATTCCACTTGGAAGGGACTCATTTTCACCTCTTGATTGATAATCACATGACCAAAATACACCAACATATTTGTGGTAAATTCACATTTTTCTCATCTAACAAGAGTTGGTTAGATTGTAAAAAATATTAAACACTTCTTTTACGTGAGAGAATTTCTTCATATACTATATATTGAACAACTTATATCTTAAGGAAAAAGAACAAAAAGAAACTATCAAAGGCCTTAATACTTTATTTATTAGCAACATGAAGGTGGGAAAAGCGTTACATAAAAAATAGTAACATCAAAGCATTCCAAATTCTTTTTCTTCCATATATCTCCTTTATTTATCTTATATCTCCTTTATTTATCTTAAATTGGTGACACCTTAATTATAAACTTGATTTAGTTTCTAACTTTCATGCTAGATTCAATTGAGAAAATAATCTATTTGGGATAGTAGCTACCTAAATTATATACAAACCCTAATAGTCCACAAACATGCACTATGTCTTGTTCTTCTTTGGCACAATTATAATCAAATAACCATAAGGCGATGTACTAAGTATTATCAAATCTTGTTCTAATAATTTATTCAGCTAAACTTTTCAACCTCATTCGCTATAGTAATGCTTTGAAAATACATCAAAGTGTGGGTATATGACAATGTAACAAAACTTAGATCTCTAAACTTTTCTTCACTTACAAATTTTTATATAAGATGAGTGAGTGAGAAACCCATGCAACCACTAAAGTTGCCCTCCTACTACTCTCCTTTTCCTCTAATCATCAAACAAGTAAACTTCCCACTTGCATTACTTAACTTTTTAGATCGTTAAGCACTGACTATAGATATTGTAGTTTTCTTCACTAAAGCATTCAAAGTGAATGGATCCCCATATAGAAAAATCATATATTATTTTATCCCATGGAATTAAATGCCATCCCTTATGTGCAAATATGAAATTCCAATAAAAACCTGCATAATTGAAAGCCTGCATAATTGAAAGGAAAGAAATCAACCAAAATTTTATCCTTGAAAATGGCTTTTATACAAAATGATGACATAGGTTTTTATGTGATATAGACATTCATTCCTTGCTCGAGCTAATTGAGTGAAAGAACTCACCTATTATTTAGATTTTGATATGGAACAACTATGTGATTTTTTTTGTCCATTGAAACTCTTAGCATCTACACAAGTATACTTTTTCATCACATAAGAAATACTAAAAGGTTGAGTTTGAATCTTTCTTCTTCCTCCTCCTTGAAGGTGCAAGTTTTAGATGTAGCTTTATTATCACAATGTGAAAAATAGAATTTATCTTTATCCTTCCCCTTTTCCTTCTTTTGGATAGAAGTATTATCTTTATTATTGTACTTTCCTAGGCTTTACCCTTGATTTTTCCATTGGCTATTTTTTATCACTTTTTCCTTGCTCTTTGTTGTGAATGGAGATGTTTTTTTAATTTTCAAGTCAAGATAGTGGACTTGAACATATGATTTGTTATTATTATTATTTTTTATGAGTATATGAGTCTTTAGGTTCCTAAAATATCCTTTAGTGTACTTATCTACAATTACTTGTCCTTGGCATGCTTGTCAAGTTGAACCAATCTTTTCTAAAATTCACTTGTGTATTCTTGTAAACAATAACCTTATCTTTATGAGAAATAGTTGTCATTACATTATATGCTCCAGATAGAAAATTGGATAAATTTTCTTTTTCATCAATCTTTCATTTATATATAGGAGCTAGTTTCCTATAGTCTAGGGACAATGCATAACTTTTGGACAATGTCAATGTGTGATTAGCAAGCTTAAGCCTAACGGATAAAATTTGTTTGTGTGGTGAGAGATTTTGCAAATTAAATAAAACTTTTATTTGTGATATATGTTTATATTTCTCCATACTTATTTCCACATTATAGGGTTGAATGTCTATTTTAGCTTTAGCTTTAAATAAATTCCCTTTTGAAGAATATCCTTGTTAAATTTTAAACTTTCCTAGATTTCTTTCTTCTTTATGAGATTTATTGTTTTTCAAACTCTTTGATTAAAGCAATCAATATGTTCTCCAACCAATCAAAATTTTCCACCAAAAATTGCTTATTATCACATCATCTTCTATCCACTTGAAATGGGTCTCACAATATTCTTCATCACTTACCATAACTCTTCATATTTGTATCCACTATCTAGAGCAGATTTCAAATTTGTATGGATTTAGATTATCACTTCCACTTGATTTAACATATGAAATGTTTTGTCCAAAAGATTCTCTATATCTTAGATACTACTTAATTTGTAAAAGAGTGAAGTTATGCTATAATCCTTATCTACAATAGATCCATGATAACTCTACAAACAACACACTCAACATTCATTACAATATCTTTTTATATGATTACTATAGTCTAAGCTTGCTTAGAATTAAAATACAAGCATAGAAGAAACAAGAACAAAGATCATGCACACCTCAAATGAGAACCAACACCAAGGTACTGCTTAAAAAAACCTAAGATGCATGAAAAATATAGGAAGAGTGTGTAAAGATGTCTAATGTCTCTATCTCAAATGGTCATATATATATATATACTACATCACCATACATGATTCATTGACACTTGCAACACAAAACATAAACCTCTTCACATCTACTTCACCTCCTACCAAGAGCGAAAATTCTAGTCATTTCAAATCCTCCAAATAAACATGAAAATGAAATCAACCCTTGCAACCAAAAGATTATCAAGTTGCAAAACTCCTCCACCTTCCAATAGAACCCAAGAAGCGAAAATGGTGTAGAATGAATGTTTCCATCTTCCAAAATCCTTCATGTTATACTCTCTACTTGTGACAATATTTCACTAATTTTCTAGTATTTTTTTTTATCAGTAAAGGCAGAGCCGAGTTTTATATTAATTATGCATAATTAAAGTATTAACATAGTTGAATGATGGAATACCAAAAAGGCTTATAGAGTGCTTTTGAAATCATTCTCAGCATTTTCGAGAAAGAATTTCCAGGCAAGCAGCAAACCATAAGCATCATAATCTATCATCCAAAATCTATCAAGATTATGTAGTCTAGGATCTTTAAAAACTATAGAAAGTTTAGATAGTAGATTGTCAACTGCATGAATAATAGAGATTTTAACATAATTATGTAGCCAAAATTAACTATTACAAGAGTCTAAAGATAAGCAATGAAAATGCTTTAAACATAACCAAATTTAGAAACCTAGCTTGGAATTTCATTCAAGGGTTCGGATTAAGAAGCAGCATTTCTCGCACTCCCATGACCTCTACCTGGAGGGTAGCCACGGCCACAACCAGACCCACGACGACCCCTGCTTGCACTATCCCAACAATCTTGTTTGGCCTAGTGGTTCTCATTTTCGACTTTCAAAGGTAGAATTCCATTAAGTCTTGCAAACTGAAGGAGCTCTTCCTCTCTACTGTGGTCTTCTGAGTTTTCCCCTAAGAATCGCCACTTGAGATATCTGAGGCCTACTCCAGCAAAAACCCTATGTCTATTCAGGTCCTTCCCTTTCAAATCTAACAGGAAGGGGTAATACTTAATGAGCTCACCATGAGCATTGAACAGAATCCTCTCACTTGGTCAAGGAGCCCCTGAATCATGGAGTGCCTTATTCAAAATCTCTTGGAATTCTTGGAGGATTTCATCTAGAAATAGCTTCTTGGTGAGGCTCCATACAACTTGCTTAGCCAGTTTTAGGTACATCAGGGAAGCAACAAATCTGGAAGAAATACTAGTGTTGTCTCGAGGATACTCCTCCCTATTCAAATGCCCACTGCCCAGAATCATCTTTACCACCAAGATAATAGGAGGCTCCGAGTGGAGAAGGAGACGCTTCAGTCTCAAGTCTGTAATTCTTCTGAAGGAAACTTGGCGCATCGAAGCCGAGAGGGAAATGGGGGTGTCTTCTCCAAAGAAGGAAATAGGCCTTGGATATACGCTCATAATAAACCTATGTGGCACCTCTGTCGACATGGTTGGCAATTACATAGTATTCAGGCAAGAAAGGAATGGGCAGATTGAACTTTGGGATGTTTCTAGCAAGAAAGGGATGATAACGACTTGCAGAATATGCTAAGGCAATATCATCGGGCACATTCTTTAATGCCTAATTATGAGGAATAGCTTTGCATTAAATTCGCCAGCTAAGGTGGCGGAGTATATTTGTCCTAGACAAGACAAATCTCCCTGGCTCAGTTAAGATGGCTACCCTACGGACAATGTATACCTTGAGTCCGAAATGATGGCTCCTACCAGCTAGATCTCGGGAGGTGAGGAAAGGAAAAGGCTTAAGAGAGCATTTAGATGACATCACTGTGTCTGGGCCCACTGTTTACCCGAAGTGAAGTAAAGTTTGAATTCAAAAAAAGAAATAGTTGTTTCCCACTAGACCGCCAAAGATAGGCATTTAAACATTTGCTTTGAATTAGGAGGTGACTTTAGTTGATTTTAACTCTCCTCTCTGAAATATGTCTCTTACTCTTAAAATATTTAAGGGGCATATTCCTGTTGATTAACCTGATCTACTAGGTTAATTAACTGAGCTCCCTGACCCCACCAATGAATGAAGGTTCTCTGAGCTGCTAATTTTGATAGGGCATCTGCCACTGAATTTGCTTCTCTATAGATATGCTTCGCTTCAAAATGCTCTATTCTATCCAAACTTTCTATTATATTGTCTAAGATTGCCTGTAGTCTCTAATTTGGGGTTTTTTGCCTCTTAATTTCATTAATTGCTATCTCTGAGTCTTCCTCCACTATAATGTTTCTTAGACCATGCTTGATGCAATCCATCAATCCTAGTTGTAGTGTTTTGAATTCAGCTATATTATTAGTGTCAGGTGGAATCAACTTTACCATTTTCCCTATGATCGATCATGGGTGATCTCTGATTACATATCATATGCCAGAGGGGCCTGGGTTGCCTTTAGAGGCACCATCAAAGTTTAATTTTAGCTATCCAAGCTTTGGAGGGGTCCAGGTAGCATCCTTTCTGGAGTTGGTTTTTTGCCCAAAAGATGGAGGAATCCTGATCCCTTGCTAGTTTTTCCTGATGCTCTCATCCCATGAAGAGAAAACTTTGGGCGGTTCCAAAGAGAAAGCTATTTTGCAATTTATTGTGTCCACTATTGTCGATTCAATTGAGTTTAGGATTGATTCTAGCCTTCTAGCTTTGTCTTCAAATAGTCTGTGATTCCTTTCTTTCCAAATTTCCTAGACTAAGCATGATGGGGATACCTCCATGATTTGACTCAAGGTGCTCTCCTTCATTGGGAAAGGCCAACTTTGAAATAGAGATTTTATGTCATTCGGCAGGGCTATGATCGGCCCTAATTTAGCATAGAGCCAACACCAGCATTTAGAAGCAAAGGGGTAGCTCAGTAGGAGGTGGTCCACTATCTCTGCCTGGGATTTAGACATGATGCACCTTGAAGGTCCTTCATATCCCATTTTTGTAAACTTTTATGCGGTCAGGATTTTTTTTGATAGGCTAGCCACGTGAAAATCCCTGCTTTTGGAATGATCTTGGAACTCCAAAACAGCTTCGTCAGAATATCCTGCTTGTCCTAATCTGAATTACTGACCAGAACTCTATAGCCATCTTTTGAGTTATATTGCCCTGTTTTGGAGGATGCCCAAATTAAAGAGTCTGCTCCTCTTCTAGGATTGATATTTCTTGCTTTTAGTTGTTCTAAGAGTTGGTCTAGGTCTTCCCCCGAGATTGGCAATCCTTCCATTGATTTCCACCTCCAACTTTGAGTATTCGGCAAGTCATCCTCTTCCAGATAGTCTCTAACTCAAACACCCCAATGTTGTTTAAACCAGTGCTCTGTAATAGGAATATTGAGGGAGTTTTCAACAGGTGGATAACCACCCCAAGAGTCCTCCCAGAAGAGACTAGCTGATCCATCATGAATATCGCATGTGATTGATTATGAGACCAATTTTCTGCAGGAGATGATAAAGTTCCAGGTTCTAAATCCCTTGAGAAAATTTCCTATTCTAAGAAGGTTGAGGGGATCCTGATCTAGTAGATACTTGGTTGCCAGCATTCTGACCCATGTGATATTAGGATTATTTATGAACTTCCAGACTAGTTTGTCCCCTAGGGATTTGTTTTGCAATTTAAGATCCTTGATGCCTAATCCCCCCATTGTCTTGGGCTCGATTATTTTATCCCAAGCAATTAAGACAATTTTGTTCTTTTCCTCAGTGTTTTGCCAAAATAAATTTCTCATCTTCTTAATTATAAAGGAGTTGGCACTAGCTGATAGGGATAATATGGATAATAGATAAATAGGAAGGTTCGAGACCACTGCTTGAATCATCACTAGCCTTCCAGCCCAAGAGAGCCACTTTCCCTTCCAAGAGTTTGAATTTTGTTCCACTTTTAACTTTAAGGAATCCCAAAATTTAGTATTCCTTAGACCTCGGTTTATTGGGATGCCCAAATGAATGCAAGGGAGCTAGATCATTCTCTGCAATCTAGAATTCTAAGGATCTTGTCCTGTAAAAGATTTGAAGTAGAGAAAAAATAAACTTTAGTTTTATCCTTAATTCTTATTTGACCTAACGTCTTTCCATAAGATTCTAATATCTGGTTTAGGCGGGTTGCTTCCTTAACTTTTGCTGCCCCCAAGAGAAGATTATCATCTGCAAATTGTTGGTGGGTAACTACAAAAATTTTCGTTACTTTGATTTCCTATAAAAGGTTATTAGAATGACTTGCTTTGATTGCCCTTCCCAAAGCCTCCCCCATTATAATATAGAGGAAAGGAGATATAGGATCTCCTTGTCTGATACCCCTTGTGGAAGAAAAGAAACTCGTTGGCTTTCCATTTATCAGAATTGAGAATTTAGGAGTTGAGATGCATTCAAACACCTAGTTGATCCATTGTTTGGCAAAGCCGAAGGCTTGCATGATTTTGCAGAGAAAACGCCAATCTACACTATCATAGGCTTTTGATATGTATACTTTTTTTATCATACCCGGTTTGTTTGTGCTTTGAAGGGTGTGGATTGCTTCTTGCGCTATTATCACCCTATCAAGAATTGAGCGGCTTGGGACAAACCCTGTTTGTTCTTCTGATATAATACTTTCCATGAGGGGCTTCATTTTGTTTGTCATGAATTTTGAGAGGATTTTGTAGACTGTATTGCATAGGGAAATAGGTATGAAATCACCTAGATTTGATGCTTTCTCCTTCTTTGTGATGAGTGTTATAAACGTGTTATTTACTTCTTTAAGAATTCTCCCTGATCTTCTTGAACATTCTAAAGCTTCTGAAAGGTCCTGACCTAATATATGCCAACACTTCTTGAAGAAATCCATAGGGAAACCATCCAGATCAGGAGCCTTACTAGAGGGAAGTTGATTAAGGGCTTGGAATACTTCCTCCAACTTAATTCTCTCATTTAGTTTTTGGTTTTTCTCATCTAAAATGATCTTGGGGATCACTTCCAAAAAAAAAATTTGTTCCAACAATTGAGATCCTTCTGTGTTATTTAAGAAATTAAAGTAAAAGGAGGTGATCTTTTTCTTTATCTCATCAGGGTCCTCTGAGATTTGGTTATGCTTTGTCTCCAATTTTGATATCCAATTCTTGCTCCTTCTGAGCTTTGTTACATTATGGAAAAACTTGGTATTTTTATCCCCCTTTCTGAGCCAGTTCTCTCTGGACTTTTGTTTCCAGAAAATTTCTTCTTTTGAAAGAATATCCTCATACTCCAAAAGGAGGTTCCTTTCTGATGAAAGGAGTCTTGATCCATTCCCACCGAAATAATCTTGTCATTTAGAGCTACCAATCTCTCTTCTGGTGATCTTTTGGTTGAGAAAATATTTTTGAAGTGCTAAGAATTCCATTGGAGCAATTTTTGCTTTACTAATTTTAGCTTTGCAATAAAGCAAAAGAGTTTTTATCCTTCAAAAGATCCTTCCTTCCACCAATTTTCTATCAAGTTAAGAAAATTTGGATCTTTCATCCACATATTCTCAAACCTAAATGGAGCTCTGAAAATTTCCTGATTACCTTGCAGAGAAAGCAAAATGGGGTAATGATCTGATCTTGAGCAAGGGAGAACCGCACAGGAGAGAGAAAAGGGAAAGAGCCTTAAGTCACCTTGCCAGAAGAATCTATCTATTTTTCAGCTATATTGTTGAATCCTTTCCTTCTTTTTGTCCATGTGAAGGAGTCCCCTGAATCTATTTCCAATAGACCATTCCTTTCAATCTAGTTGTTAAAGTCCTGTTGGGATCCACCTAAGTGGGTGATTCCTCCCCTGATGGCATTGAAGTCTTCCAGTATGAAAAGTTGATCCTCAGTCAAAGAAGACAAGATTCCATCTAAAGAGGACCATAAGAGGCGCTTTTTGTGTGGGAACACTAGGCCATAAGTATTTATAACAAAAGAGGAAGTATTGGACTGAAGGTGAGTAATTTTGACAAGAAGCCAATTCTTGCTAGAAGCAATACCCTCAGCTTTGACTTGGGAAGGCTTCCAGATTATCATTAAGCCTCCAGATGCCCCTTTTGAAGCCACTATCAATTGCAGAGATGCCTGAAACAAAGGACTAATTGCACTTCCAAATAAGACTGCTTGCTTACACTCCAATTTGGTTTCTCGCAAGAGGATGATGTTTGCACTAACCAAAAGAATCCTTCTTTTGATCACCCTCTGTTTGTTAGGGGCATTGAGACCCCTAACATTCCATGAAAGGATTTTCATTGTTGTTTAGGAAGGGGATTTCCATTCCCTACTTTCCAGAGATCAGATAGTTTTGATTGATTCTCCACAGCACCATCCTGGGATCTAGCTTCAATGAGGGATTTGCGACCCTTCTTAGGAGGGGAAGATCCAAAGTTTGGTTTCTCCAATCCCTCTTGATTTTGATGCAGCCCCCGTTTCCTTTTTTCCTTAATCTAAGAGTACAGTACTGCTAGAGGACTTTCTAAGATTGAGTCTGGGTTCTCATCCTCTATCAAAAAATCCTAAAGAAGATTCTGGGCATTCTAATCTATAGACAAATCCAAACCTTGAGGCACTATAGGTGAAGAAAACAGAAGTGGGTAAGGAATTTCCGCTGAGAGATTAAAATGCTGGTTTGATGGGGGTAGATCTGAAGAAGGAGAGATCTCTCCTTTAGATAAGTGTGGTTCATATTCCTCCTCTAGGTCATCTTTAAGGTCATTTTCAATGACATCCTCTTCCTGTAGGATTTTTGCAAGGTGCATAGGTTTGCTTTTACTAGATTTTATTAGCTGATGGGATCCCCTTAGTTTCTTTCGCCTTAAACTATTCTTCCTCTTTGAAACCTTGGCAGGAGGTTGGGAGAATATGTTGAAAGGTCCTCTACTCAGGGAAGGAGTTTTTTTTTTTACCAAACAAGCTCCTAATAGCCTTTTGAGAGTGGATCTCAACAATCGGGGATAAAATGAGAGGAGGACAACTTAAAGGAGAAGGTGGAGAGATCTGAGGAGCCTAACCTGAATTTGATTGATTCAGCTCACCTGGCTTATCTCCTGAAAATTGATGAGTTCTAGGAGTAAGAAGGATCTGTGAATCTAGATGAGCTGGAGAGGCAGGGGGCGTAGCTAATGCTCTATCTTGAGACTGCCAAGATGCATTCTTGCTTGCCTGGGCTGCATCCAAGGCAGCGGGGACCGAAAGGTTTTCCAATCCCTTGACCATCTTCTGAAAATATTGACTAGTGGTGATTAGCTTTGAAGACGGATGAGGAAGGTTGAGAGCTCCAATAGCAGCTGCCAAAGAGCTATTATTGACTATTTGGTTTCGGAGAATACATTTGCCATGGATTTCCTTTCCCATTCTCATCACTTTCTGATTCCATCTACCCATTTCTGTTTACTACTTCATGATGAATTCATTGGGGCATATTATATGATAAAAATGTAATACGAGCCATTGATTTTTGCTTGATAGGAAGGAAAGTAAAGATAAATGACAGTGTTTCTTGGTCCATGCTCCATTGCAAAGCGTTTAGAAGATATAAGAATATAAACCCAAATTTGATGAAGAAGTTGTTAAGATGAAGAAATCAAATTGAAAACAGCAAATAAATAGAATTAATAACACACAACACAAACAGTGAGACACAGATTTATCATGGTTCGGCAATTGCCTACATCCACACTTGAAGTAGGGGAATCACTCTATTATCACTAATCTAGTTTACATATACATAGCTGCAATCAGCTCCAGTAATTAACCTTCAGAAATGAATTACAATCAGCTCTTAAAGAGCTTGCAAAGAGAATGTGAATAGCCAAGAGTTTTGGCGGCAAACAAGGAAGGAGTCATTTGGACTTCAACTTCCAACAATCTCCCACTGAAGGCCAACGAACTGCTACAATAAGTAGATTCTCCCACTCAGTTCTGCTATCAGTTATTGGAAAGGTCGAGAGAAGCTCGGCAAAAATCGAACTTCTCCCACTTAACCACTTTAGTGAGAACATCAGCTGGATTCAGGTCGGTATGAATCTTATCTACATGAAACTTGCCTTCTTCGACCATATGGCAAACATAATGACTGCGAACATCAACATGTTTTGACCTCGACTAAGATGTTTGATGTTTAGTCATAAAAATTGCAATGTTGTTATCACAAAACAAAGCAAAATCTGATTGCTTCAAACCCAACTCGCTGAACAAGACTTGTAGTGATACCATCTCTTTTCCTCCCTTAGAAAGAGCTATGTATTCTACTTTCGCAATTGATTGAGCAATTGTATGTTGCAATTTTGAAGCCCAACTAATTGCTACCCTAGCAAATGTGAAAGCATAACCAAAAGTAGACTTTCTTTTGTCTAAGTCACCGGCAAAATCAGAATCGGTAAACCCTTGCAAAACTACCTTGTCCTTTTCAAATCATAAACAAAAATCAGAGTACCTTTGAGATACCTCAAGATATACTTAACCGCCTCCCAATGTGATTTTCCCAGATTAGCCATAAATCTGCTCACCAATCCCACAACATGAGCAATGTCCGGTCGAGTAGACACCATAGCATACATGAGGCTTCCAACTGCAGATTTGTATGGAATTTTATCCATAAACTCCTTATCTTCTTGTGTCTTAGGATGCAAATCTGTCCAAGACTTTTTTAAAGTAGTCTTGCTGACATAGTTTGAGTTCTCTCTTTTTTCTATCCCAAAAA
Organism: Cryptomeria japonica; assembly: GCF_030272615.1. Taxonomy (NCBI): domain Eukaryota; kingdom Viridiplantae; phylum Streptophyta; class Pinopsida; order Cupressales; family Cupressaceae; genus Cryptomeria; species Cryptomeria japonica. The sequence goes on from NC_081409.1 coordinate 230,771,981, forward strand.
ATAGTCATTCCTAGGATCTTCTTTGCTGCCCCTAAATATTTCATGGCAAATTCCTTTGCTAAATGAGTCTTAAGTTCACTCACAATCCTCATGCTTGTGTCAGCCACTAGCATATCATCCACATAAAGGAGAAGAATGACAATTTCGCCATTAGGAAGCTTCTTGTAATAGATACAAGGATCAGACTCGCTGTGAGTAAACTTGTGATCAATCATGAACTTGTCGAATTTAAGATACCACTGCCAGGGGGCTTGCTTAAGCCCATACAAACTGCATTTCAATCTGCAATAAAGGTGTTCCTGCCCCTTCTTAATGAACCCTTCCGGCTGATGCATAAATAGTTCCTCATCAAGATCGCCATGGATAAATGTCGTCTTCACATCCAACTGTTCAAGTTCAAGATCGCACGCTACAACTATTCCCAATACTACTTGGATGGTAGTCGTTTTAACTACTGGCGAGAAAATTTCTTTGAAGTCGAGGTCTTGTTGCTGAGCATATCCCTTTACAACCAGTCTTTCTCGAAATCTTTTGTGACCATTGGCTTCATCTTTTAGTTTATACACCCATTTATTTCTTAATGCCTTTCTGTCAGGCGGAAGTGGCACCAAATTCCATGTCTGATTTCTCACTAGTGCGTCCATTTCTTCGCACATTGCAGTGTTCCTGTTATCATGGTCTACATTTTTACAAGCCTCTTTGTATGTTGCAGGCTCTGTTTGATCAGAGATGAGCAAAGAAGGTTTAGCCTCTTCGCAAAACAATAAGTCATAATTAGAAAATTTTGTAGGAGGTCGCCTCTGTCTGGTTGATTTCCTCAATTGACTCTCTGTTTCAGTAGTAGAGTCATTCAATTTTTGTGATCCCTGCTTATGCACACTCATATTTCTCCCATTTTTAATTTGCCTGGTAGTTTTAATGACCTGTGGAAATTTGTCCACATTGGATACAGACAAATCATGGGAATGTGGACCTGCAGAAGCATCTTGCTCTGCCTACGTTGGATTTAATGGTAGAGAGTTGGGTCTGCGGGAGGGGGCTGCCACATCACCATCGGCAGTTTGGATGCACGATGGTGGCAGAGACCCCTTATCAGTAGGTGAGTGCAGGGGACGGGGTAGTGCAGAGACTGTGGCGTGAGAGTGGGCGGGGAGCTCACGGGAGGGAGCTTGCACAGAGGGGAAGGATGTTGCAGGGGGTTCGCGAGGAGCCTGCAGCGTTGGCAGGTCCTGTGAGGAGTGAGGGGAGGCTGCAGGGAATCCACGGGGAGAAGGAGAGGAGACTGGGGGGTGCGGAAGCTGCAGAGAGCTCACGAGGTGTGGGGAAGATGATGATTACGGTGGGTGGAGTGTAGAATGTTATGCAGTAACCGGTGGAATTTCAGACCACCGTGGTTCCTCCAAATTTCTTGTGACATCAGTGTGATTTTGGGGAGGCTTTGCTTTGTTTTGCAGACCCCCAATTTCAAAATTACAAGAAGACCAAACATTTTCATCACTCCCTTCTTCATTCTCAGACTGAGAATTGTATTCAACAGATGTAGATGTCATAGGAGCTCCCACCGAATGAGAGACCGGAGGCAGAGCGCTGGTAGTCGAATTCTGAAATAGAGACATAGGGACATATTCTGTCTCTAATTTATTTGCATCTTGTAGTGCGGGAAAGGAGGTTTCATGAAAGACTACATCTCTGCTGTGAACAATCCTTTTGTGAACTGAATCCCACAATCTGAAACCAAACTGCTCTTCTCCATACCCCACAAAGATACATTTCAGCGACTTTGGATCCAATTTCGTTCGCTTTTTCTTGGGCATATGCGAGAAGGCTTCGCATCCAAACACATGAAGATGCGAATATGAAATCCTCTTCCCTTACCATTCCTCTTCCGGAATACCAAAATCCAATTTAGATGATGGACTTCGGTTAATTAAATACACTATTGTGTTACACGCTTTTGCCCAAAATTCTTTGGCTAAACCTGCATTACACAACATACATTGTGCCTTCTCAAGGATTGTTCTATTCATCCTCTCGGCTACACCGTTTTCTTGAGGAGTGAAAGGAACAACCTTGATTCTTCTAATCCCATTATCAGCACAAAAATTATCAAATTCATGTGAACAAAATTCCCCACCATTATCGGTTTGTAAGCATTTAATCTTATGCCCAATCTGATTTTCAACTAAAGCCTTGAAAATTTTAAATTTTGAAAATACTTCAGATTTCCTAGAAAGCATATAAATCCATACTTTTCTTGTACAATCATCAAGAAATGTTACAAAATAATTAGCTCCTCCAATGGAGGTTACCTCGATCGGTCCAAAAACATCCGAGTATACAAGCTCCAACGGTGTTGTCTTTGTGTCATGCCCACCTTTCAAAAAACTGACTTTCTTTTGTTTGCCATAAAGACAATGTTTACAAAAGGCTAAGTCCACAGGCTTGAGGCTCGGTAGTTGATTTCTTGTATGCATAACATGGAGACCTTTCTTGCTAATGTGCCCAAGTCTTTGTTGCCAAAGATCTGCTTTGTTGTCCTCAATCACCATTGCAGCTCCCACGTCACCATGAGTCTTAAATATGTAAAGACTTCCCACTTTATTACCATTTGCAATCAGCATAGCACCATGTGTTACTTTCCATGTATCCGAGAGAAAATTCACATTAAGACCTTGACCAAAGAGTTGTCCAACGAATATCAAATTTCGCTTCAATTTTGGGACATGCGGAACATCTTTGAGCAGCCTTGTTTTACCAACTTCTAATGGCAACAATACATCCCCTTTGCCTGTAATTTCACAAGCTTTGTTATCTTCTAAGAAAACATTGCCAAAATGACCTTCATGGTAGTTAATGAACGCTTCAAGACATGAGGTAGCATGATAGGAGGCACCGGAATCAAGAACCCATGAATCTGGAGTAGTGTCGGTTGTTGAAAGGATTAAAACGCTATCATCTTTATCATAAACTGTATTTGCTTCGTTGTCCCGCACCCTCTCTTGTGCCCTTTTGAAATTTCTGCAATCCTTTTTCACATGACCAGCTTTGCCACAAAACCAACATTCACCATTTATGTTTCTAGACTTCGATCTCTTTACTGATTTCAAACGTCTATAGTAACTATTTCTGCCTCTATTATGACTTCTACCTCTATTATCAATGCTGACCACCATTAAGGCTTCATTGGATAAAGGTTCATCATTCTTTCTTCTCAAATCCTCGCTGAGAAGAGTAGCTGCTACATCATTAAAAACTAACTTATTTTTACCAGATATAGATGTGCTAATTGTTGTTACAACACCATCCCAGCTGCTTGGTAAAGAACACAATAATAAAACCGCCTTGCTTTCATCATCTTGTGTCATCCCCACCGAAGTCGCTTGACTAACCAATGTATTGAATTCATTGATGTGGTTTGCCATAGCACAACCTTCCTTCATTTTCAATTTGTACAAGCGCTTCATAATAAAGACTTTATTTGCAGCCGATGTCATTTCATACATGGTTGAGAGTCTATCCCATACTTCTTTTGTTGTTGAATCACCTGTGACATTAAAGAGAACATTATTGGACAGTGAGAGAAAAATTGTCGCTCTCGCCTTCTTGTCCAATTTTTCCCAATCTTCATCAGTCATCCTAGCTGGTTTCTTTGCTTTCCCTTCAAGCGCGAGTGAAAGGTCTTGCTTTATCAACAAAGACTCCATCTGCACTTTCCATAACCCGAAGCTCTGACCGGAGAACTTCTCTATTTTCGATTCTTTCATGATTCTGAAAATTCAAACACCAAAATCTAAACAGCGATCTAACCTCGCTCTGATACCAATTGTTAGGATGAAGAAATCGAATTGAAAACAACAGATAAATAGAATTAATAGCACACAACACAAACAGTGAGACACACAGATTTATCGTGGTTCGGCAATTGCCTACATCCACACTTGAAGCAGGGGAATCACTCTATTATTCACCAATCTGGTTTACATATACACAGTTGCAATCAGCGCCAGCAATTAACCTTCAGAAATGAATTACAATCAACTCTTAAAGAGCTTGCAAAGAGAATGTGAATAGCTAAGAGTTTTGGCGGCAAACAAAAAAGGACTCTGTTGGACTTCAACTTCCAACAAAAATCAAGTTTAACTATTTCATGTGAATTGCTATGGCATAGACTTGAAGATGTCAGAAGAAAATACGCTTTGCATTAAGAAATGTGGGTTTTTCGGTACTGCTGAGAATATGAATATGTGTTCTCTGTGTTATAAAAAATATATGGAAAAAAAATCGTTGGCTGAAAAGGTAGCAAAGGAAGTGAAGGAGAAAGAAGAGAGCGAAGCAGCAGCAAAAAATGCAGAAGAAACATAGAAAGAAGAAGGAGAAATAGAGAAAGAAGAAGTAGAAAGAATATTGAGAGAAATATTAGAAACAGAGAAAGTAGGAGAAATAGAGAAAGAAGCAGCAAAAAGAATATTGAGAGAAATAGAAGAAAAAGAGAAACGAGGAGAAATAGAGAAAGAAGCAGCAAAAAGAATATTGAGAGAAATAGAAGAAAAAGAGAAAGAGGCAGCAGTTAAAGAAACAGAAAGAGAGGTAGCAGAGTCCAGATGTTTCAACTGCAATAAGCATTGCAGAATGGGAATGAGTTTTAAATGCAGATGCGATCATGTATTTTGTATCAAGCACAAACATCCAGAGGAGCATAATTGTTCTTTTGATCACAAGAGATTTGGGTGTCAAAGTCTTGCCAAAAAAAACCCCATACTCAAGCCTTCCAAGATTGACAAACTATGATTTAATTCTTGATGTTAGAATAGACTTTTATGATCTATATGTGTGCTTTTTGTCCAGAAATGATATTTCTGTTGGTTTACTGTATACCAATTTTGCCCGTGGATTTCTTGTTTTTTTTAGTTGAAATTATTCTTGCAACGAATCAAAATGAGCATATCAAAACAAAATTAGGTCTCCGAAGTGTAGCCGTGTCTTTGTAATGGACTGCGATGGTGGGCACATAAGGAGGTTGGTGTCTTGCTACAGGCATGCTGTATTTGGACGTGGCACTCTAGAAATAGTTAATGTGGCTTGCTTGTGCTTTCACATTTTCTATGCACTTTGCAGGTGGCTTGTGCATCACCTGTTTCATCCCTCTTCAATTTCCCCTAGGCTGTTATTATGACTGATCTCTTTGATTTCAAGATCATGTTTTCCGATCTGAAGCTTCTTTCCAGAATTTGAGCTACAGCCACTGATATGATCTTCAGATTTTGAGCTACAGCCAGTGATATCTATATATTCTCTGATCTGAAGCTTCTTTCCAAAATTTCATCCATGATCATGCAAAGAAATTTTGTTGAGTAAACCAGTCTGAGCGTAGCAACCTCCAGATAATCCAGCAGACGTTACCCCTTAGCGAAGCCTTAAGGGAAACCTGTCATTATATAAATTCAGGCCTCCTGGTTTTCGTCCCCCTCTGAAAAGCAATCCCTTAAAAAAAACAGAAAACCCAAAATCTATCATGTAGAATCATCCGTAAGAGATAACAGTTTTTGTTTTCGTTTTTATTAAATGGAAACCCTAGAAAAAAATAAAAGAGAGAAAAATGTGCCTTGATTATCCTTCCACATTTTGCATACATGTCTGCGTCCACGCAAGTACAGATGGTTTCAACAATATTTCCTGATGCTACCAGTCAAAGGTTTAAAACTCGCCAAAGGAGATTGCAGAGGAATTGAAGTGAGTTGCTTGTCATGGTTTCAGCGAGTTTTTTAATAAATCTGTACACAGCAGATAATTTTTTGTTGTGTTTTATTTCTTTCTCAGAGTCTTTCTTTGAATGTCTGCTAAAAAATAAGACAATGTCAAGATTTCCTCCTGTTGTGCTTCGCTTCAGATAGTTCGGCTCCTGCCATTAATTCCCATTATCGACTAACTGCTCGATATCCTCGGTTCCTGCCATTGTTTGCCATTATCCACTAAATGCTCTATATCTTGGGCTTAGCCGGTTACCCCATGCTTTACAGAGGCCTGCTTTTCAATTGCCCGGCTCCTCTCAATGCAACTGGTATACAATTTTCTTGAATATGTCAAATTCTTTTGTTATGGGTTTTATTTTGTATCCTCTCTGCAAATAGACTGTTTTCTAGAAAACCTTTTAATTACTTGCCAAATCTTTGAATACTCTCTGAATTTTAAAACTATTATTTGAGTGTGTCTTTGCCCATCAAGATTATCAATAGGGCTCCAAAAGTTCCTGATATCCTATCCTACACAACGAATTCCATAAAAACTCGCGAGTGCTCTTTGATCGAGGCTCTTCTTCTAAGGTTGGTTGATCTCTTTCTACTTGTCTCTTAAGCTGTTAAATGCCTTCAGGGAATAAAAACCCTTCATCCTGTCTTTTCTAGATGCCTTTGGCCTTTAGTTGTAAAGAATTGCATGTCTTCTGCCTCTTTTACTACTCATGTTTACCTTTTTCCCAACCAAGCAGCACAAGTGAACTACAAGTTAATCATTGTAGTGTGTGAAACCCCAAGAAATAATACTCTAGTCTGTCTTAACTCCTCCATAAATTTTTATGAAAGTAGAATTTAATATTTTTCCAATTTACAATGAATTTCACCACTCCCTTTGCCTTGTTTTTCCCTTTTCAGATTATGGATCAACCAGTTAATCTTATATTCCAGGTGAAACCAACCAACCACCCAAATCCAAGCTGCTATTATCTAACAAATTGTAGCAGAAGCAAGTTGACAGATGACTAAGATACTGACTGCTCTCATACCTGCTATTCTTCCTATGAAACAATTCCTTGAGCTCATATAAGAGCCAAAATTTCTCAAATCCACAAACAGCTCGAAGATCACGAATTCCTCCTAGACCATGTTAAAATCTAAAATTGGTCTAACACAGGTGAAGTACTTTTCGATAACCAATCTATGGATTGTGTCCATTTATGCACTCTTATTACAAGAGAATTCAATCAGAAGTGAGAGGGCTAGTTTTTCTCCTTCATCTTCCCTTCAAAAAAGGCTTGGGTCATTTATGCTGTTAATGGGGTGAACACATTCAGCTGCTTCAAATCCCTTGAGTATTAAGATTTGGGCCATCTCTTAGAAGAACCTTTGCCTTTAGATGATCACAACAAATATCTTTCTTAGATCCTTATGGATTACTATTATAAGCTGCCCAAAGATTCCATTCAATCTTTCAAACATTTGGTTAATAAATTTTTTAATATTTTTAAATATCTAAGACAACCAGCATCAATATCAAAGTTTCCTCACGACGAAGCATGGGCGAGATGAAACTGATGCCAATCGTATGAAGAGATGGCAATCAATTGTCCAGGAATCCACTGGTGCCAACAGTTTTGAGGAATGGACTTGGCTAACTAAAATATGTATATATAGAGTTTCTAACTAAAATATGTATATGTATAGTTTATAATCAATACAAAGAGGGCTTTTGCCAAAGTTTATAATTTTTATTTCTTTTTGGTCGGTAAAGACAGAGTCAAGATTTACATTAATTTGGATTAAATACAGAAATTTCTTAGCTGAGAATCATAACATTAAAAACATATTCTCAGCAATCCCAACAAAACATGATTTCCTCAACAGACAGGAAACCATTAAACTTATGGTTTGACCATTTTAACAGAGCCATCAATTAAGCAGTCTGAAGAAAATGAGACTAACCATTTTAACAGAGCCATCAATTAAGCAGTCTGAAGAAAATGAGACTAGAAACGTTTATGGCAGATTTCCAACTGCCTAGAACCAGAGAGTTTAAGCATAATAATAAGAAACCAAAATAAAGTTTATAATTTTTCTTAGGAAAGAGTTTAAGCATAATAATAAGAAACCAAAATAAAGTTTATAATTTTTCTTAGTTTTCCTGTGATTGTGATTTTAATTTGTTTGAATGTATTTATATAGGATACTTACGCTAATACGTTTTCAGAAATTCAGAGTAGGATACTTATGCTTAGAATTGAAAGCAATGAAAGCTATTATTGAAAGCAATGAAAGCATGGTAGATGAGAATTTCAGAATTTATTGGCCATTTTATAATGCATGGCTAAAATTGCTTATAATATTTCTATTCTATTGTTTGATTACATTTAGCTCTTTTTCAATGTTAGTGATACTGATGGATTTGAGTCGATTTGAAAAAGTACTGATACATATTACGCATTAACTGGGTAGCTTGGAATACACACATACACAGGTAACTTATCTAAAAGTATTAGAAAACTGAGAATTTGTGGCTTAAACTAATTATAATGGCATTTTGGCTTTATTTTTCGTGTATCTCAGATTTTACAAATGACGTTAATAAAGATATTTGTGGCAATTTTTTTTATTTATTTTTCTTTGAACTATGCTAATTTGTGTGTATTTTCAGTTTTACAAATGACATTAAAGAAGATATTTTCTTTCATTTTTCAAAAGCAACTTATGTTTTTGCCTTTAACTATAATTTGTGTGTTTTTTTCAGTTTTTATAATGTTTATGATCATGCACGCTGGCATGCAATATCAGCGCACCAGCCAGGTGGTTGCAGGCAAAGGGAAATTGCATCATGCAACCTTCTGAATCATATGAGTGGTCTCGAAGTGATTAACATGTTGTTGTTATCTCTGTTTTTGCTATACAATCAATCATAATTGCACCGAGCAAGAGCAGTTTTATAGTAGCTACAAGTTTCTGGGTCTGAAAGCTTTTATCATTGTTCTTTCTCCATCTCCAAATACTACATGGATCTCTTCCAAAGGAAAATAAGAGTTTGAACATCTTCCAAAAGAAATTTGAGTTTTTTTTTCCATATTTTTGTCACATTCAGCACTTGCCTTAACAAATTTCTGGGTTTGAAGCCTTTATCATTTTTCTTTCTCCATCCACAAATACTACATGGATCTCTACTTTTATGAACATCTTCCAACATTTTTCTTTCTCCATCCACAAATACTACATGGATCTCTACTTTGAAATAAGCTATGAACATCTTCCAAAGGACAATAAGAGTGTGTTTTTTTGCCATATTCTGCACTCAGCCTTTATCATTGTTCTTTCTCCATCCATAAAATTCACTCTGAAGCCTCTATCAATGTTCTTTCTCCATTCACAACTTGAATTTTTTTTTTGATCGGTAAAGGCAGAGTCAAATTATATTGATTATATAGAATTTACAGAGCAATGGTTTTTTTAGCAGAATCCAAAAAAAGAAGCATCAAAATTCCTTCTAATAGAAAAGAAGGAATGCTACCAGGCATTCTATAGAAGGCATAAGGAGTCCTCCTTAAAAACATATGTAAGTCTGAGAAAACCCTTTTAAAACAACTTGAATTTTATGGTAACTACAAGTCAGGATTTTATTGTAACTAAAAGTCAGGTTTTATGGTAGTTACAAGTTTCTGGATCTGAAGCCTTTATCATTGTTCTTTCTCCATCCACAAATACTATATGGATTTCTACTTTGAAATAAGAAATAAGCTATGTACATCTTCCAAATTATTTTTTCACATTCTGCACTCGCCTTAACCCAATAATTTTCACATTCTGCACTCGCCTTAACCTGTATGTAGCATAATGGACATCTACCAAAACCTTCAACTAATCGTTGTCTATGTTGTCAACTAGAGCGATATCTACCCAAAAAAACCTTCAACTAATCGTTGTCTATGTTGTCAACTAGAGCGACATCTACCAAAAAAAACCTTCAACTAATTGTTGTCTACGTTGTCGATTAGAGCATTTGGCTTGGTTGTAGAGGAATTGCTATGGTATATGTTTAGTAGAAAATTGATTAGCATAGTTTTTTCGAAATCTCAATATAAACCTTATTGATTTCAAAATTATTTACACTATTTAATCATTTCATGAATTTATACTTTGAAATAAAGTATGAACATCTTCCAAAGGATACATACATCAAACAGTAACAAAAATAAAAGTGTAGTTTTGCTAGCTAGTTATATTTCTTCACAAATTCACTGTTGACTAGTGCAATCACTGAAATACCTCCTCTCTCTTCTCCTCATTCTACAATGCACCCCTCTATTGTTTTTTCCTCCTCATTATGCAATGCACCCCTCTATTGTTTTGTTTTTTCCACTTTCTTATCTCAATTAGACAAGCAATTTGCTCACTTTCTAATCTCAATTAGACAGGCAATGTTGTAATAAATATTTGGATTCACTTATTAGACAGTTCACTGCAAAATCATTTTTGACTGTATTCAGCAGTGACTACTGCTGCACATTGAAGTTCGTAACTCTTTTGAACAATGAAATTAAAGACTTACATTACACAACCCTCTTCTTAAAAAAATGCATGTAGATTATCTCTCATAGATTCTGCATGTCATAATATTGAAGAAACATCACACCTCTTCTTTAAAAAATGCATATAAGAGGCACCTCTTATAGATTCTGCAGGTCATCTAAAATGTGTTATCCATCCCTATCCCTTCTCATACCCACTCTTATTTGCTACTAAAATATTCAAAATTCAATCAACCAGCATTTTGTATTATATTGTTCTCTGCTATTTATTTTTCATTAGGCAGGGACTCCAGCAGCTCTTCTTGATTTAAAAAGTTTGGTATTTTTTTAAAAAAGGGGTTGAAGATACATATATAAAAGATAGAATAAACTCTACTTCTTAAGAGCGCAAAGTTTTATAATTCATTCTAAAAAAGAGTTACTCTGAAATCTATTGATTGAATTTGCGAGTAAACCTCTCCCACTTAGTAGGCCTTGTACTACAACATATAATTTGTTAAAACTTTCTCTTTTTTTCAAAATAGGATTTAGATGTAATGACTTTCCTCCTCTTTGGTAGTTCAAGTAGATCCCATGTGTCACATTCTTTCAAATACTTAATTTCATCTTCCATGACCTTCCTTCACATCAAGCTCGTTTGGAGACAAAATACACCATTGTAATTAGAAATGCTATAACTTTGAACGAGGACCTTCTAAGAGGTTTAACAAGCGGCTTCTATTTTTCTTTATTAGAAATCAAATTTTAGTTTTCTCTTTGCTACTTTTGTCTACGTCTTCCTAAATTTTAATTGAATATCAAAATGCATTATTTTGTTAGGCTTCATATGAGATTGTTCATCATTTTTCAATTCCCTTAACTTATGCAAAAATAATATCTGAATGTTCTCAATCTTCTTTAAAAAATGCATATAAGAGGCACCTCATATTTATCTCAATCATAAAAAAGAAGATAAATATAAATCTGAATGTTCTCAATCATAGAAATGAAGATAAATAGCTATAAAATGGAAATATAAGATTCCAACCACAAATCTAAAATTAACCAATATATAACCAAACGGAATCTAAATTACTACTAGAAGAGAGAAATAAAGAATAGAAGAGATCAATTCATGTAGAGAAGCTTGTGTTCTCGTATTCATGTAGAGAAGCTCGTATTCATGTAGAGAACTCTTTTCAGAAGAAACTCCATCCAGAACTCCACCAAGAGAGGCTAAAGTCTATATTATCTTCCTCTTTCCTCTTTAAACTTCAATCATTTAGCACATTTAAAAAAGAAAGAAAAGAAAAACACACTACTATCTCCTTTAGCAGCAAATAATGTAAGATGGTTTCCCATTCATTCAAGCATCATAAATATAGCCCATGATAAGTTGTAACCAAGCTACTAACATCTAAAATTCCAATGCCCCTCCTTTGAATTATTCAAGAATGCTAAATATAGCCCTTGATAAGTTGTAATCAAACTACTAACATCTAAAAAGTGGGTGCCTAGTCTATACATATTTCAAGTTGGTCTTTGTCTAGTTTCACATTCCAATGCCCATAATAAGTTGTAACCAAACTACTAACAACTATATTTCAAATTGGTCTTTGTCTTCTTTCACAAGGTGTTATGGGCTTATAATAACTATGCCACAATTGTTAAAGGTTTATTAACAACCTCCAAATAAATAGTAACTAGATAAATAGTAACCGCTTGTTGGTAACTGTCAATAGTAATAAAAAAATTAATTATCAAAGCAAAAAAATCCTAATAGAAAATAAATTCTAACAGAAAAAAATTATCATAGTTGGTGGTGAATCCCTCATCCTTTATGAATTATTTACATATAATATGAATTATCTACATATAATATTAAGATTAATAAATATATAAGTTTTACAAGGTTGATGACCAATAAATACATAAGATTTACAAGGTTGATGGCACCTTGATTTTAATATTATCCCATTTGACATCATACATTATAAATAGGAAAGCATAAATGAACTAAACACTAAACACTAGGAACAAGGCCCACTACCTTCTTGTACCATGTAAACTTTTCTATGCTTAAAGGCTTCGTAAATGAATCTAGAACATTCTCTTAAGTGTTTATCTTCTTTAGCTCTATTTTTTCATTAATAACTATTTCAAGACCAAAATGGTATTGTCCATTAGTAGCTATTTAATTTTTAATAACTATTTCAAGATAAGGACATAGTTCTTGAAAGGTGGAACTTTTCTTTTGATGTTCTAATTGAAGTCTCTTGATTAAACATCTTATGTCAAAGAACTTGCATCTTGTGCCAAAGAACATGTGAGATTTTATGATGGTTGTTGTTGATTGGAGGTTGCAGGTTATGTGTGTAATGTTTGGAGGTTCTGATGGGTGGGTGAAATAGGATTTGAAGTTTTGAGTGTGTATGTTGTTTAATGATCTACTAAAGTTGAAATGTGGGGAGAAGGGATAAGGACATGAGGTTGTGGGATGTGGTTTGCAATGCAATGGTTTGGATGCTAATATGAGTTGTTTTTGTTAGTATTTTGACTCCTAAATTTGATTTGGAAATTGGTTTGGTGGGTTGAGGGGTGATATGATGATTATAAGAAGATGGATGAATCACCTTTATATGGTTGTGTGGGATTGTGGAGATTAGAGGTAAGGGTTGTCAAAGAGATTTGTGGGTGATTCTTGGTCTTTCGAATCTTCCTCTTCCTCATGTGTGATTTGAGATGTAAATGGATGTGTTCTCTAAAGGTATTTAAACTATAAATTATTCAAATAATATTATCATACGTTCTAGTTGAGGATTCTTCAAAGGCCATGAGTTATTTTATAGCTTGTGATCTTATGAGAGTAATGCAAGAAATAGACCTAAGAACAATGGGTTTGAATATTTTGATATGGATGAAAAGCTAAGTGATTAAGGAGGTTGAAATTGAATTATTAATGATTTTGGAGTAATGAAATGAAATTTAGACCTTAGATGTTCAAAATGGGGATGAATTTGTTGATTTCATTTTCTTCGATTGGACGGATGTTGAATTTAACTTGGCAACATTATGGAAGATCAATAGGTGGTGAAGGCTATAAGACTAAATTTCTTTCAATTTAATCTAGATCCTTGACAAGTGGGGATGATGCAATTACTTAGGGTTGACAAGTGCCTAAGCAAGATTGGATGGATGGGGATTTTGGAAACTAACTTAGGGTAGGTAAAGTATCAAAGTTAGTAAATTTAAAGTGATAAGGGATAGCTCAATACACTACTTAACAAAAGAAAGTTCTTAAGGGATAGCTCAATACACTACTTAAGACAAGAAAGTTCTTATGCAATATACAAGCTAGTGGATAAAAAGGATGAGATTTTAGATTTTCAACAATTTTATTATTTTTGGATATGGAGATGGATTTTGATTTGAAGATGAGTTGGGTCAATAATGATAGATGATAGAAGATGGATTCTTGATTGTCTAAGGTTTAAAAATGATGATTATGGATAAAGTATCTTTGTTTATGGTGTTTTTATAAGGTGATTGATGATTTAAGAGAGAGAGAGAGAGAGAGAGAGAGAGAGAGAGAGAGAGAGAGAGAGAGAGAGAGAGAGAGAGAGAGAGAGAGAGAGAGAGAGAGAGAGAGAGAGAGAGAGAGAGAGAGAGAGAGAGAGAGAGAGAGAATAGGGTGAAGGATTAAAATTTTGGAATGATGGGTTTTATGGTTAAATATTTTGGGGATGGTTGAATGGTTTATCCAAGGTTTGGAAATGACTATATTGATGGTTTTTGGATGGTTTATGTAGGTTAATTTTAGGTTTGCAAGGTCCAAGCTTTCAGATTAAGGATCTTGATTGTTTAGTTTTGGTCTAAACAACATAGGCATTGTAGCATATTGTAACGACTGAAACTTGGGGAAACATATGCAATAGACCATTAACAACAACCACTAACTTAGATCTATTACTAATTTCCAATCGTAAACAATCGAAGCATGCTAAAAAATTCAACAATAGTAACAAATCAAATATATCAAAGACAAACCAAACTCGAAGTTGAATCCAATCATGTGGCTTTAATTTCTCTTCTCTTCCTTGTGGCATATGATGGTAGTGGATCTCAGAGTCATACAATACCTGTAGAGTTTTAGCAGGATTTGAAGAATGTGGTTATCAATGATTGATAATTGATGTTGAATCTACATATTTTTTGAATTCAAATGAATGGTTGGGATTGATTTGAAAAAAAAATTGATCAATTGTTGAAAATTGATGAGAAAAGTTCGTTGGAGATGGTCACTCAACGTGACTAAATTTGATTGAGAAATTTACTCATTTGATTGACTTGATGAGTGGATAGATTAGTTAGTCAGAAAAAGTGATTTCAAATGGATTGACTAATTAGTTATAAAAGGTAGTTGATGACTCACTAGTGGGAACTGGGAGTCGCTGGCAGTTACATGTTTTTGATATGTGTTGTAGGAAATTGAATTAAATTGGCATTTTGGTTAATTTGGAGGGAATTTGGTTTTTAAATTTGAAATGGAGCGATGTCAATTCAGAAGAATAAAGTCAAATTAATTAAATAAATAAAATTGTTTAATCAACAAAGAGGAATAATTAGAAAAATTAATGTTCTCAGGCGCAAGACAATTTTAGGTGTCTACATTTTGCCCCTCTTCGAGAAAATGCAAGTGTTGTTTCAAAGAAAAATTGATAAAATTATACCCTAGTGGCAATAGCGTAATGCAATGTCCCCTCGGGAAATTGGGCAAAAAATCCCGAATTGAAGGTCAATTTGATGGGAATATGATCAGGAGTCCAAATATATATTTTGCTAAGGAAATGGGGTTTGTAGGATCAACTTATGAGGCTCAAAAGGCAAAAGGGATTGTGACTAGTGTATTAGGAAACCCTAATTAGGTAAATTTTGGGCGATAAATAAGAGAATAGGACCTCATTTAGGTTCATTTGTGTATCATGAGTTGGGAGTAATTGGAGAGAATAGAGATATTTTGAGCATTGTTGTAGAGTTAAAGCAGGCATTAGGTGAGAGTTGCATCACAACGAGTGTATTCGAACCTTTAGTAGGGAAATTAGGATAGGCGGTGGGGTAAGTGTTCGATCTCAACTTGTTGATTCATTGCATTTTATCTAGTAGGTTATAGAAACTCAAAGATTAAGTGTGATGCATAGGCTTGTGCATTTAACGTATTTGCGAGTTTTGTGTTGCATTTGCTAATCAATTGTTGCATTCAAATATTGTAACACATTTGTGGTAAATGTGCAACATTTTTTTATTTGTTACACATTTGAATGTTAGATTTCTTATTAAATAATTGTTACGCATATAGTGTTTGAGTATTTGATGGTAAAGCAGCACAATTGACTTATTTGTTACACATTTGTATTTATCTGCATTGTATTTTCTTCTCTAAGTTTTAAATGATAGTGCAAGTAGGTGAAGCACCAATTGATTAGCCATATGATTTGCGTAAAGGTGACATAATGTCTATTTTCTACTCAAATATTTCTTCCCATTTTAGGTACTTGCGAGAGTAGGCATAAGTGCCTCTCTTTGTGATATTAGTTAGATGACATCAAGAAAGAGTATTTGCATGCACTCTTTATCGTGTTTGTTTTATGCTCGAGATTAGGGTGAACTGAGATTTGACCATTACACTTGTCGAGCAATGGTATTCAGAAACATGTTATTTTCACCTGTCAACTAGAGAGGCTTTCATGGTGCTTGAGGATGTCTAGCACATCCTTTGGATCATAATTCATGGTGAGAGGGTGATTTATGAGCCCTACCTTGGTATTGTAGCTCTCTATAGATTGTTAAATGTGAAGTTGAGAAAGGTGTTGATGACTACTAGGAGATCTAGTGGGATACCATGGTGTGCACGTATGACAGGTATATCCTTGTTATTATTATTATTGTTGTTGGTATATTGGCTTTGGATAGACGTGGTCATGGCTTTCTAGTGTGAGGAGGACAAGAGTTGGAGGGCATGATTTATGATAGCAAAGTGTATGCATGAGGTTCGTGTGTCTTAGCCATGCTTTATTACTAGCTTCACATAGTTGCTTAGTCAGGTCCTTAGTCTCTCAATTGTTGTATCACTTTATTACAGGTTTGGGCATGGGAGTACATTGTCATGTGCTGATTAGTTGTTGAGAGGTATATTGATCCAAAACTACCATATGTTTATATCTATGTTGCCCAAGTTATGACAACGTTAGGTGGGTCATACATTGTACTAGCGACACAAGTTGGACATATTACAACATTTTTTTTGGAGGCCATACAAGGATTGCATAAGGTGGGATGATGATGTAGAGCATCTCCCTTGTTAACAACAAAGATATTTGATTTGGCAGACAATGCGGTCATAGAGGATCATCGGTGTTTAGTTGTCAAGCAAGATCCTTAGACAATTTGGTATATAATAGGATGTTCCTAATGTGACTACCTACTTTGCTTGTACTAAACTAAAGGTTAGTGATTGGGGCCCTTATATCAGCCCCCAAGTAGCCTATGCAGATTTTGATAGTCTTAGATCAGTGCAGTGGGATTGGGGATCATATGTAATTAATGAAAGCACTACTCCTTAGTATGATACAAGGTGGGTCATTCATAGGCCCACTCTTATAGATTCAACCATTCTTATAGCTATTGTGATGGGTAGATGGTAGAGGGTAGATAGAGGTCAAAGATAGGGCTAAGGACAGAGTCGAGGGAGAGTTAGAGGTAGGGCTACGCTCAAAGGTTAAGGAAGGGTTAAAGGGAGGGATAGAGGAGATGATGGAGGTGATGGAGGAGATGGGGGAGGAGATTGAGGTGTTGTTAGTGGTGGAGGAGATGGAGGAGCTAGTAGAGATGTCCCAACTATTGGTGTTGTGCCCTAGCTTGTAGATATGATGGATGTAGAGGATTCTGAGGAGGAGGACTATGATATCTTTGCTAAAAGTGATTATGATTTAAACAGTGATGATTCTGATGATTCTATTATTTATGGAGATGATGGAGATTCTAATAGTGATGATGATGAGATGAAGGATGTTGATGTGGGAGAGAATGTAGAGGATATCACTAATCTATGGGCACTGAGAGTATAGGTGTAGACCCCAAAGGGATTTTATTGTAGAGATGCAAGTACAAGTGGGCCAGTTAGAGGTTGATCGAGCAACTGATAGGGCTTTATATATGAAGGAGAAACAGACATGGATAGTAGAGTGAGATGCTCTTATTGTAGAGAGGGACTGACTTAGAGTTGAGCGAGACTCTACCACTCATAGGGCACAATGAGTTGAGGATGCCAATCAAAGACTTATTTTTGGTATACAAGATCTCAACATCAAGGATATGAGTGGTTGACTAGTAGAGGTTGGGATGGAGATTTATTACTCAAGACACCTTTATGAGGGGGTTGTGCCTATTGGTTAGAGGGAACCAACTTATAGAGCCAGTCAATCTTAGAGCCATTCATATTCTTGAGCTACAACCAACAACAAGGGTGTGAAGGATCCACTGAGGGCATCTTTGATAAGATAGGGTGGAGTTGGTCCTTCCATTGGGGTAGGATGGAGTAGGCCCATTGGTTAAGAGGGCAGTGGTAGTACCTATTGATATCATAGAGACATATATTTTTGACTGAGCCTATGAGCTTTATTTTGAAATTTTACACAGACATTATGATATTGTACTCTAGCACTATTATTTTTGAGATATATATATATATATTTATATATGATATGAAATATTGGCGACGATGATTATATAATGTGTTATTGTTATTGTTCTATATGCATGCTTCTTTCTATATGATTTCATGATGGTCATTATGTGATGGATGTTTTATGATGCTCTTGTAATATTTTATGTTTTGTGATATATGCTTATGATGGATGCATATTCTTTTGATGTATGTACATAATGATTATGATTCTATATGAGATGCAGTATATCTCATAGATGCTTTATATGATGTATGTTTTTTATAATATGATTTCTATATGGAGGAATATAGTTATATGGATGGTTTAGTGTAATGCATGTCCTTCATTACTTTGTGGATGTATATGTATGAAAACCTAACACATATTTGTACCATCATGATCCCATAAATGTTGATGGGTGCCTAATGTGCATTGTTTCTGTGTTTTTGAGATGCGTATATATGATGATGTGATGAAATGCAATACATACAATATGCCTTGTGTGCAATTATTGTGAGATTTTGCCAAGATCAAGAGGCAATGAAAAGCACAAATAAGAGAGAAAAAAATAGATGATAAGAATAAATTGTATTCTATCAAGATGCAAAATATGATCAACTGGATCATTACAAGATATAGATTGATTGCCTATTTATATAGGCAAGACTATATGGATATGTGAGCATACAAACATGACATGTGGCTCAATAAGAAACAAGGGTAGGTAGGAGAAACAATATAATATTCCACATGAGGTGGATCACCCACCGAAGGTGGAATTATCACTCCACAATAAGTGGATATGATAAAGTAGTAACAAGATCAACACCATAAAAGGTGGAATTTCTCCTACACACACTATCCCAATGTGGCACAAACACCCAAGTGTCTCATACCCAAACTACTATGAAATGCATGTACCTAAGTAAACTTAAGTATAGTGTAATAATATCCAAGATGAATAATTATTTACACCAACAATTATGATGTGATATGATATGCTTATATGCTAAAATGTGTATGGATGCAAGATGCACTTGTTTTTGTATTCTACAACACTAAATGAAAATAACCATGTGAGCTGATGGATATATGGTTAGCTATAGGAATGAATTAGTGAGAAGTGAGGAAAATTAAAGAGATAGAGGTAATTGGTAGATGGCTAATTTTAGATGGTGATGGATTGGTATTGAATTCATTTTGTTCTTTTATTGAAGGACAATGATATCATCATTAAGCCTTATTATATGGAAAATAGAGATGTGCGTACCAAGGTATGAAGAACCAAGGTGTAGATGCTTTTTCATTGCATTAACAAACATATTGCAGACATAGAGTGTCTCCATCAATTCTAGAGTTTGTGTTAAGTGTTGAGGTATGTGCAATAGTCACAAGCATAGTCATCCATGATCTTAGGTTTGCATAGGATCATTGTCGAATGAATGTGCCAACACAAACACCCAAAATATCTTTGCCCCAAAACTTCATGAAAACACACCACAAACAACAAACAAGGAAAAATGAGATTATGAACCATCTTGGATCCTCTAGCCACTTGTTGACATCCTTGAGCAACATAGGATCATAATTAGAGATAAATCAATTAAAGATAAGACTAACTTAACCAAAAGATTCAACAAGCATACCAATATTTATCGACGTTAATTTCTTGTGTGATGATGATAATGTCTAGTTGTAGAGATGTAATACCATGTATAAGGCCAATCTATTTTCTTTAGCATACCCTTTGTAGCATCCTAATTTGTAAACACCTACAATTTTGTTCACCTAGGCCTCACTTTGGCATTATAGTTTCCAAGGTCTAATTGCACTGCTAAATTTTCTCACACCACCCATCTATTGTGTATTTTTATCAAATTCTCGATTCTCACCCCAATTTGGAGTCTTAATTTCTAGGGATAGGGCATACTATTCCCTAGTCCTCTTAAGTGGGCCCCAAATTGAAGCCTCGAAATGATCATCATTAATGAGAGAGAATTTGGATCCCATGTTGGCCTATTGCAGAAATTCAATTTGATTTTCGATGGTCAAGCATAAAAGGAGGTCTAACCCTCTCATTTAAACCTAACAAACTGAAATAAAGATCTTAATTACATTCTATAAAATTCAAGTGAGCAATCAATCGGTCATTCATCAAGCATTGGAGCAAAAGTGAAGTCAAGCTCAAGCATTCAAGATGGCATTCGTGATCAATGTTTTATGAAGACATCCTACATGAAATCCTAAAATCTTTGTGTAAAGACAAACTGTAAAACTTCATCAAGGTGAACATTGTGGTTTCAAGCATTACATTTCAGATTCAATCTTTCCCTCAAAAGGAAAGTACTTAATTATAGTCTTTTATTACATCTGTCAATTCAATTTCATGGTTAATTTTAAAACTGGGGTTCGAAACAAGATATTCCCAATATATTTCCCTTTCTTTATGTGTGCAAGAAACAAGCATAGAGTTGTACTTGGTAAATCTGGCAGAGTTGATAGTAATGAACAGATTCAACTTTTGATGGTGCAAAATTTAGAGGACTAGGGCAGATATGCGTTACTTGGTCTTGAAAAATCAAGTTGAACTTCTAAGAATAGGTTCTAGACATCTCCTTTTCCCTAGATCCAAGTTTGTGGCTCAGTGGGACTTTTGTAGATTACTATTTATGTCAGTTTACTTCAATAATTTATGTTTTTACCCTAATTTCACAATTGCATTTCAATTCAACTTAGAACTTGAGGATAATTAACCCTAACTAGTTGAATCCAATCAGAATCTCAATCTCTTTCCCATTAGGATTGAGCCTAGATCTATTGTTTTCAATTCTCTTTCAATGTAATTTGGTCAATTGGTCTATTTAATGGATTTTACTTAGTATAACTCTAATTCCTAATTTTCCGTATATTACATTTTGGTGAACCGGGCATCTTGCATGCTTAATTCTGATTTATTGTCTTAGATATGATTTTGTATGCATTTTAAATATTCAAATTTATACTCATAATTGTTATTTTCAATTAGAATTCATAAATTTAGAGGTTAAATTCATGAAAACCCAATTTATTATTCTAAAATTAACATGTATGTTGCATAATTCTTCAAGTGTATTTTCAGATTTGACTATTATGACATGTTAATATGTTATGATCTAAAGGCATTTATTGTTCAAAATCACAATTCAAATTGCTTAATTAATTATTTAATCAATCATTGTTACAACAAATTGCACTGCTTAATCATAGTTTGCAAATTTTTTAATTCAAATTTCCCTCCTTTGTGCATGAGTTTTGTTACAATTAGTCCTGCATACAATATTTTTGTGAGAAGAAGTTGTAGAATTAAGGCTTCCCAAGGTTTAATCACTAAGGGTATAGAGCCTCAATCAGATCACTTATTCCATGAGAATGTTGGTGCTTCCTCTAAACCAACAAATGACATCATTTATCTCCATTCTCCTCATAATTCTCATGAGGTGGATAAATCACTAACTAGGGTTACTATTGACCAATTAGAGAAGACTGAAAAATGAATTTGAAAATCTTTAACAATTGGTGAGTCAACAATACCTAGAAATTGAGGCAATCCCTTTGCTTGAAGGATTAAAAAGAATGGTGCAAAGTGATAAAATTGGTGTTGATTTGTTGTGTGGACTTGATCATATTTTTGACACTAATATCATGCCAATCAAAATTTGTGCCAAAGTCCTTGGTTACTTACAACCTACTTGTCAAGTCAATAAATCCATTTGCATGCCTACATCCTTGCCTAGTGTGCCTTAATTTACATCTTCTATCATGGCTACTTCAACACAAAATGTTAATCCAACACATGTTACTCATGGAGGCAATCTCATTAATCAATATTCTTACATACCGCCTTACATGAGTCTTCCATTTGTATCTCAATCATCTCCCATACCAACATACCATAGTGTTCCACCTCCTTATTCTCAACCTCCACCTACATATAAAAATGTTACCCCTCCATCATAATCCCACATGTCCAATTTCAATCCATCTATCAAAGCAACCATCAGTCATCTAGTCCAAATTGTTGCATCCCTACAATAACAATTGGCTTCCATCACTCAATTCAAGTTTAATGTGCCCACATTTGATGTAGCAAGCCCATTATCTGATGACATTGTCCATACGATTCCCCCTAAACATATGGAAGTCCCTAAATTATAGTTGTATAATGGAAAAGGTGACCCCTTGACTCATATGAAGACATTTCACTTTGTGTAGTGATTTTTCTCATGACCAAAGACTTATGACTAAATTTTTTACATGAACCTTTAGGGATAAATCTTTGCAATGATATTTTTATTTGTCTCCTTATTCTATTACTTATTTTCAACAATTGGCTAATGCTTTCACTCAATAATTTTAAAATAATATCGGTCCTAAAATTACTTTGACTTATTTGATTCACTGTAAGCAAGGAGCTAAAGAAAAAGTGACTGATTTTATTAGTAGATATAAACATTTGCATTCTCAAATTGCCTATCAAGTGCTTGATCATGATGTTCAAATCAATTTTATTGCTAATTTACAAAAAAACATTAGAGACAATCTTCTATTCTCTAAAGTTACTTCCTTTACACGATTGTGTACAGTGCTTCATAATTATTAGCTTCAAGTGAGTCAATTTGAATATTCTCCTTCAATGGCTTCGGTTGATAAGAATGAGGGTGCTCAACAATCATTTGTGAAGTTTAAATTGAACAAAGGTTACATCAATAAAAATGACAACATCAACACTTAAGTAGCAGTGACAATATCAGGTGTGGCCCCTTTATCCAAATACTTTAGAAAATAATTAACTCCTCTTTCTGAGTCTTTGCATAGTATAATGTCAAGGTTGATAAATACTAATGTGTTGAAATTTCCTCCCAACAAGACAATTAATACTTCTAAACCATTGTCATCCTATCATGATCCCAAAGTCTTATGTTAATATCACCGTCAACCTGGCCATGATAATAAAAAATGTTATACATTAAGGAGTAAGATTCAAGATTTTATTTATAATAATACCATATTAGTAGTTGGTGTGAATGAAAAGGGAAACAATTTTTTAGCTCCTCCTAATCAAAACCTCCAAATGTTCACCAATCCTTTACCATCTTACTCTAGTAATCTTGTTGAGTCTGAGTCTCTTTCCTTTTCTATGAATGACCTTTGCATGGAATCTAACAATGTTTTGAATCTTGTTGATAAACCTATACCTCCTAAAGACATGTGCATTAGTTTTGATCCTAGTGAGACTATTATTGCATCTAATGACCCATTGTATATAATTGCGAAGATCAAAGACAAACTCTCACGAGTAGTTCTAATTGATATAGTGTGTATGGTGAATGTGATTACTGAAGAATATCTTTATACTTTACAATTGCATCAAACTACATATGATAAATCAAATGTTGTGGTCAAGGTGTATGATGCTTTCTCTTGCCCTACTATTGGCTATATTACTCTCCCTGTTGAGGTTGGTATTAAGTTTTTAGATGTGAATTTTGCTATCATTCCTACATTAGATAAATTTCTTGTGAAGCTAGGACATCCTTGTCTCTCTTCCATGAAATATATTCCTTATACAATCCATAAATGTTTTAAATTTCTTCATAATGACACTGTCATAACAATTAATCATAGCCTTTACCAACCCACGTCGAAGCATGGTAATTTCACCCTCAATTACTTTTGGCCTCAATAACTTGAAACTCTTAAGCTTCAAAGTGACATCCTTTTCTTATCTTATCAAAAGTGGAAAAATGAGATGATCTGTCCTTGAGTAAACCTAGAGATCCTATACCTATGGATATTCTCCCTCCTCATTATGGACCTCATATTCTCCTACTCATATTCCTCCCATTTATGCCTCAATCCTGCCTCCTACATCTTCCAAAGGAAAGTGATTGGAATATTTTATGTCTCAACCTATTAGGTCTCCTTATGCCCCTCCTCCTTCAAAGGAAGACAAGAAGCCTATGTCCATTGATCCTCAACCTTCACAAGCCTCAACTAAAACTAAAAGGAATCAGTGTGTGAGAGAACATTGATGAAGATGTTTGAAGATGTCATACTAAGGCTCGTGAAGTTTCTTCCCAAACCATTTCCTCTGGAAAGACACAAAATGTTGACTTGATCCCATTTGTCCAACCCTCACCTAACCCTAGGGAGGAAGTTCAACCTAAATCACCAAGATTAAAAATGCTTAAGTCAAATGATGGTTCATGATATTTTCACATTAGAGATCCTATTTTAATTAATCTAGATGATGGGATGGATGATGATGTTGCTAGTGCTAATAGTATCAATTCTAATGATTCCAATGATGTGTATGAGCTTATTGATATTAAAATCATGAATTATCTTCACATTTTTTGAAACCATTAACCCTAGTTCCTAGTGACAAACACATTGACTCATCATTAGAGCATGATCCTTGTTTGGAACTTGCAATACTTCATTTGTTGTTCTTGAAGTGGCTCCTCTTGCATCTTGTCAACATTCCCTAAATGATGTTCAACGAGATTGGGGGGTGGATGATTTGCTTGATTATCTTCATTCGTGTCATAGATCCTCTCTTGTGTGTTTTCTTGTTCGTAATGTGCTTCCCCCGTGATTTATTGTTTCATATATATTTTTGTGTTATGTTAAGTTCTCTTTGAATGACCCTTGTTACTTCATTGGTACAAGGTAAAAAAGAGGTTGAATCTATTATGACATTCTTCTATTTGTATCTCAATTCTTCTATATATTGTCCCTTGTGTTGTCTACTTGGGGACAATGCAAAGCATTGAGATCTCTTTTGGTCCATCCCATGTTGACTAAAAAAGAATTAAGTTTTCTTCTTCCATTGTGTTTGTAGTTCCATTACTTTTGAGGGAAGAGATCAATTCAATATAAATATCTTCAATATACATTATTTACCATAAAAGCATACTAACCCTAGAGTTAGTGGATCCTTTATGTGCTTTCCCTTATATGTTTTGTGACCATTATCCTTTCTTGGGGGCATCTCATTGTGGTAACATGCTTGTCTTTTGAATGCATACTACCTTAAATAAATTGCTCCCAATAAGGAATATGCAATTTCTTTAATGTGGGGGCATACACTCTACTCAATCTTACACCTTTTTGCATACACCGTGACATGTTTTCATACTCAAGTTACTTTGCAAAGTGAGCCTTTTGCTTTGAAGTTTGGTATTTTTATTTTTCATGACTCATAGTAAACCAATATTACTAGGGTAGTATAGTCATGTATTCTCTCTCCTTCTTCTTTTTTATGTTGTCCCTTTTATCTCAATTTTAGAGTAGTGAGATCCTAAAGTCCTTGGGCGCTTAGTGTTTCTTGTCTCTTTGATATCTTAGTGAAATTTTTTTAGTACAACTTTGTACTTTACCATGAGTATGCTTAGTCTCATACTCCCGCTAAAGTGGGGGCTAAATGTAAGTCCTAAATTGTACTTGCCTGTAATTTTATCTTCACGTAGGCCTCACTTAGGCATTTCTATTTTCAAGGACTGGTTGCAATGTTGATTTTGCTAACACAACCCATCTATTTTACATTTATCAACTTCCATGTTCTCCCCCTAATCTAGAGTCCTGATTTAGATAGGACCATGACATATCACACTCTGGGCCTCTCAATTGGGCCCCAAATTGAAGCCTCATAACAGTCATCATTAATGAGTAGGAATTTGGATCCCATGTTGGCATGTTGCAGAAATTCAATTTGATTTTTGACCCTAAAGTATAAAACAAGGTCTACCCCTCTCATTTAAACCTAACGAACCAAATCAAGATCTCAATTGCATTCTAGAAAATTCAAGTGAGCAAGAAAGCAATCATTCATCAAGCATTCCAGAGCAAAAGTTAAGTCAAGTTCAAGCATTGAAGATGGTATTCATAATCAATGTTTTATGAAGACATCCTACATGAAACCCTAAAATCTTTGTGTGAAGACAAACAAAACTTCATCAAGGTAAACTATAGTGCCCACTCTTGAGAGGACTCTTGTTTTATTTTGTATTGACTCGATCGGACCTTTTTATTTTGTGTGATGGATATGATTTGACTTGTGTGATGCATGGATATTGATTATGACTATTT
This sequence comes from Cryptomeria japonica, assembly GCF_030272615.1. NCBI lineage: Eukaryota > Viridiplantae > Streptophyta > Pinopsida > Cupressales > Cupressaceae > Cryptomeria > Cryptomeria japonica. The sequence continues at coordinate 230,798,096 of NC_081409.1, forward strand.
ACGTTCTCAGTTGATGATTTTGATGATAGACATTAATGATCTTATACCATTGATGTTATTGACTTTACTCATGACTAGTTATGATTTCTAGATGGTTAGTAATGGAATTTTGGATTATCATCTGCTTTGATGGATTTTATGGATCATGCCTCATTTTGGAATGGATATACTAACCCTAGTCTGATTTGCTTATGATACGATGGTTCATGAGTTATATGTTCATTGTATGGATATTTTTTGACTATCTTCATGGGGGATCAACGTCACATCACTCATCGCAAGCGGGATGTGCCATTGCGATATCCCTCCACTTGCTATATATATATATATATATATATATATATATATGCACATGTATCTTTGTGGTGGTTGCAGGGTTGCAGGTACTAAGACATTCATTCCTCCTGGGCAACCGGGTGCGAGCTCCCCTGGCTTTACAGGTGTGAGCATGTCTCTTCCCGATGGCAAATATTTAGTTTAGAGATGTCATTGGTTCCCTACCCACACTCTAGGTCTAGGTTTGACGTTGATTCCTTGTCATTAGTCTTGGCGAAGTTCGCCATGTCGTCATCATCATCATGACTTGTGAGTATGTGTGGCATGGTGAGTTTGATCATTCAGTTATTTGATTGAAGTTCATTGAGTATAGTGATAGATGTATTATTTGATTTATTTAAGTCTTGGTAATTGATTGACTATGACTAAGTGGCTATTTAATACTAATTTATGACTTTATTAGTAAGTGTTATTTTGAATTATTAAGATTTAATGATTTTTAATTATTTATTATTTTTCCACGTTTGAACTTGAGTCAATATTCAATTGGGATTTTGAGATTGAATTTAATTATTTATGTTTTTAGTTGATTTGATTTATTGATTTATTTATTTATTTCGCTTTATTAATTTTATTTACTTATTGTTGATTTTAATCTTTAATTAATTATTTACTTTGATTACTTTAATTATATTATTTATTTAATGTTGAATTTAGTTTCTATTTAGCTATTATTGTGGAGTTCGATTATTTAATTAATTGATCTATTTGACTATTTAATCAAGTTTATTTATTAGTATATTTAATAAGTGGAAATAGTAATGACAGTGTTAAACAAAGGGATAAATTATAAATCAATATCCCATTTATTATATTTTACTATATTTTAATGTTTGATTTTCTATCTTGACTTGTTTTTAAAATCTCATGAAAGAATAAAATGATAAATAAATAAGTTTATTATAATGCCATAGTTGAAAAGGGAAAAATATTTCAAAATTAAATATTCCCATTGACTAATCGATAGGCTAGGGTTTTCACTATTTTTCTTGGGCTTTTATTTTCTTGTCGTGAAAACATGTTGTCTTCTTCTGCACTCATTTTTCTGTTGGCACTTGCAAAAATTTGGAGATTTTGGCTCTGCAATTTGTGGTTTGGAGTTTTGTTCTGGAAGTGGATTTGTGCGATTGTTGGAGGCAGTGGGAAGCTCTCCATCAAAGGTTCTCTTCCATAACACAGGAAAGAGGTTGGCCTATTGTTTCCCCTTTTGTATTGCTCTCATATTTTAATGTTTATGTGTTTCTTTTGTGTTTGAAGATGCTTGTAAACTGAGGGTAGAATGTGTAGTTTATTTCTTATAATGTAAATTGTGAAAATACTTACTGCCTAGAATCCATTATTGTAGAAATTTCAGACCACCATTGTCTTCTTTGAATTCGGTATTATATCTTTGCCTGAGAAATTTGATTGTCAAATCCTTCTTGCATTCCATGGAGTCTATGATTTCTTGTTGGCTGGTGATAATTCTGGAATTCATGGCTTGATATTTTGATCCATGTGTTGATCAGTTTAACTTGTTTTGTTGTTCATTGTTATCCCTGTATTGTGGGTTATCTATATTTTACATTACCCATGTTTGATGGGTTTGCGAATTGTATTACTGTCGCCCCTCTTAATCTTTTTGTTTGCTACTATAATTTTTGTAACCCACATTGTGGGTTGGGTGCTATGGCACCACACACAATATGTGGGATGTCGTGGCATCCACCAAATCATGGTGGGTGCCTACACCCCCATGAGTTGGTGTTGTCGTGGCAACACCATGGGGTGGATGTTCTTAGCACCTCCCACCAGATGGTGGTGCTATGACACCACCAATATCGTGGTGGTGTAGCACCACCACCCATGATATGGTGTGTGCACAACACCATTAATATCGTGGTGGATGATGTTGCACAACACCACCATATTTATTAATTCTAACTGCAATTTTGATTTCCTTGTTGGAAATAACTTCATTCTGCCTACAGATGCATGGGGTGTAAAATTCATTCAATCGGCCTGCATTATTAATTATAAAATTTAGTTTTAGTCTACTATTTGCGTATGAATTCTTTAATGATCCATTCATTTGTGCTTCAGCTGCCCAATTTGATGGTTGGGCAGCGATACAGTGTTTAAGAATATGTGATTTTATCAGATTATTGTTAAAATTTGAATTGTTTCTCTTTCTCAAATTTCCTGAGTATGTCATGGTTTTAATATATGTATTCATGTAATCAGCGATAGTTATTTGATTGTTTTAACTATTTGTTCTAGCTGTGTGTTTATGTTTATTGGTTGTAAGAATCAAGTAATGTTTAACCAAGGAGTCTATATGTGTTTATTTGTGAAGTTTATCTATGATTTGGGGAGAGCCTGCAAGTGATAGCACGGGATAAGCATGATATGATCACTGCCCCAACTTGTTTCATTATTTTTTTCTCATTGTGGGAGTCTTTGTGTTGTGCCTATTGCCTTTTGGAACTGAAGGCCGTTTATTTAGGTGTGGTTTGGATTAAATTTTAATTTCAGATTTCATTCTTTGTTTGATGCAAGATTAAGATGTCATTTAGAAATGCCTCATGATGCTATTGCCATGAGAAGTTGAATTATTTTTACTACTGAAATTTTATGACAACAAGAGTGAAGACCTCGTTGGGTTATGTTTAATTGGTTGCAACAGCTTAATGACTTGAATTATGTATTTATTGGGTCAAGGGGCTCATCGTTTCTCATGTGTTGATGTTGAGTTTCTTAAGTATGTATCTATGCTTGGTTGGGTGTTGCATGATGTATTTTAACTCAATTTTATTCTCTAATCTTGAGCTGCTTGTATTGTTGCTTATGGGTCCATGTAAAGAAAGTGGGCTCTTTTATGAAACCTGGGGGTCACAAGAGATGGACTATCATGAGGTTCCTTGTAAGGATGTGTGAAGTTGAGAAATCATGTCGTAAGGGAGTTTACTATATTTTAATCAAGTGATAACTAATTAATGAATGGGTATGGGTTGTTAGACAATTAAAAGATAATGAAATTGATAGTGCCTCATGACTCAGTCCTAAGGAGGATGTTTTAGGCTGAACATGAGAATACCATGGAGACGGTAAGCCATCTCCCTTGGTCTCTCAAAGGTTGAGATGGCTCTGCATGCCCATAGGCTAGTGCCTTGTTCTTGGTTTGGCATGTGATGACACTCCCTTGTACATGTGTTCCCCTTATGTTTCACTTTTGCATAATTGTATTGATGTTGTGTCGGGCTTTGGAATTTTCTTGATCATTGTTCGCATTGGTGTGTGGTTGTGTGTGTGAAAGTCTATTGGTGATAGTTCCTTTGGTTAAAAGCATCAACCTAGGTTTAGTGTGTGAGTTGGGACCTAGCGACATCTCTTAGCTCGGGGAGTGGTTCCTTTTAGGTTCCACATTGGTCAGGTGGTTGGAGCTTTTCTGCCATTGGGTTTTTTCCCTTCTTGTTTTTGTTCTTCTTGTGCGTGGACTTGGATCTTTCTTCGTGATGGCTATGGATTCTATGAAGCATATTTATGCATCAAACTTCATGTCATATGAGATGTACTTGTTACATAATAGTGTAGGAACCATTTGAAGATTGATCAATCTTAGAATCATATGGATTATGTAATTGTAGCATGTAGTGTATCCATGATTATACACTAGACTTAAGCATTCTATGTAGTTCATCTTTTGGTTTGTGATGTAATGGGTCATATGTACCATTGATTTAGGAATGGTTATGCCATTTTTGGACAATATTGTAATCATGTGAAAAGAGTATAGACTCTTGGTTGTTTCATCTTTAGGACAACATTGTAAACTTGTGTAAAGACTTAAACACTTGTGTTGTAATTGCCATGCTTGTGTTGTAATGTACTTAGTAAGTTGTAATCTTATGTGTTTATAATGGAATTAGTTCTAGAGCAGCAATTTGAACAATTATGTGACATTATCATGACATGTAATGGATATATACATATAGTTAGTTCCATGTTGTAATGTAGAAAAGATCTATTTATTTACTTTCTTCATGTTATGTTTTAAACATTGGAAACAAACTAGTATTTGGAAGTGATGTGCTCTCATGAGAATGTTGATGTAATACAAGTAGATGTTAGTGTATTGTTTATGAGATACTTTGATTTGTGTAATGACATTTAATTAAAATACCTTACCAAACTACCAATGTGGGAATAAGAAAGCATGACAAATATAACAAAACCATAGTTAATAATATAGTATCCAAATCAGCCGTGTGGTTGGAAATCATAACAAGATTTAGAAGATTAGGCATGTATCAAACATAATTTATGATGAAACCATCAATGAGATGGCTTCAATAAAATGATAGTTGTTTGTTGATATCAAGTATAGGTAAGCATGGCATGCACCTCATAACAATAGTAGATGGAATGACATGTGCATAATGTATTATGTGTAAGGACAACAGTAAGGTATGTTAACAACATGTTAGCACTAGGTTGCATATTAAGTAAGTGATGCATTAAGCTTATGGGCAGTAGTAGTAGCATTAGCAACATGGTAGTACTAGGTTGTTTGGCATTTAGATGATGCATCTAACATGTGAGCAGTGATAAGAACATTAAGATAATGGTAGTAGGAGATCTTCTTTAACATGTTAAGTCATAAGCATTTAGTAGCCTGCATGTTGTAGGATGAGAGTTAGTAATTACGCATTGCATGGTGTGATAGATCATCTAGTTGAATGTATTGTAATCATGTAGACATAGAATGTGTAATCATAAGTAATGTGCATATGATAGAATCTTCTCATTGAGTGTCATGCACTAGAAAGAGTATAAATTTCCAATGCATTAGGTAGGCTAAGGCATGTAGACTTGTAGGATTGAATGGTTTAGGTTCCTAGGAGGAGCTAGTGTATAGAGGGGTTTACTTCATATGTAGTTAAGTAGTTACTAAGCATTATGGATAGTAGAATGCATTGAGAGATTATATGGCAGCCTATGTAGCATACCCTCGTGTGGAGACATTATGATAGCTAGATCATTAAGAGCATGTATGCATTGTCATGTTGATTGTAAATCTAATGCATGGATTAAGAATCATAAAATTAGTATGGAATTTAAGTAGTGGCGTCAATATGCCCTAGGGAGCTCTATGAGACTATGTAATCATGTTTCCGCTTATGTCAAGGACATAATTAGACAATCAATGTTTAAGATTCAACACTAAGATGAGTTTAAGCGAACTAATTTCTAATCATCGTAACCTAGAGTATGTATTATGGAAACTTAATTAGTAAACAAAAAAAAAACTACCTCATTTCTAGGTTGTTAGTGTAAGTACCTTGGGGTTTGTTGGCGAGCGCTACACAAACATTGTGGTTTCAAGCATTACATTTCAAATTCAGTCTTTCCCTCAAAAGGAAAGTACTTTATTTCAGTCTTTCATTACATTTGTCAATTCAATTTTATGGCTATTTTCAAAACTAGAATTTGACCTAAGGAAGACCCCTTTTCCCAACATATTTCCCTTTCTTTCAATGTGAAGGAAACATGTGTGGAGCTATAATTGAGAAATTCAATGAAGTGGACAATGATGAATAGGTTTAGCTTTTAATGATAAAAGTTTTAGAGGACCAAGGTGGATATGTGCTACCCAGGCCCAAAAAATCAGGCCAAACTTTTGACAATAGATTCTAGACATCTCCTTTTGCCCAAATCCAAATTTGTGGCTCAGTGGGACATCTATAGCTTACTGTTTCCATTAGTTTACTTCAATAATTTATGGTTTTAACATAATTTCACAATTACATTATAATTCAACTTAGAAAGAGGATAATTTGTTGGCATTGAGTTGCCATTGATGTCAACCAATGAGTAGGAGTTTGTTGGCATGTTAAGTAAATACCGGTAAGGCATGAAACCGGTATGTATGAAGGTTGGCTGCCAGTTTGTGATGAAGAGGCATAATGTTAATAAGATCACAATGAAGTAGTATATCGAAGGATAAGGTGAGTTGTCAATGTGTTGTGTTACCAGTAAGAGCAAATATTCAGTATGTTGGACATACCGGTAAGGGTATGTACCGGTAGAAGGATTTGTCAGATGAACAAGTATGAACCGACCCTATGTCGGTGAGTGGGTTGTATGCTGACTTGCCTGTCATGTGGATTCCAGGTGGAAAGAAGGTAGATGTCAGTGTGTTTGCATAGTCGAGGCAATGTAGTTGCAGGGACAAGTAAGCATTTAATGAAGTCCCCTTGATTTGCGGATTGAAAATCAGAAGCTTTTGCGGCTCGATGAAGAATGAACGACATAGGAAGATTAGAGAGTTGTTGGCATTACAATCAAAGAATGAACCAGATTATAGGATGACCTCGAGCAAGAAGCAACTAGATCTTAAATACGGTCAACAAAAATCAAGGTCGTACAGAAGGGTTAGGTTTTCTACTTTTAGCAAACATGCATTCAACAAATGAAAAATGTGCATAAATTCAGTTCCTCAATGTAGGTGATCGATCCAAGGAATATTGGATTGGATTGAAGACAGATTTGGTGGCTGAGAAGAAACCCTAACCACCCTAAAGTTGAATTGGGTTTTGGCAGGAAGGCTCAAGTTTAAATATGCCAACTTGAGAATTTGATTTTTGATGAGAGAGTGTGAAGCAGGGTGATGTGTGTGTAGTTAGAACAATTGGAAAGAAAATTCTAAGTGAATGTGTGTGTAGGTGATACTAGAGCAAAGGAAGGAAACCGATAAAAGTGTTCATATCGGTAGAGTGTGTGAAGAATACAGAGAGAAGGAATACCTGCAAAGTTAGAACCGATGGATGTGTTGCAGAAGTTAAGTGTGGTCCAGAAGAGGTAAAGAAGATTATGCAGAGTGTGAGATCCAACAGTAGAGATTGTGAATGTGACCTGTATAGTTGAAACTAGTAGAATAGAGTACATAAGAGTTACAAAACTTTATTTGTAATAGAGATTTATCACTGTATTTGAAATCTATCAGTTTGATCACTAAGTTGGTACTTAGTGTAGGGGTTGTAGCTTCTTTGGATAAGTGTCCATAAATTGGTAGGGGTTAGTGCTCCTTGGGTTAGTGCCCTAAAATTGTAATCAAATCATTTTCATTGTAAGGCTAGGTTGGAGCAGAAGATCTCCAATAGCTATTCTCACCGAGGTTTTTCCTGCCACATTGGGTTTTCCTCGTATATCTGGTGTTGTGCGATGCATTTTTATGGGTGTGTATTATTGATTTAGTAACTATTCTTCCTTCACACTCAGTTTGTGTTGTCTGGTTATTCGGTCTACCCATTGTTTGTTTTAATTCGCTACCAGTATATCCCTAAGGTAGGAAAATGTATAAATCATTGATTCACTCCCCCTCTTAGTGATCCATTGTGACCAACATAATTAACCCTAACTAGTTGAATCCAAACATAATGTCAGTCTCTTTCCCATTAGGATTGAGATTAGATCTATTGGGTTCTATATTCTTTCAATGTAATTTAGTTAATTGGGCTATTTAGTGTATTCACTTAGTAAACTAATTATCATGACATGACACCCTTCCCTATGTAAGACAAATTGATAGATGATGGATAGGGATTGATTGATTTGATTGATTAGACATGTGATCAATTTGATTGCAGACTTGGTTTAATGGTTGCCTATTCTTGTGTGATTTGTTTAGCTTGATGTTGTGATATGTTGTGTACTTTCTTATGCAACTATTTTTGCAAGGAGATAGTTTGTTACTTTGGATTTATATGATTTTTTTTTAATTTTTTCTTCAAGACATTTTATGCTTTTTATTGATTTTTTCTAGAACTTTATGATTTTTATGATTTTTTTAAGGACATTATTCATTTTTCTTTTTTTTAGATTATAATTTGAGATTTTTCCACCAATCAGGCCTAGGACCATGTATAGTGAGAGTGGAAGATGGACTAACTTATTGTGGAGAGGGGTGTGTGACAATAAAGGCCAACAAATCCCAGGCCATAAGAGGTATGTCAATGAGTTTTATTATGGAAGATGGAACAAGATTGAAAAACAACATGGTGCCTATTTTCCAGGTACACAAAGTGCCTGTTTGCTAAGTTTTCACTATAGGGCGAATTATTTATCTTTACATTTTTTCTTTTTTTAAATAAGAAAAATCATAGAAGACACCTATTTACCAATTTTTCATCAGGGTGATCAAATGTTTTTGTTCTTTTTCAAGACAGTTTTCACATTTTTTAATTTTTTTATCAAAGGATCAAGTGTACAACTTTTTCAAATGCATAGTGTTGATGGGATCTAGCAATGGCTCACATTTTAGAGTTGACAATTGATAAAAAAACATTTTCATATAATATTGTAATGATTTATGGGCCCAACTAGTTTAGTTTGAACTTTCTTGGCTTCTATGTTTCTACTAGGTTCCCTTGATTTTCCTTGAGGACTAAGTCTCCTATCTCGAAGATGTGAACTCCTACTCTCTTATTGTATCTTCATTGGAGACAATTTTGATATCCTTGAAAATGATTTAGTGCATCCTAACATTTTTCATCAAGCAGTTCTAGCTCATGCAATCTTGATATTTGATACTCTTCATCTAGAATCAAATTTTACAGTGACACTTAGTGATGGAAACTCGACCTCGATTGAGAGTATGGATTCAAAACTATATACAAGGGAGAAAGGTGTCGCTCCAATAGGAGTGCGAACACAACTTTGGTAGGCCCATAGCGTGGGGTTCAGCTAAAGTTTCCAGTCATGGCTAGCATCATTGACAACATTCTTTAGGATTTTTAGGATAGTTTGTTTGTTGCCTCATCTTAACCATTGCTCTGAGCATAATAGGGGGTATAAAAAGAGTGTTGAATGTGGAACTTGTCATAGAGCTCATGAACATATTGGTTCTTGAAAGGGAGACCATTATCTGTGACAATGGATAGTGGGACTTCGTACTGGCATATTATATAGTTCAATGGGAACTTAGTGATCTAATTGTCGATGACGTAAGGGTAATTTCCTCTACCCACTTTGTGAAGTACTCTATGGTGGTAAGGTAAACTTATGTCCATTGAAGGATTTTGGATAAATCTTCCCTATGAGGTCAACCTCACATTTAGAGAATAGCCATGGAGATTTTATAGGCTATAGTTCTTGAGTTGGTGCATGTATTAGGTCCCCGTGTACTTAACATTGTCGACATTTCTAAACAAATTTGTATGCATTTTTTTTTCCATTGTAAGCTAGTATTACCTCATTTGCTTGAGCTTCTTTGACAAGGTAATACCACTAGAGTGAGAACCATAAATTCCTTCGTGTACTTATTGCAAAGTTATTTGTGCTTTCGTTGAATTGAGATGGGAGCAGAGTTCCATCTAGAATTTTTATTATAAGGTTTCAACCATGATAACATAACAAGTAGCTTGTCGAATATAATGGATTTGTATTGATTTCAAGATAAATCTGGAGAAAAATACTAATCATGGATATAGGTGTATATTTCTTTATACCAAGTGGAATTGAGACCAACAATCTCACAAACAAATTCAAATAGGATAATTTTGAACACTGGGATCATGAGTTGCTCCACAAATAACTTGAAATGTGTTACATTATTTGGCATATCGAGAAAAGATCCTATGGTAGTGTAGGGTGGGAGGCCCCATGTTACTTTCCACTCACCCATGGTGGGGGTTTAAGGGCTCCCCCCTATTCATATCGATTCAAACTTCAAACACTGGCATTGAATTACTCGCCAACCCCTACACCTGAAATTCTATAAGAACAAATTAAAAAAATTAAACATCTTGGAGTATTTATATGCGTAGTATATGACTCGGTGAAAAGAAAACGAGTGCTCCAAGACCCTGGGAACCAACATTAGAGGAGTTCATTCATTTTATTTCCCTACTATTCTAAGGGGGTGGGTAAGGTAAGTGGTTTATTCCTTGCTTTGCAAGTTCCATCCCAACTCGTGTGAGTAGAGGAGAGCACAAGCAAAGTTGTTCATCGGTAGGAGGTTGATTGGAAAGGCTGAGATTTACATTCAGGATTAGATAGGTTGAAGCCGCCCACATTGTTCTAAATTTGAGGGATCTATTCACACACAGTATTGTCAAAATACTTCTTGAAGTCATTAGGCCAACTAGTTTATCATCCTTGGTGAGATAATCATCAATATTTTATTTGACTATAAGATGGGAGTCACTATAAATATGGATATCTTTTATCTTCCATTGGATTATTGTTTGAAGGTCAATGATGAGAGATTTTTACTCTACCATGTTATTGGTGCAGGGGAAGTTTAATTTATAAGACTTCAAAATAGCATCCCCCTGGGATGTGATTAAAAAAAATCTTGCTCTTGCTCCATGATTTGTATATGATATGTCAAAACACAATTTTTATTCTGTTGATACATTTAATGTGAATATTGATTCATCTGATAAATCTAATAATATTGGATGATCTTCTTGGATAGGGGTGTCTACAATTTGATTTGTTATCACATATTCTTTGATAGCCTTTTGGTCTAAATACTTTATGTCAAATTTGCTAAGGATCGTCACTCATTTGGCTATTCTTTCTATGAAAGTGGCTTTGTTGAGGAGGTATTTGAGTGTATCGATCTTTGCTATGAGTTTTGTTTTATGGATGAGCATATAATGTCAATTTTTTTGGGATGCAAAGATGACTACTAGACATGCACACTCTATCAGGGTATAGTTCAACTCATACCCTACAAGTGAATTTCTATGTAGTATTTGCCCTTTCTTTTCCTTCACCATGTTGAGCCGAGAGGGCTCCCAAGAATGAGGAAATATCTGAGATGTACACTAGTAAAGGATTTCCCTAAGTGAGAGATATCAACACTACTAGAGAGAGTAAATAATCCTTGAGCAACTAAAATGCTTGTTGACACTTATCTATCCATTTGAAGGGGACTACCTTGTGGAGAAAATGTTGAAAGGGGTAGCACTTGATTTCTAGTTAAGAAATAAATCTTCTTAGAATGGACTACAATTTTACTTGTAGGCTTTGTAGTTGCTTGATATTGGAGGGTGGGGGCATGCCCAAGATGGATTTGACTTTGGCTAGTTCCACTTCAATCTCTTGATGAGAAACAATAAACCTTACAAGATTCCCTGAAGTGACACCGAAAACACATTTATTTGGATTTAATTTGATCTTATATAGCTCTAATTTGTCAAAGATTTTTCCTAGGACAACAAGATGATTGTCTCATGTAGCCAAGTTTTCCAACAAGTTGTCAACATAGTCTTCCATTATATAGTATGTATCATATCATGGAATAGAGTTGTCATTTCTCTCTAGTAGGTTGGCCCAACATTTTTTAATCCAAAGACATGACAATCCAACAATATGTCCTCCAAATATAGGTGAAGGAACTCTTATGATTATCTTCAAGTGTTATTCAAATTTGGTTATATCCTAAGAATACATCTGTAGACGTATAAAAATGACCATATTCCTAAATGAAAATTTTATGTTCATTTCTCTATTTAATTAAATCCAATTTAATTAAATTATCCACATTCCTCTATTTAATTAAGAAAATTACTCAATTAAATTCACTATACCCATTTAATGAATAAATCATTTTATTCAATTAAATCCCCCCTATCCACTTTTAATTAAATTCAAATTTAATTAAATAGTTATCCTAAATTAAATAAATCTAATTTATTTAATTAAATAGTTATCCTAAATTAAATAAATCTAATTTATTTAATTACAACCAAATTGAATGAAATTCATTAAATTCAATTAAATCCTATTATCCCTCCATCCACTTGCATTCTCCTACATTTCCCACTTGCTTCCTAAACCCCTTCCTAATTTCTTCTAGACTCTTCTAATCGTTTCTAATTAGCCTAACCCATCTTCTAAACTTTGTCACATCCCTAAGCAAGGGGAGGTCACTTCTCAAAACCTTAAAGTCTTTGATAACCATTAAAGGCTTCAAATCTTCAACCACTTAATATCTCCAAAGTCTCCAAACCATTAATGGTTAATTCAACCCTCTTACATGGTTAGAGACTTTTTGCCTAACTTAACCTTCATCTAACCCAAAGGTCTCATCAAGCCTTTAATGCTTTGACCATTATTATCTCTTAATCATTTGCACAAGAGTTTATCCTTGGATTAACTCTTAATCTAATGGGTAAGCCTAACTTAAGCTTAACCCTTATCTCTAGATAACCATGACGTCTTCTCAGGCATTTAATGTCTCCAACCCCTTTTCTCAACCAGTCTTATGTTGACACTTGTCACCATTTCATTGGTGCAAATTGCAAACATGGATCCCCAACTTTCAAACTCAACCCTTGATCAACTCTTTCAATCCTGACCATCCATTGCCCTATTTTTGCTATAAATAGAGCTCTCATTCCTCCATTTTAAGAGATCAATCCAAGTTTGTAGTATCACACTTATGCTCAAATACATTCAAGCTTTCATATATCATTTATGCTCATCATTTAGCCTCTCTTTTAACTAGGAATTAGTTTAAATATGCATGTTTAGAATACTTTCTTTATCATTTAGCTCAATCATAGACTAATATATCATGTTAGGATAGTATTTATACTAACCTTGTCATCTTATAATATAGTTTATTACATTTCTAGAATCATGCATAGCTTAGGATGCATCTCATATTAAAACCAACAAAAGCATCCCTCGTTCTTGCATTTGTCATCCCTAAACCATTTTGCTCAGTGATCTGAGAGCAAAAACATTGGTTTGAAGGACCGTGTAAGATAGAGAACCATGGGACCAACCTTGCGAAGCTGAGTGATACTTCATTACTCCATAGCTTGCACCAAGAAGTCCTCTGTGTGTGTGAGCAAGGCTCCATAGAGCTCCATTTTTTGCATTTTGAGTTCTATCGACCCGCTTTTCCCGCATACATTTCTAGCGCCCACCGTGGGGCCCGACCCCATATATCAAATCGATTTTTGAAACTAACTACTTTTGCAGGCACGCAGGAAAAATGAATTAGCGCATTCAATTCAATGTTTAGCACATCCAGTAAACAGCATAGCGCATCCAGTCCACTATTCAACGCGTGGAGTCCATCATCTAGCGCGTGTAGTTCATATATTAGCGCATCAAATCACTAATTTTTCCTGTGGGTCTCAGCACGGGAGAAAAACAGAGCAGCGCTTTTGACGCACAGAGTAGCGCATCCAATCCACTGTTCAGCGCATGGAGTCCATAATCTAGCGTGTGCAGTTCATATATTAGCGCATCAAATCACTAATTTTTCCTGTAGGTCTCAGCGCGGGAGAAAAACAGAGCAGCACTTTTGACGCACAGAGTAGCGCATCCGGAACACAGTGTAGCGCATTAAGACATTGTTTTAGCACATCTAGGTTATTTTGTAGTGCGTAGAGTCCTTTCTGTAGCGCATCGTAGACAGAAGGTAAAAATTCAAATTGTAACCGGGTTTCAAGTTAGACTTGTTGAAGTCCACAAAATCCTATGTTTTGCTAACTACTGTGATGGGTATTTTGCAGGATTTCTAACATCATAGTGCAGGGAGGAGCTTAGTGTTATTTTTAGGATTATAAATTGTTTAAATTTTACTAGCTTGTTCAAAGTTAGTTAAAATTTACAGTCTTTTTAATTCTTGTTAAATAAAATTGAACTCACCTTATTTGGTCTATAAAAAGAACCACAAAAACAATCTTTTCTTGCTTTTTCCTAGGAAGACACAATTTTCATTTTGGGCTTTAAAAGGAACAAATGGAATTTTCATTTTTGCAAACAAAGGGGTTTAAAAAGAATTTCACCATCCTTTGGTGCATAAAAGGATTCACTTCAAATTTTTGCAAAATAAAAGAATCACACATGTCCAGAATCATTTGCAATTAAAGAGGGAAGATCTTCCCCTTTTGATCGATTTCTTTTGTTGACAAAACATCGAATTTACTTTGTTGACCAATTCTTTTTCATAGATCAAAAAATCATTGCCTTAAAAGGATAAAATAAACACCATGTTTTTGTGAAGCAACATCTCCATATAGATTTTAGCAAATCACTGAATTGAAAGGCTAAAAAGAACCAACTTGATTGCTTTGTCTCGAAAGTGGAAGGAATATGCTCTCCCCTTAACTGGGTGATCAAAAATCCAGACCAATCTTACAGCTTTTTGTACTTCAAGCATTTACATCCTTTAGCAGGTTTGCCTTCCCGAGGAGTTGGAATCAATTCTTAAAGCCGTTTATGGCCGGTGTGAAGGGAACGACCTAAGTGGGGAACGACTTTGATGCCAAGAATTCTAACCCACTATAATCAAACGTGGAAAGTGACAAAAGTCCTTTTCAATGGTTGCACGCAGTGATTAGCCTTCCCCCAGTATCCTTGAGATACGTAAAGCCTTTGTTCTAAAGGTTGGGAAGCCTCCTGAGGGAGTTTATCACTGACAGCCGAACGAGAAGCCTGATTACGAACCCTAGAAATAGAAGCTTTGAACCGAGTCAGTAACCAGACATTTATAACATCATAGTGCAAGGGTGGGGAAGAATCCGCCCCCAAGATTACTCACCATATATCTCCCAAGATAACTACTCAACTGTGAAACGATTCACTTTGGGTTAATTTCTAGCAAAAGACAAAAAAATGGGTGCCCTTTAGGGGGTGACACGGCTGTTTGAGCTGACAGAGTATTGAGACTAGTGGGCTATGATGTTATTTATGACCCTTGACTAAAGAGTCTTTCTGAAGTGTATTATCCGTATCCAAACCTGTTAAAACATTGGGGATTTGAACACATCCTCGCAGAACATACACTTTTTGTTAGATTAAGAAAAATGGTTGTACTTTTTGTGCCGTGCTTGCATTTATTACTTCAGAAAATCATCCATCAAATTTGAAAAATTCACAAAAAAATCAAACAAAGGAAAAATCAGGGCAGATTAGCGCATAAGAGCAACCTCTTAGCGCATAAGGTACTTCTATTAGCGCATCCAATCATTAAATTTGCGCATCGGTTCAAAACAGTAGCGTTTCATCTCAAGGCAAAACAGTGTAAAATCCTTTAGCGCATAAAAGAAACAGTCTAGTGCATGGAAACATCATCTTAGCGCGTGGAGGCTAAACATTAGCACATTAGGTTCACAGGTTAGCGCGTGGCAGACCCAAGGTAGTGCATAGCTTTTTCAAAACAAATAGAAAACATTTTTGAAACATTCAAAACATTAGCGTGTGTCTGGGGGCAGCCTAGCGCGTGTGGTTATTATTTTAGTGCATAGAGGCATTTCAGTAGTGCATATAGTCACTGTTTTAGCGCGTGATCCAAAACACAAAAACAGAGGGCAAAACCGGGAGGAATTTTAAAATTTTCAAAAACATTTTCAGAAACTTTTTTCCATCAACATCATTTTTCATCAACACAGAGTGACAAAAACCAACCGTTACAACTATTTCTTGAGCTAAATTTGTGTCAGAACAAACGTTGTCAGGATCCTAAACCAATCGCGCGATAAAAGATGTCTCTCTTATCATAATCCGGAAGCCTCATCATCAGTATCAACAGAATCCTTTACCATCTTATGGATTTTTATCTCAAAACACTTGTTTAAAATTTTCAAATTGTCAAATCAAGTTTCCATATCGGGAAGCTTCTATCCATATCATTTGACACGCTTTGTCGTGAAGGGGCATCTAAACCTTCATTTTGATAGAGTAAGATTTGAAATTTTCAAAAACAAGGTCAACTGAATCCAAACCAATCAAAGGAAACCATTGATCACTCATGCATGACTAATCCTCATATTCTAAGAAGAAAGAACCTTTATCGTAACATCACATTGAAGAAACAACAACCTAGTTTTTCCAAATTCATCAAAAGAAACAAGTTTTTATACATCAATCATCAACTATTCAAATCTCATCGGGTATTCCTTCATCACGTCAAACGTTATATCCAAAACAAATCTAGCGAATTTGACAAAGAACCCTTGAAGACAAGAGCATACTATCAAAAGTCTGCTTTTAATCAAACCATAAACCACAGCGGAAGAATCAATCTAGCATTCTTGCCCGACGAGTGTATCACTTATAACACATCTCAACCAGAACCACCCACCCCTGAACAACATATCAACGAGGCTTTTGTCCCTTTCATCACTAAGAGTTTCTACTAAAATGTTTGTTACTCGCTCTCAACGAAACAAGCAAAGCGAGACACACGCTGAGTCTAGTATGAATCGAAGATTATCAAATCCTTTTGAAGTTCCACCCTTAGAAGAACCTGAAATTACTGAAGCACTTCTTTGAGAATGTCAGGAAAACCCTTCATTCCAAAAGCTTGTAGAAAAGCTCATGGAAAATGACAAAGAAAAATATCTGCTCATGCTTACAAGTAAAGGCGTTAAACTTCCCGAAGATTTAGACCCAAACATCTTTAAAACTGGATCTCGACAATATGCATATCAAGAACAACAAAGAGAAGAAGAAACTCGTAACTTTGAACAACATATACCTGAGCAACACATTCCAGAACAATGCATACCAGAAATGCGTATACCTGAACTAGAAACACCATAGCAAAATATACCATTTAGCACACCTTTTCAGCTGAGAACAAATACAAGGGAAGAACTTTTCCCTCGACAAGACAATATACCTTTAGCAGCCCTTACTCAACAAATGCAAATGTTGCAAAGGCAAATACAGGATATGCAACAAGGGACAACAGTACGGTACTCTCTGAACGAAATCTGTCCTTATCCATTTGATAGAAGATTGAACATGGTGCGTTTTCCTCCAAACTCAGACATTCCCAAATTTGATAAATATGATGGGAAAAGTGATCCCCGAGATCATGTTCGAGAATTTTGCACACTGAGCCTTGAATTTGCTCATGATGACACCTATTTGATGAGGTTATTCCCCAAAAGCTTGGGAGGGCAAACCATGGAATGGTTATCCAAAATTACACCGCCTGTTAGATCATTTGATGAATTGGTTAACAAATTCATAACCCAATATCCCTACAACATCCAACATGCCATAACCATGCTAGATGTTTGCAACACCAAACAAAAAAACAATGAAACATTCATGATATTCCTTCAACATTGGCGACGTATGGTATCCAGATATCCTCAGGATATTCCCGAGAAAGAGAAAATGGAAATCTTCATCGATAGCTTGAATAGTGAAATGAGTTATAGACTAAAACTTCAATGCATACCATCTTTCGCTAAATTAATTGAGAATGGCATTCAAGTAGAAGAAGCATGTGTCAAAAAGGGAACACTCACATTTTACAAGGAGGGAACAAACTCATCAAACTACAATAACCAGAACAACACCAACCTTGACAAATCTCGATTTTGGACTCGAAACAAAAATGAAGGCAACAATAAATCATATGATCCCAAATCTAAGCAACCAGTGCTCACATTATCTGGAAATCCTCAAAACACGAAAAATCCTAAGAATGCTAGTCCAAATATTAACACATATGCACCTAACACCAATCAAAGACAACTCAACACAAACAACACCAATGATACTCAAATCAAAAACATGAATCCAGGACCTAACAACAATTCACGCAACAACACAAACAATTTCCAAAAGCGTATCTTCACACCACTGGGGCAATCACTAGAATCAGCATTCAGAGAACTTTTGGCACACAAGATTCTTTCTTTACCTCCAATCAGCAACTATGAACCTCAAATCAAACAACCTTGGTGGAATGATTCACACTATTGTGATTACCATCGTAACAAGGGTCATCAGACGAACGATTGCATGAGGTTAAAACACGTGGTGCAAGATATGATTGATCGAGGTGACTTAACAATAGATGGTCTCAAAACAAATGGTGATCATGGAGCCTTTAAAAATCCTCTTCCAAATTACAAAGATGGAGCTTCAACCTCGGATAATACACGCGGAGCTTGAATCAACCATATCTACAACAACACCATAAATCACATATTAGCTGAAGATCATCAAGTAAATGTCATCACCATCCGAGATAAGCATGATCATGAATCTATCAATATAACAACCCGAACTCAGAAATATGTCTTGAAAGGACATACTGCACCTACAACTACCACACCAAAAATCCAATATGACTTGGTCAGCCAACTACGTAAAACTCCAGCACAGATATCTATACTGGAATTGTTGAGACTATCACCAAAGCACAAAGACATATTAGAACAAGTGCTATTGGAAACCAATGTACCTCAAAATTTGGATACAGACAAATTTCAAGCCATGGTCGCCCATATGACTGGACCTCATAACCTCACCTTCTCCGAACATGACGATGCTTCCTTAATCCTTCCGCATAATACTCCTCTCCATATCGAAGTCATTGTTTGCAAACACCGAGTAAAAAGAGTCCTAATAGATGGAGGAGCCGGACTTAATATATGTACTTTAAAACTTATCCGTGCATTAGGCTTCTCAAAAGAATCTATTGATCCCTGCAAGAAGATTACCATAAAGGCATATGATGATGAGGAAAGATCCTCTAAAGGAACTGTGATATTACCTATTCAAGTGGGACCAATACAAAAGGATACTGTATGTCAGGTCTTGGACATAGACCTTACCTACAATATTTTATTAGGGCGACCCTGGATACATGAAATGCAAGCAGTACCTTCCACATATCACCAGTGTGTAAAATTTCCTTATGATGGACAAGAAGTATCCATATCTACTGATCACAATCCATTTCAACATTGCAACGCAATGGGGGCAGCCCAAGCCAGTTTGGTTCCTCATAATAGAGAAAAGTAGTGATCTTCAATATCAGATCAACAAACAGCAAAATCCAACTCCTTATGGGGAGACTTCAAACAAAAAATGCAAATCCAAGACCAAGGTATGGGAGAATACTCTTTGGAGCCTTTATGTTTGGCTAAATTGCCAACATCACCTAGATCTCATGGATTGCCTACTACATCAACACGTCTGGTCACTCAGCCCATCACCAAATTTGATGGTACCTTCATCCAATTGGGCACTCTGGCACATGAATCAGAAGACAAAGATATTCTTAGCTGGTTGTACAAAGATGAGAAAGAAGATAATAGAGCAGCCGCTCTGGACATTGTTCTACCTACACACCTATATGGAAAAGGATACTTAATCATGCAACAAATGGGATATGATGGTAAAGGACCTATTGGGAAACGTAAGGAAGGAGTCACTGAACCTATAAATCTTCCTTCACAACCCAATAGAAACAAAGCAAGATTGGGTCGTGAGCTCACCTTCTTATTAAAAAGGCCACCCCACCTAACTACAAAACCTCAATGGAAAGTAAAGATGAAGTACAAAGAAGAGTCCTGGCAGGAAGCACTCTTTGAATCAGCAGAAACAATCCGCAAGGCACGGGAACGTCAGGATCAGAAGTTACATCAGGAAAAGCTTCTAAAACACAAAAGGGCCATATCTGCAGCAGTAGCTCATATTCAGACGCCAATATCTCATGAACAAATAAAATCATCTCCGGATACCTTTGTTTCTCCCCAAAGAAGCACAGTCTATGAACAAATACAGAAAATAGAAGATGGATCTGACACAGAATCAACAAAAACTATCAAAATGGTATCTATCGTCAAAGATTTGTTTTCACCATACAACATACCAGTTTACAGCACTGATAGAATCTGGGATGATGCCTCAGAGACTGATTCCAATGAATATGAATGGGGTACCTGCTCCAATGCTACTACATATATCCCTAATGATACTGATTCTATATCTCTTTCTCAAGAAGAACATAGCACAAGAAATAGACCTCTTGAATTTGGACCGCAGAATATCTATGACGCCACGGAAAGCGAACAGAAACATTATGAACAAGTCTATGTAGAAGATAATACCATCGAAGACCTCAACGAAATCCTGAACTTCTTTGAAACCAAGAACAAACACAATGAAAACTCTATCCTAACACTCACAGTAGCCGAACTTGATCCACCTAATGATTCCTTACTGCTTGTCTTTCCTGACCTCATCGATTGGGATGAACCTAAAATCCATGATATACCAATTTTCCCCGATGATGAATCTATTATCCATTACCTATGTACCGTAAATCCAGAAATAGACTCTACTAGTGAACGAAATAACGATGTCTACAAACCAGGGAGTGCCAAGTCTCTCAGTCACAAAAATGAACCAAATAAAGGATCTGATGCTGAAAACCAGTCCATGGCAGCTCTAGATCACAAAAAAGTAAAAATAAAGGACGCATCTGAGGGTGAAAACCTTTTTAAGGCACCTAACGATAGGAGACTTGACACTCTTCTTGAGCATTTTCATGAGCGATCACCCATATTGATTGAGCCCACTCAATCAATTAACATTGGCACCACAGAAGCAGTTAGGAACCTACACCTTGCAGAATCTCTAACAGAGGAAGAAAGATCAACATTCATCATTTTCTTTAAAGAATAGCAAATTAACTTTGCTTGGTCGTATGCTGATATGCCCGAAGTAGATCCACACTTAATCATGCATCACTTGTCCATTTCTTTAGGAGTTAAACCAGTCAAGCAAAAGCTACGAAAAATGAATCCACAAGTGGCACTCATGGTCAAAACTGAACTAAAGAAATTATTAGACGTCGGATTCATCCGACCCATTGACTATGCAGAGTGGATTTCTAACATCATTCTAGTATCAAAACCAGATGGTAGTATTAGAATATGCACTAACTTCAGAGACGTCAACAAAGCTTGTCCAAAGGACGACTTTCCTCTGCCCAGTATCGACATAATTGTAGATCTTACAACAGGCCATGCAATGCTCTCACTAATGGACGGTTTCTCAGGCTATAATCAAATCAAAATAGCCCTAGAAGATCAAGATAAAACCATGTTCACCTATCCTTGGGGAACGTACTATTGGAATGTTATGCCTTTTGGCTTAAAGAATGCAGGGGCCACCTATCAAAGAGCAATGACAACAATATTCCATGACATGATGCACACATTTATGGAAGACTATGTGGATGATTTACTCGCTAAATCCTTCACCAGAGTAGAACATCTCAGCATCCTAACAAAGATCTTTGATCGATTGGAGAAATTCCAAGTCAGGCTCAACCCTAAGAAGTGTGTCTTCAGGGTTACATCAGGCAAGTTACTAGGCTACATTGTCTCAGCTAAAGGTATTGAAGTAGATCCAGCAAAGGTACAAGCCATTATGGACATGCCACCACCAAAGAATATCAGTAAACTTAGATCTCTACAAGGACGACTTCAATCAATCAGGCGATTCATCGCTCAGCTAGCCAATAAAAGTCTACCATGTAACCATTTACTACACAAAAATGTACCATTCAAATGGGAGACCAAGTGTGCAGAATATTTTTACCAAATCAAACAGTATCTGATGAATCCACCAGTTCTAGTACCACCAGTCATAGGAAAGCCTCTTATCCTATATATCTCAACCACAGATATATCGCTGGGGGCACTATTGGCACAAGAAGATCAACAAGGGAAGGAACACACCATATATTACATCAGTAGGACATTGAATGGCTATGAACTCAACTATACATTCATTGAAAAGGCTTGCCTAACAGTGGTCTTCGCATCTCAGAAGTTTCGACATTATATGCTAGCACACACCATTAAGCTAGTCGCAAAAATTGATCCTCTCAAATATCTACTCAGCAAGGCAGCTCTTACAGGCTGATTGGCTAAATGGGTCATGATTCTCAGTGAATTTGACATCCAATACATAGAAAGATGAGCCATCAAGGGACAAGCAATTGCAGATCAGTTGGCTGAAGCACCACTACCAAGCAAACACACCATGGAGATTGAATTTCTAGACAGGGACGTTCTGCTCTTTCTACCAAACAATGGACCCTATACTTTGACGGATCCTATACACAACATGGTTCAGGTGCTGGCATTTTGTTCATCACTCCTGAAGGACACACTATACCAAGATCATATAGGCTTATGTTTCCCTGCACAAATAATGTGGTTGAATATGAGGCCTTGGTTATAGGTATCAAAATGGCCGTAGAATGGAAAATCACAGAGTTAAAAGTCTATGGGGACTCGCAACTGGTCATCCATCAAATCAACAACAACTATCAGACAAAGGATGACAAGCTACTACCCTACAAGCGAATGGTGGATGACTTCAAACAGTATTTTGTGCACATCACCTTCGAACAAATACCAAGGTTAAACAACAAAGCCGTCGATGCAATGGCTGCTATCGCTTCACTACTACAAATTCCAGAACAACAGAGTCATTACGAGTTCCTGGTAGAGCAACTGTTTTCCCCCGCCTATGACCACTCTGAATCCTAGGTTATCTATGCCTTGACTGGTTCAGATTCTCCGTTATATGGACCAATATACGACTACCTCAAGCACAATATCTTACCAGTTGACCAATCTCGTAACCAAAAATGTAACTTTATCCAACAAGCTGCCCATTACACCCTTACCGCCGATACTTTGTATCATCAAGGTCTCGATGGTACTCTTCTTCGTTGCCTTGATCGTAATGATTCTGATTCTACTTTACACGAGCTTCACAAAGGTATTTGTGGCACACATTCAAGTGGCACTACTCTTGCAAAAAAGCTTCTAAGGATGGGATACTATTGGCCTACAATGGAGAAAGACTCATATCACTTCACTAAGAAATGTCCTAAATGCCAGATCCATGGTAATCTGATACATGCACCAGCACAGGAACTGCAGCCATTTACAACATCCTGGCCCTTTTGTCAATGGGGACTCGACTTAGTGGGCAAAATTCATCCTTCATCTTCCAATGGACACAAGTTCATTATAACAGCAACAAAATACTTTACCAAATGGATAGAAGCAGTTCCCATGACCACAGTGATAGGGAAACAAATTGCCTCTTTTATCCTCAATTATCTGATCTGCATATATGGTATTCCAAGTTCAATTATCACAGATAATGGATGGCCTTTCAAAAATCAAGATGTCCAAGAACTATGTGAAAAATTCAAAATCCAACATAGATTCTCTACACCATACTACCCACAGGGAAATGGTCAAGCGGAAGCATCTAACAAGACAATACTGAAAATCCTCAAGAAAATAGTAAATGATGCAGGCAAAGATTGGCATGTACAACTCAATCCAGCACTTTGGGCATACAGAACTAGCATCCACACACCTACAGGAGCAACACCATACTCATTGGTATATGGATCAAAGGCCATTTTGCCCCTGGAGGTAGAAATCCCATCTCTCAGAGTCTCTTTGAAAGGCTTAATCCCAGATGAAGAGTATCGAGTTAACCGACTGCAAGAACTTGAACTATTAGATGAAAGACGTCAACATGCTTATACTCATCTCAAAGCATATCAGCAACGCATGTGCAGGAGCTACAATCACAAATTCATCCGCCGCAACTTCAAGGTTGGTGACCTAGTCCTCAAAGAAAATCCAAGGAATCAGCAAGATCGAGAAAAGAAAGGGAAATTTAAACCTAACTGGTTGGGTCCCTATGTTATCATATCTATCTATGGATTAGGTGCCTATCAGCTAACAAATTCAGAAGGAGATGTGCTCGATGAACCAACTAACAGCATCCATCTGAAGAAATACTACACTTAAGTAGCCTAGTGCACAGAAAAAGCCAAAACAAGCAAAAAAAAAAAAAAAATTCAGAAAAAAGCAAAAACAAAGTACAATAAAAACAAATGGTGAAAACCTGGTAAATAGGTGCTCTTGTGAAAGAATAGCTCCTCCATCTATATCCATACCATTTTATCCATACAAACACTATCGGCCATCGCCCGACACTTAGCAAATATCCATTCAGGACATACTTAGCGTAGTCACTATCCTGGCTTATCCATATATATCCTCTTACCACAAATCTACCATGGCTTGGAAATCACTGTACATATTCACATCAAGAGGCACACTCGGCTAGGGGCATTCAAATCATCTCAAATATTGCAACCATTCAAGACATCAGGGCTATTTGCAAAACTCAAAAGCATGACATCCAACAAACCAAAAACTACGCTTCATCGCAAAAGAAAACAAAACAATTCACAAAAATACCAAGGATGGATGATTTTCTGAAGTACTGGATGTTGCATTATCACATAAACATCTTAACTAGTTTTGCATTTTGAACTTTTTTGACTTATTGGATTTTCTCCCTTTTCTCACTAAAATGCTTCACAGCTAGAGATCATGGGGAAACTCCAATATTTTCTTAGTCTTCTGTCTGGGAGGCGATCACTTGTACTGTGTGAATACTTGCCTTCAGACGTGATACGTCGAATATCACTGAAGGCTTGATTCCACTTCACACATACAAATGATCTAATCTTGTCTGTTTACGCAATACACACTCAGGTCGTCCTGGTTCAATTATACCTTGATGCTTGTGCTATCTTGCAAAATCAAAAATCATGTAAATTTTTCTCAGGTCATTATGGTTCAATTATACCATTGTGCTTGTATAAATTTTCAACATATCCAAAAATCAATAAATGCTCAATGATGATATATACACAGAAAGCAAACAACATGTGGTTATACAGGGATGACAAATGGAGAATGAGGATGCTCAAAAACAAATAGTTACATATCATTTTACAATTAGTTGCATATCATATCATACATCTCATTTTCAAAATATCATTCATCATTCATCATTGCATCCCTCGCATGCATATCTGTCACATCATCATGGAATCTTTCTTCACTTTCATATCTCTATCATTCTTCTAAACTATCTTCTATCATTCTTCTAAACTATCTTCATCATTCTTCCAAACTATCTTCTATCATTCTTCTAAACTATCTTTTATCATTCTTCTAAACTATCTTCATCATTCTTCCAAACTATCTTCTATCATTCTTCCAAACTATCTTCTATCATGTCTTATACAGGATGTATCTTTCTTGAAACCAGATGTTTTGATCAGCTCTTATACAGGATATATCGTTCCTGAAACCAGATGTATTGATCAGCTCTTATATAGGATATATCGTTCCTGAAACCAGATGTTTTGATCACCTCTTATACAGGATATATTGTTCCTGAAACCAGGCGTTTTGATCGGTCTTATACAGGATATATCGATCCTGAAACCAGACACTCGATCATCCATGTCTTATACAGGCAGTATCATTCTTGAAACCAGATGCTTGATCATCCATGTCTTATATAAGTGATATCATTCCTGAAACCAGACGCTCGATCATCCATGTCTTATACAGGCAGTATCATTCTTGAAACCAGATGCTTGATCATCCATGTCTTATACAGGCAATATCATTCCTAAAACCAGACGCTCGATCATCCATGTCTTATACAGAAAGTGTCATACCTGAAACCAGACTTGCTCTCATTCCAATTAATCTAATCAATCTTATCAAACCCCATGCATGTCATCACTATCTACTCTTCTATCTTTCAAACAACATTCTTCTTCTTTCGAGAGATCATTCATGCCTTGTGTGCACGAATGATCTCTCGAGGGGGCATTATCATATCAAATATCGACATCAATTTCATATCAATTTCATATCGACATCAATCTCATATCAACTTTTCATATCAAAACAATTCTTCATATCTGGGGCATCATCAATATCGTTCATCAAATCTGGGGCATCATATCGACTTTTCATATCAAATCAATTTTTCATATCCATAGCATCATATCGATTTTTCATATCAAATCAATTTTTCATATCCACAACATCATATC
Source organism: Cryptomeria japonica (assembly GCF_030272615.1). Taxonomy (NCBI): domain Eukaryota; kingdom Viridiplantae; phylum Streptophyta; class Pinopsida; order Cupressales; family Cupressaceae; genus Cryptomeria; species Cryptomeria japonica. Next base: position 230,824,170 of record NC_081409.1, read on the forward strand.
GATCAAATTTTGACAGCATATCTGACAAATTTTCTTTGACTCAACATGTGCACACATGTCACTTCAAAGAGGGGCAAAATGTAGACATATAAAAATGACCATATTCCTAAATGAATATTTTATGTTCATTTCTCTATTTAATTAAATCCAATTTAATTAAATTATCCACATTCCTCTATTTAATTAAGAAAATTACTCAATTAAATTCACTATACCCATTTAATGAATAAATCATTTTATTCAATTAAATCCCCCCTATCCACTTTTAATTAAATTCAAATTTAATTAAATAGTTATCCTAAATTAAATAAATCTAATTTATTTAATTACAACCAAATTGAATGAAATTCATTAAATTCAATTAAATCCTATTATCCCTCCATCCACTTGCATTCTCCTACATTTCCCACTTGCTTCCTAAACCCCTTCCTAATTTCTTCTAGACTCTTCTAATCGTTTCTAATTAGCCTAACCCATCTTCTAAACTTTGTCACATCCCTAAGCAAGGGGAGGTCACTTCTCAAAACCTTAAAGTCTTTGATAACCATTAAAGGCTTCAAATCTTCAACCACTTAACATCCCCAAAGTCTCGCAAACCATTAATGGTTAATTCAACCCTCTTACATGGTTAGAGACTTTTTGCCTTAACTTAACCTTCATCTAACCCAAGGGTCTCATCAAGCCTTTAATGCTTTGACCATGATTATCTCTTAATCATTTGCACAAGAGTTTATCCTTGGATTAACTCTTAATCCAATGGGTAAGCCTAACTTAAGCTTAACCCTTATCTCTAGATAACCATGAGGTCTTCTCAGGCATTTATTGTCTCCAACCCCTTTTCTCAACCAGTCTTATGTTGACACTTGTCACCATTTCATTGGTACAAATTGCAAACATGGATCCCCAACTTTCAAACTCAACCCTTGATCAACTCTTTCAATCCTGACCATCCATTGCCCTGTTTTTGCTATAAATAGAGCTCTCATTCCTCCATTTTAAGATATCAATCCAAGTTTGTAGTATCACACTTATGCTCAAATACATTCAAGCTTTCATATATCATTTATGCTCATCATTTAGCCTCTCTTTTAACTAGGAATTAGTCTAAATATGCATTTTTAGAATACTTTCTTTATCATTTAGCTCAATCATAGACTAATATATCATGTTAGGATAGTATTTATACTAACCTTGTCATCTTATAATATAGTTTATTACATTTCTAGAATCATGCATAGCTTAGGATGCATATCATATTAAAACCAACAAAAGCATCCCTCATTCTTGCATTTGCCATCCCTAAACCATTTTGCTCAGTGATCTGAGAGCAAAAACATTGGTTTGAGGGACCGTGTAAGATAGAGAACCATGGGACCAACCTTGGGAAGCTGAGTGATACTTCATTACTCCATAGTTTGCACCAAGAAGTCCTGTGTGTGTGTGAGCAAGGCTCCATAGAGCTCCATTTTTTGCATTTTGAGTTCTATCGACCCACTTTTCCCACATACAACATCCATAAGGGAAAACATTTCATATCTAGTAGTACGATCGACAATCATATCTATATTGGGTAGGATGAAGTCATCTTCTAAACATGCTTTACTCAAATATTGAAAGTCAATACAAATATGTATTCCCTCATTTGGCTTGGTTACTAGTACTAGAGTGGATATCCATTATGCATAATCAATTAGTCTAATAAACTCCACATCTAATAACTTTTTGAGCTTGACTTTGGCCAAAAAGGTGATTTGTGGGTGCAACTTTCTCAATTTTTTCTTTACCAATTTGGCCCCACAAACAAGAGGTAAGTGATGAAGAACTATCTCAATATCCAACCCAGGAATGTCAGCATAGGACCACACAAAATTTTATTTGTCTTTCTTTACAGAACTTGAGGAAGTTGTCTTTTTTAGCTAGCGTAAGTGACTCTACAAAGTAGACAACTTTTGCATTTTCATTGTTGCCCAAGTTGATGTCTTGTTATTTCTCTACTACTAGTGAGGATCCTTCTTGATCTATGGGAAGAGAGTCCAAACTTCCATCTTTCGGCACCTCAGAGAGGTTTTCACTATGGGATACACCTTTTGGTTTTACTATTTTTGGTCAAAAGGTGCCTTTTAGTTTTTACCTAAAGACCAAGTATTTTCATTTATTTGGCTATAGAGAGGACTACAACAATTTGAAATAAGTTGCATGATCGATATTTATGGTGGAACCAAATTTATGATCCCCTAATGTTATACCATCTTGAATTCTTAAAAACTCGGTGATGGTTTAATTGTTTTCAAATTGTTGGCATATGATGAAGTGGTGACAAAGTATGTTGTCATTGATGTCAATATGTGCTCAAGAAGGTACACCGGTATGAAGATTGGAAGCAGTTTTGGTCAACCGGGATGGAGTGGACTGATGTTGGGGTTCACTAAGTGTTACTACCGATTGGTAGTCTCTATTCAGTTTTAGAGTTTCCGGTATGATCTGTGCATTGCAACCGATGGTGTTTTGTGAACGTTAAGAATAAGGATCAGGATGTCGCGTCAGCTGTGTGCATGTGAAGTATTTCCCAGAGGATTTTACGTGTGGAGATCGAATGCATTGAATGCCTACCTCGGGAATGTGCGATTTTCTGAGCAGTGTATGAAGAGTGCGTGATGGGTTACCGTTTTCTAGATGTGGTGAAGATCGGATGATGCAGAGTGACTTGAGATATGTTTAGATCATTTCATTCTATGTAAAGTGTTTGGATGGTCAGGATTGGAGCACTTGAATTTGTAAACCTAAAAGACTTAGGGTTTAGGGTTTATGTTACCGACCTAATTCTTGTCTATAAGGTCAATAAGTCTTGATATTGTTGTTGTTGGCAAATGTTGTGTCTGTATCCGAGTGATGAGATACTTGCTAGACCAGTGAGTGGAAAACTACAAAGTGTGATTGTAGAGTAGAGGAACTGAAAAGGATCTGCCTTAACATATAGTGTTGTTATAAGATCAAATTTTTACCTGTTGTCTTCTAACCATTTCAACAGAAGGAAAATCCCTTGACCGGGTAGCTTTAACAGACTTATTGTAAAACCTCTAACTTGGTGAATCAAGTTCATTGAGTTCTTTAAATCCTCTAGCAAGGTAACCTTTAACAAGGTATATAGCCACCCCTTAACCGGGTGATCTTTAACAGGATCGGTTCCTAGCAGAACCTTATTGTAAAGTCTTTAACTGGACTAGGCTCCTAATAAAGCGAGCTTCAAAAGAGTTCAAAACAAGCTTGTGGGTATTCATCCCCACCACGGTTTTTCCCATTTGGGTTTCCACATGAAAATCTGAGTGTCATGAGTTGTGCATTTTTCATGTGATGATTGAGTATTCTTTGTTTAGGTGATTATGCATGCAGAGCTAATAGTTATGGTATTACTGATACACCACATGAATATGTATATGGGTGAAGTAGTTATCAAGTGTTGAATGATATTTGAAGTATTCAGTTTTATCGGTTTAAGTTGTCTGAAGTCTTACTGTGTTTAACTGGTATTTCCATGGTTAAGTGCAGTGATGAAGACAATTGGTTAGCATTGTTTTAAGTTGATAAGTTGTGGAGAAGTTTTTGTATGTACTAATTCACCCCCCCCCTCTCAATACTAGTTAGGGTATTTGTTGTTCATCATTATTCATCAATTGGTATCAGAGTGACTCCAGGTCCTTGGTGATATAATCTTAACCACTTGAGGTAAAAGATCTTTCTTTAATGATGAAGAGGGAAGGTCCTAAGTTCAATAAAGATAACTTCAAAATATGGAAGGACATAATGAAGATCTATATCAAGAGTTTGGGTGCTCAACACTGGAGATATATTGAGAATGCCTATGTAATCCCCACTGGCACTCTAACCGATGATCAAAAAAGAGAGATTCAAGAAAATGGGCAAGTCATGGAAGCCCTTATTAGCAGTTTGTCCCATATTGAGTTCATTGATGTATAAGATAAGGACACTCCTAAGGATGTATGGGACACATTGGAAAATATTTATGGCTGTGATGAGAATGTCAAGCAAGCTAAGGAAGAGAGACTTAGAGGAAATTTTGAAGACATGAGGATGGTTGAAGGTGAGACCATTCAGCAATATGGCATAAGGATCAAGACTGTGGTTGGAGATATCAAGAGCACTGGTGGAACAATTGAAGATGCCACCATTGTCAGTAAAGTTTTGAGATCATTGTTACCGGTCTATGCAATCAGAGTTGTTGCTATTCAGGAGCTAAGGTCTATTGACAAAACCAAGGTATCCTTAGACTCTATCATTGCAAAGTTGACTGCATATGAGTTGAATAGATTTGATGACAGTGTTTAGAAGACTAGGTCAGCCTTTAGAGCATCTACTGCACCAACCAGAAAAGGAAAAGAAGTAAGTAATAGTTATGAATCTAGGCAATGCAGAGATATGGATGATGAAGATATTCTGATGGAGTTTGAAGCTCTTCTTGCCAAGAGACTTCCAAAAGGCACCGGAAAATACAGAGGTAAGCTTCCTTTAAAAAAAATTTCTTGCAATAAGATAAGACATATAGCTATTAACTATCCTAACAATGACAATAAGGATAAATCAAAGATGTTTAGAAAGTATAAAGGAGGAAATAGAAGAAATTTTCTTGTTGCAGTGGATGAAGGTGTTATTGATGAAGAATCTGGGGATGAAGAGAATGGGGACATAGTGTTTGTAGTTGTAAAGGAAGAAGTGTCTGACAAGAAAGCACTTGTCTCTCACATTGAGAACTCTAATGAGTGAATTATTAATAGTGGTTCTCACCACATGACTGGTGACTGGGGAAAGTTTCTGTCTCTAGAAGAATATGATGGAGGTGTTGTCAGATTTGGCAATGATGCACCTTGCTTGGTAAAAGTTAAAGGATCCATCTCACTGAATGGAAAGAGAAGTGCGGATGATGTCTACTGGGTAGAAGGTCTTAAGCACAACCTTTTGAGTGTTGCTCAGCTAAATGACAAAGGACTCATTCCGGAGTTCAAAGGTGGAGTCTGCAATATAATTGGAAAGAGTGGTGAACTTATTACCACCGGTAAGCAGACTAGAGGTAACTTAATTCAGCTGAATGCCAAGATTAGTCGATGTCTGATGGTGAAGTTTGATGATAGTTGGATATGGCATAGGATACTTTGTCATATGAACTTTGATAATATTGTAAAGGCTCGTAAAATCAAGGTAGTAAGAGGATTGCCTTTGCTGAACAAACTGGAGAATGCTTTATGCAGAGAATGTCAACTTGGGAAGATGTCTTCCTCAACATTCAAAGGTAAGTCTTTTTCAGTAGAGAAATTACTTGATCTTGTGCACACTGATCTGTGTGGTCCTATGAAAACAAGAAGTATTCAGGGAGATCGGTATTTCATGATTCTTACTAATGACTTCTCAAGAATGATGTGGGTCACATTCTTGAAAAACAAGTCTAAGGCATTTGGAAAGTTCAAAGCCTTTAGAGCATTGGTTGAGAAGGAGAGGGACATAAGAATAAAGTGTCTTAGAACCGATCAAGGAGGTTAATTCACTTCTGATGAATTCAACAAGTACTGTGAAGAGAATGGCATCAAGAGGTAGTTGTTTGCCCCAAGGACACTGCAACAAAATGGCATAGCAGAAAGGAATAACAGGACTGTAGTTGAAGCGGCCAGAACTATGCTAATCCAAGGAAAGGTTTCTCACACTTTTTGGAGAGAAGCGGTGAGCACTGCAGTCTATACTATGAATCGTGTACTCATCAAGAAAGGTAAATTTAAAACCCCTTATGAGTATTGGACTGAGAAGACTCCCACTATGAGTTACTTTAAATTATTTGGCAGTAAGTGTTACATCAACAAAGGTGATTGAGAAAGTTTGATGCTAAATGTGATGAAGGAATATTTCTAGGATATTCCACTAAGAGAAAAGCTCTCAAGTGCTACAATAATAGGACTCAGAAAATTATTGAGAGTATCAATGTCAGGGTTGATGAATCCCCTGAGGAGCCTGAGGAAATCTGCAATGAGAAAGTGAAAGATGAACTGGGTGTAGCCTTTTGGGAACCGGTTAAGAAAGAAACAAGTAAAGACCTCAGTGTTCCTATACCGACAGAAGCTGCAGTAGGTGAAGAAGAAGATGGAGAAGAAGAAGAAGAGGAAAAGCAAGCAGAACCAGCTAGAGTCATTCCTAGATATGTGAAACTACATCATGATCTGAAGCAGATCATAGGAGATAAAGATGCAGGGATACTCACAAGAAGAAAGGTGAAAGAGAACTCTTGCATGATTTCTGAATTTGAGCCTAAGACCACTAGGGAGGCACTTACCAATGAAGACTGGATAAAGGCAATGGAAGAGGAGCTGGACTAGATAGAAAATAATGCAACATGGTCCTTGGTACCCAGACCAGAACACAAGAATGTAATAGGTACCAAATGGGTTTTCAGGAATAAGCTAAATGAAGAAGGCACAGTGGTAAGGAACAAGGCAAGACTTGTATGCAAGGGATATGCTCAGGAAGAGGGAGAACTTATCAGAAGATAGTAACATGGTGTGTAGATTACACAGGTCCCTATATGGATTGAAACAAGAACCAAGGGAATTGTATGAACGGTTACACTCTCATCTTGTGAAAATAGGATTTTAGAGAACAAGTGAGGACAGTAACATATTCCTGAAATTTGAAGGTGATTAGATTCTTATCTGTGAGGTGTTTGTAGATGACATAATCTTTGGAGGAGATGATGAAATGAGTCATGCATTTGCAAATGAAATGAAGAAAGAGTTTGATATGTCTCTCATTGGAGAGATAAATTTTTTCATTGGTCTACAGATTCAGCAGATGAGAGATGGAATCTTCATTACCCAGTCCAAGTATGTCAAAGAGGTATTGAAGACCTTTAGCATGGATGAGAGAAAACCGGTTGGTACACCGATGGTGACCAGCTATAAATTGACTAAGGAAGATGATTCGGCATTGGTGAATTAGAAGGAGTACTGGTCAATGATCGGTAAGCTGCACTATGTGGTGCACAATAGACCAGATATTGCTCATGCAATGGGCATAGTAGCTCATTTTCATAAAAGCCCAAGAGAATCCCACTTAGTAGCAGTCAAGAGGATTCTTAGATACCTAAAAGGGACTGTTGACTATGGATTGTGGTATCCATACAATGGTGATTTTAATCTCAAAGTGTTTACCGATGCAGATTGGGCAGGTAATGTGGACGACCGAAAGAGCACAACCGATGGATAATTCTTCCTTGGTGGAAGACTAGTCTCCTGGACAAGCAAGAAGGAGAGCTGTATTTCTCAGTCTACAGCTAAAGTAGAATATGTGGTTGCATTTATGAACTGCACTCAGGCAATATGGATGAAGCATGTATTGAATGGCTTCAAAGTGCCTATATCTGAACTGGTGAGTATTTTCTATGATAATACTAGTGCAATCAATATTTCCAAAAATCTGGTATTGCATGCTAGAACTAAACACATTGTGCTCGAGTATCATTTCTTGAGAGAGAAATTTCAAAACAAAGAGGTTGTATTAGAACATGTTTCCAATAAGGAGCAGCTAGCAGATATATTCACTAAGCCCTTACCGAAGACTACATTTACCTATTTGAGAGGTGAATTAGGGATTCTTCCCCTTCATGAAGTAAACTAAAAGTTGTGTGCTCCACATCAGTCAGGCATTATAGTGACAAATCTTTCAGGATTGATGTGTTGAAGGATGCTACTCCATAGGGGGAGCATCATAGTGGAGTATCGAAGCTTGTGCCTCCACTTTGGCATTCTTGTCAAAGGGGGAGAAGATATATGATTAGGGAAAAGATGTCTGGTGTATAGGGGGAAAGATATCTAGTGTATAGGGGAGAAGATATCTGATGATGAATATATATGGCAGAGTACACACTGACCATTCTAGATGGTGGTGTTTGTGATCTTTCAACTGGTATATGACAACCGGTATATGGTATTGAGCATGGTACGAATACTGAGCAATGATACATTGTGTATTGCCATCAATTCCAAAGGGGGAGATTGTTGGCATATGATGAAGCGGTGACAAAGTATATTGTCATTGATGTCAATATGTGCTCAAGCATGTACACCGGTATGCACTGGTATGAAGATTGGAAGTGGTTTTGGTCAATCAAGATGGAGTAGACCGATGTTGGGGTTCACTAAGTGTTACTACAAGTTGGTAGTCTTTGTTTAGTTTTAGGGTTTCCTGTATGATCTGTGCTGTGCAACCAATGGTGTTTTATGAATGTTAAGAATAAGGATCAAGATGTCACGTCTGTTGAGTGCACGTGAAGGATTTCCTTGAGGATTTTGCATGTGGAGATAGAATGTATTGAATGCCTACCTCGAGAATGTGTGATTTTATGAGCGATGTATGAAGAGCACGTGATGGGTTATCGTTTTCCAGATGTGGTGAAGATCGGATGATGCAGAGTGACTTGAGATCTGTTTAGATTGTTTCATTCTATGTAAAGTGTTTGGATGGTCAGGATTGGAGCGCTTGAATTTGTAAACCTAAAATACTTAGGGTTTAGAGTTTATGTTACTGACCTAATTCTTGTCTATAAGGTCGATAAGTTTTGATATTGTTGTTGCTGGCAAATTTTGTGTGTGTATCCGAGTGATGAGATACTTGCTAGACCAGTGAGTGGAAAACTATAAAGTGTGATTGCAGAGTAGAGGAACTGAAAAGGATCTGCCTTAACATATAGTGTTGTTATCAGATTAGAGTTTTACCTATTGTCTTCTAACCATTTCAACAGAAGGAAAATCCCTTGACCGGGTAGCTTTAACAGGCTTATTGTAAAACCTCTAACTAGGTGACTCAAGTTCATTGAGTTCTTTAAATCCTCTAGCAAGGTAACCTTTAACAGGGTATATAGCCATCCCTTAACCGGGTGATCTTTAACAGGATCGGTTCCTAGCAGAACCTTATTGTAAATTCTTTAACCAGACTAGGCTCCTAATAGAGCAAGCTTCAAAAGAGTTCAAAACAAGCTTGTGGCTATTCATCCCCACCGTGGTTTGGGTTTCCATGTGAAAAATTTGAGTGTCATGAGTTGTGCATTTTTCATGTGATGATTGAGTATTCTTTGTTTAGGTGATTATGCATGTAGAGCTAATGGTTATGGTATTAGTGATATACCAAATGCATATGTATATGGGTGAAGTAGTTATCAAGTGTTAAATGATATTTAAAGTATTCAGTTTTACCTGTTTAAGTTGTTTGAAGTCTTACTGTGTTTAACCGATATTGCCATGGTTAAGTCCAGTGATGAAGATAATCGGTTAGCATTGTTTTAACTTGATAAGTTGTGGAGAAGTTTTTGTATGTATTGATTCACCCCCCAGTACTAGTTAGGGTATTTGTTGTTCATCATTATTCATCACAAACCTGTCCAAATTTGGTGGATTTTGTTGGCCCCTATCAATAAGGTTTAGGTATACTAGATAAATATTATCATCATGGTTTGTATAGGCTATAGGGACAAAAGTTATGGTACAGAGAGGTGTCAGAGGGGTGTCTCTAGAATTGGCTATCAACATATTTGTCTTCATAAGTTATAGCATTGTTAAGGTCAAGGTATTTAAAGGTTTTGTCAATAGTATAGGTTCTGGAAGATATGGGTGTGTCTCATTCATATTCATTAAAATCAATCTTGATGGAACTCTCCTCATCTAGATCATCATCATTAGAAGCACAAATTCCTTAGGAGGAAGCTAAGTATTTATAGAACTTACAACTAGTTTTCCATACCCTAGTCATTAATTTTTGGGTTGGCCTTTAAGTAGAATTGGTTCTACCACAACATAGTAAATCCTTTCCCATATTTTTCTAGAGGCAATTGAGAAGGTGGTCTACCTTCTTCATATCTATATATCCATTTTGAGATGTCCTCCTTAAGGGACTCTTCATTAAGCTCCCCCCACCTAGTGAAGATATTAGGAGGCTGATATTGGAGGATAACTTTTTCTTGGCACTTTATTCCAATTAAGGTTCCTTGTAGGATTTTTGTGATGTTTGAAATTTTCCTACACATAAGGCATCTATATAGGTGTACTCTATGCATCCTTTATCGTTAACATGGATCTTGACCTCAAGCATGGAAGTGGACAAGGTGGAGGATTTCCATAAGGATAAGGAATGTTGGTAAGTTGATGTGGATGAAGAAGAGGATTCTTGATTGATATGGACTTAATTTTTAGTGGCGCCTCTTAGGTTGTTATAGTACTGGAAGGGATTTGGTTCACCTGGCTTCATGACCTTTGTGCCCTTGTAAGATAATTTGACACACTGATGGTATATGGATGGAATGTAATGTATGGTGTGAACCCATGGTCAGACAAGGAGCATGTTATACCTGATGTTAATGTCCAAAAATTGGAATATAGTTTCCTAGATTGTAGGACCAAATTTTATAGGGAGAGTAATGGTTCCTTTAAAAAGGTGATCCATGTCATCATATGCTTTGATTGTTAGTCATATTAATATATCAACACTATGCTCAAAAAATCCCAAAGCTTTGACCAGATTTAGCGTACAAATATTAAGGAGAGCTCTACCATCTATTAGAACTTGCTCGATCTTATTCTTATGAATGTATATTTTAAGTGGAGGGGATTTAATTAACAAAAAAAGACTATTTTCCCCTTGCACAAGACTAATCTATCAAACAATAGTTGGGTAAACCAAGAAATAGTTTCCCTCTAAATTTTTAAAAAGGTACAACTCCATATGATAAAATTTTGATTTCTAGAACTTATAAACTTGGGTATTCTTTTGACCAAAAAGTAGGAAAGGCACTAACATTTTCCTATCACCATGAAACAAATGCGAAAAGAAGAAAAATAACTTAATATCTCAAGGATTATCTCATTATACATAAATTGATTCCAAACAAGGCACTAAATCAAGGATTAAAATAACCCATGCTTGGAAAATATAACTAATGAATTTGAAATGACAATTATTGGACTTCTAAGAGGATAGAAGATCATTCATGAGAATACTAATGCTCCAAAGAGCATGGCATTCATTTGCATGAACTCAAAGACTAAAAATAAATATGAACAATATTAAATTCTAATGAACAAAGACATAGACTCATAAATCCAGCAAAACTATATTGACCATCAAATTTGATCAATTCTCATTTATATGTCTGTTATCCATAAATCTAAACTTGAAAAAAAAAAAAAAATTAGAATACCCTAACCCTAATCTTGTCGAGTCACGAAAATAATTAATTTTCAAAATATGTGCAATTTAGTGTAAAATCCTTTTATGGACCCAATCTTAACCCTATTCCACCCAATTTGACAAGTTTTTATGCCAAGATCATTTACCATTTGAAGTATCTTCAGCTTCACATTTTTCACTAGCAATTTTGAAAAACAATTAAAATTCAATTTTCATGTTGTTGGAATATAAGTGATTTCTGAGTTATTCTTGGGAAGGCCTATTCGCATTATAGTCCAAATTTCAAAAGAAACACAGCTGATATGAGAAAAATATGGAAATTTGTATTTTCAGGTTATTCATGGTTTCAGAGCTTCAAAGTTTGAATTTCATGGGAAACATTTTCCAAAGTAGAAAATTTCATATATTTAAATTTTTATTCATGGTGATAGTTATTGTGGAGTTTTGAAGTGATTACTTCCTCAAATATTTTACTAGTCGCGTCAAATTTGGAGGTTTGGTGAAGTTTCGAACTTATTACTATAAGCTCCAAAGTTTTGAGGATACTCGATCACACGACCCTTGAAAATAAATTAATATTAAAAAGGTTTAAGTTGTGTATCGAGAAGTAGGGGGTTTTGGAAACTTTGAAAGTCCCGATTGAAAGGTTCTAAAGTTTTGAAAATTGTCGATAACCCGACAATGCTAAGTATTTTTCCTAAGATGTGGTGACTGGCCAAAGCAATGATAGGCATATTATAAATTTTCAAAAATAATGTTCCAATTCTTAAAACTTTATTCAAATGGGAATTTATTTATTCTCCATTCAGTTTCCAAGAGGTAGTTACAAGAGAAATTAAAAAGGGAATAAATTATTTCAAAAAATAGTTACGAATGCATGGACGGGGAGCAAACTTGGAAAAATCATAGAGCAAACTTGGAAAAATCATAGAGCAAACTTGGAAAAATCATATAAATATGGAATTGGTAAACAATGAAAGGGGGATTTTCTTGGCTACCAGGGGGAACGAGGGAAGACACATGCAGTTTTGTTTTCTTTTTAAACACATTTTGTTGTATATAAAAGGAGTGTCTAAACTCTTTTTTTTTGTATTGGAGAAATAAAGGGAATGTTCTAAATCTGAGAATTTGTGGATGTTTTCCTTTTGGCTGCAAATGTCCTTTGTGTCACTGCAATCTCTTTCCAATGCTATTTCTATCATATCAAATTATTTGGATGATTGTTTGTGAATCTTTGAATTCAAGTTAATTCATCTATTATAAAGATTTGTTGCTCGTCCTCTTCTTGTTTCTCTTTCGTGAGTGTGGGAGAGGTAAAATTTGTATCATTTTTCCACATTCATTTAATTCTGCATTTAATCTTCTATATCTACTTTCATGGTTATGGGTAGGTGTCAGTTTACCTTTTCTTCTTTTTGGTGAAAATCATACCCTATATTTCCATTCATCGCATATCTTATTAGGAGGGAGTTGTACCTCTAAAATTCAGAGGAAAGCTACCAATTTAATGACAACTTCTCCAATTGTTAGTGTTGTTTGTTCTTCTTTCGGGGCATCTTGACTCATTTTCTACATTTATTTCTGAAGGACAAATCTATTTACTAACAAATTTTTGGTGACTCTATTGAGGAGAACAAAGAAAGTCCAGTGCACTTTCTTGTTTTATATATTTAATGGTGTCTTTCCAAGATGAAGGTTGGCGACACTTTTCTATTTGAAAATCTCAGAAAAATTATTCGAGCCCAGGATCAGTAAAAAAGGCGATTCAGAAAAAGATCTGCACTAACAATTGAAGAAATTCTTGCAATAGATGATCCCATACTTCAATATCTATGGAATGGTCTCAAAGTAAGCATATTTGAATCTGAAAAGAAAGGGTTGCATATGTCTCAAGATCATCGATCCGCCTTGTTATCCAAAGATTTGCATTGTCGATATTACATTCTCAAAGATTTTGAGCAGACAAAGATTAGAAATTTAGAGAGGCTTGGGAAAGAATCAAAAAATTGAAGAGTCCAAAGTTGCTCTTATTTCAAATTGGTGCTTGGAAAGTTCCAATGACTTTTTATGTGGGATTATGAAAGAAGTGAATCCAGCCACTTGTGCTTCCAGCAAAGAGGAAGAAGGTATAGATGATACTCTATTTACCCATGAATCAGAAGTCTTCGGTTTTGATATGGATAAAAAAGTAATAGAAAATATTTCTTGTGAAGTTGAAAAGGAGCTTCTAAATGATAGTTCAGGGATGGAGTCTTTCATCTTTGGTGATACCAATTTAGCATTCGATAAGATAGACAAAGAAAAGTTTGATAAGGAAATGGATAAGTTGCATTCCACTTTTTCTCTCAGTGAGGATTTTCCATGTACAAGAAATAAAGAGGTTATTTCTATCAAATTTGATCCTATGCTTGTAGAACGTGATATTCAAGGATCTCAGTCAGCAATAACTCTTCCAAAGATTGATTCATTGGAAAATCTGCAAAAAGAGGGTTTCATATCTGACCTTTTCTCTTCTAGACTTGACATTGATGAGATTTTGATTAACACAGCCAAAATATGTGACTTTCACATTCCACGAAAGAGATGATGAAGGAGGGAAATTGCAGCCCAAGATGAGTAAAGAATGCAACTTTGAGTTATTTTACTTTGAAGATGCAATTATGCCTGTTGAGAATGATTCACTGAGATAAACTTGTGTCTAAAATGAAGAAAAGATATGCAATAAAAATGTTGAAATTAATGAAAAGAAAAAAAAATAATCATGTTGATGAAGGTTTGCAGCCTCAATTTTTTTTAGAAGCTTCAGGAGATAATCTCCTTTGTGGAAAGGAAGTGTTTGTGTCCTCTTTACAGGAAGTCAAGAAAGATGAATCAGATGGCGAGGGTAAAGGTGATGTAATTTATGTTGTTCATGATATGAGCCTTTTGGTTTTTTCAAAAGGGGTAAGTGTTGAAAATGGTGTACAGAAAGAACCAGAAACTTATGATGAAATATGGCTTTTTGATAAGTCTTTGTATGAGTTGCTCTGTTTCACATGCTTTGGCTTCACACACATCATCTTCAATATGCTCTTGAGTTTTCAAGTGCTTCACAAGTGTACACTTCTTTTCCGCAATGGGTTGTATTTTTCACAACCCGTGAACGGTTTTGTATGAGTTGCCTAGAGCTTTCCTGAGGTGAGGAGTTCCACCCCTGTATATATTTGTAAATAATGTTTGTTTTTTTTATTTTGGCTTGTTGGTTTTTGTTTGTTCCCAGTCAATCCTCCACTTATATGTAAAACAATGCCCTTTCCTCTTGTTATGACTCTACACCCAATGGACAAGACACTAGTCTTCATTTTGATCTTAGTTTTGGCATTTTGGGATTCTCTTTGTCCTTTGCAATCCTCATCTCCAATTAGATCCTGTGTTATCCATAAATATAAACTTGAAAAAAATTCAAATTTGTAGAATTCCCTAACCCTAATCCTATCTAGTCACGAAAATAATTAATTTTTAAAATATGTACAATCTGGTGTAAAATCCTTTTATAGACTTGATCTTAACCCTATTCCACCCAATTTGACCAGTTTTTATGCCAAGATCATTTACCATTTGAAGTATCTTCAGCTTCATATTTTTCACCAACAATTTTGAAAAACAATTAAAATTCAATTTTCATGCTGCTGAAAATTAAATGATTTCTAAGTTATGCTCGGGAAGGCCTATTCACATTATAATCCAAGTTTAAGAAGAAATGCAACTGATATGAGAAAAATATGGAAATTTTTATTTTTTAGGTTATTCATGGTTTCAAAGCTTCAAAGTTTGAATTTCGTGGGAAACATTTTCTAGAGTAGAAAATTTAATATATTTAAATTTTTATTCATGGTGATAGTTACCATGGATTTTTGAAGTGATTACTTCCTCAAATATTTTACCAGTCACGTCAAATTCAGAGGTTTGGTGAAGTTTCGAACTTATTACTATAAGTTCTAAAGTTTTGAAGATACCTGATCACACAACCCTTGAAAATAAATTAATATTAAAAAGGTTTAAGTTGTATATCAGGAAGTCGGGGGTTTTGGAAACTTTGAAAGTCTCGATTGAAAGGTTCTAAAGTTTTAAAAATTGTCGATAACCTGACAATGCTAAGTATTTTTCTCGAGATGTGGTGATTGGCCGAAGCAATGATGGCCATATTATAAATTTCCAAAAATAATGTTCCAATTCTTAAAACATTATTCAAAAGGGAATTTATTTATTCTCCATTCACTTTCCGAGAGGCCGTTACAAGAGAAATTAAAAAGGGAATAAATTATTTCAAGAAACAGTTAAGAATGCAAGGACGGGGAGCAAACTTGGAAAAATCATATAAATATGGAATTGGTAAACAATGAAAGGGGGATCTTCTTGGCTACTAGGGGGAATGAGGGAAGGCACATGTAGTTTTGTTTTCTATTTAAACATATTTTTCTATATAGAAAAGGAGTCTATGAACTCATTTTTTTGTATTGGATAAATAAAGGGAATATTCTAAATCTGAGAATTTATGGATGTTTTCCATTTGGCTGCAAATGTCCCTTGTGTCACTACAATCTCTTTCCAATGTTATTTCTATCATATTGAATTGTGTGGATGATTATTTTTGAATCTTTGAATTCAATTTAACTCATCTATTATAAATACATGTTTCTCACCCTCTTCTCGTTTCTCGTCCGTGAGTGTGGGAGAGGTTAACTTTGTATCATTTTTCCACATTCATTTAATTTTGCAATTAATCTTTTGCATCTACTTTCATGGTTATGGGTAGGTGTCAATTTACCTTTTCTTATTTTCAGTGAAAAGCATACCCTATATTTCCATTCATTGCATATCTTATTAGTAGGGAGTTGTACGTCTAAAATTCAAAGGAAAGTTACCAATTCAATGACAACTTCTCCAACGATTAGTGTTGCTTGTTCTTCTTTCTAGGCATCTTCAGTCATTTTCTACTTTTATTTCTGAAGGACAAATCTATTTACTAACAATGTCAAAGCATAAGGGGGATAAAAAAATATGGACCCCTGTATAGTCCATTCAATGCATATTTAAAGTATATAGTTTGTAACTGTCTAAACTTCTTGAGAAATCGGTTATTTTTAAAGAACCATTACAATATAATTAAAATTTAAAATTATAAAAAAACTATCACAATAACAATAAATCTCAACAAACCTATGGATGAGGTGGCAACTATGTATCTCCCACGTTTCCATCTCTCATATGTGGCTACAGAATTTGATTGTTTTCATACTCCTATAACACCTACAAAATGAGTGAAATTTCTTGCTCACAGGGAATGTACACATTGCTTCTTCTTAGCACCCATAACACCTTCTCTTTCCTAATTTTTTTACTTTTTCTACAAACATTTTATCATAATTATCTCACCAGATTAAAGTAGCATCTATCCTAACCAGTTTGTCATATTTATCTTGGTTGGAAGCCTTTGTATTTGATATACTATTGATATTATCTTGGAATTCTATTTTGAGCTCTTCAATTGTAGCACTTCTAGAATTATCTTTCTTCTTAATTTTACACCCAAAAATCTAATAATTTTTGTATAACATGTACAATCATTATATTACCATATTTTAATAATTTGCATTGCTCTTGGAGATTTTGTTGCAAGAAGGTGTGCCTCTATTTATGACTTTCAATCCATACAATGACAATGGTATTTTGAACATATAGAATAATTTTCTCTACAACTGCAACTTCCAATCCCATATCCATAATTTCTTGGAGTTGCTCAATAATTTGCACATATGAGGCATCCTTCATTTCGGTATTGCTTATTTTCATGGCAACTGCATTCTTGGCAAAAACAAGCTCATTGAAGGATTTACACATGTTACTAATAAATGGGATCCCTTTGACTTTGATCCCTTCGATCCAATTTTGAGTCATTCGACCAAAATGACTATCAATTTGCACTTTTCCTAGAAACTCTTTATTATTACGAAACTTAAGATCCAAAAGTTTTCAAAGGATCTTGATGATTGAGAAGAGGGGCCTAATAAAGACTTCAAACAATTAGGCAACGTATTTACAAGTTCTTTTAAACCTTCCTTGTCAAGTTTGTCTTTTTCATACATTTCCATTAATTTAATGGTAGACACCTAGAAGTTGTGTAACTCTTCAACCTTGCTTGGAATGCCCATATGAACACGATTTATGTTGAAATTAGCTATAGTAGCTTGAATTGGATCCGCTTATATTTTGGGCTAAGCAATTTCTAAGAAAAGGTGATCAGAATTTTTATCTTCAACAATGGGAGAAGTAACCTTAAGCCTTTTGGACTTAGGAGCAAAAGGGGATTGCAATATCTAAGTAATAGTATCCACAAGGGTCACCTTGTTAAATTCATTTTTTCTCTTTTTGGATAGTGATACATCTAACCAAGAGGGAGAAGACAAATTCTGCAAAACACTTTTCATAGAATCAAGTGTAAATAGAAATGTTCTTGTCACTAGATGGTTTCTGTCCATATTTTGCAAATAAAAATGGAAGGGTATCTTGGACTTATTACTAGTGGAGTCTGTCATAGGGTTATTTTCCTTTATGGCACTCTTTGTCTTGTTTTTGAAGCTACTCCTTTCCCTTTATTACTATCATTTCTTTGTTGTGTTGTGTTACTCTCCTCTTTCTCTATGTCCTATTTTCCAATGTTGGGAAAGGGACCTTTCCCATGTGTCTTTTTTGGTATCTTATATTTACGAGGTGGCTCCTAATCACCGCTATCACCTCTTGGATCATGTGATGGAATAGTATGTATAGCAGGAGTAATAGAAGAGGTATTTGTGTTCCCTATATTGTGTTGCCTTATAAGCCCCTTTGATTTCTTGGGAGAAGGTTTTGAAGTTTCAATCTTCTTCTTTGCTATCCAAATCTGAGTTCTTTTCAAAAATTTGGTTGTTCTTGATTCCAAATCTCCTAGCTCAAGTTGATCCCAATTGATAGGATCCAAAGATTGCATGTGAATAGTGGAAGTATAGGTTGGATCTACCAAATCAAAATTACCATCTGCAATGCCTCCTACATCTCAGCCTAATTGATAATCAACAATTTGTTTCAAGCTTAATATCATCCAATATCGCCTTCTCAATTCATACTCGTTAGTAAAATCTTCCTAGTGATATTTTTGGTAAGGCACATAGTGAATGGAAGGACCAAGATGCAAATTATTTATAGCAAAAGTCTTGTTATCAAAATGCAACCTAAGATCATCATATGTCTTTACAATATATTTAGACAAATCCTTTGCAAGGTTTAATGCATGAAACCTTCTTTTGCAAGGGTATACTCCCAAGATGATAGGGAATAGGATACCAACCTTTTTTCTTATAGTGCATATCTTGTTAATACTCGTAAGGGAAGCGGGATTAAGCAAGTACGAGAAGACTTGCTAACACTTTGAAATACTCATAAGGGAAGTGGGATTAAGCAAGTACGAGAAGACTTGTATAACTCCAACAAAGGTTTTAAACCAAGTCAAAAATTTGACATATTTTAAAAATGACTAAGTACCAAAATTCAATATAACCAAATGAACACTTAGACATAGAAGTGATGCACCCAAACTCAATAATGAAGTTTAAATTTGAAAGTTTTATATGGAGGGGACAATTTAGGCAACATTTATGAAGAGTCTTATGTGTTGGTGGGTCTTTTTTGGTGAATGTGATACAAGGCATGGTAGAAAGGTGACTCGTCATGGTCTAAAATTCATCAACATTTATGTCATTAGGTACTACAAACTCTCACAAGGATTTATCTAGGATTCATTTATTGTTTGGAAATATGAGTAGGAGCTCAAAGATGGAGATTTGTGCGGGAGTTTTCTTAAGATGATCCAAGATATTGTATTGACTAGTGGGTTGCGATGTTGACACTACCCCTTGCAGGTTTACCTTGGATCGACACATGGCTATAAAACAATAATTTTTTTTCATTCAATGGTTATGGTAGAGACTCTTTTATTAGCTTGACTGATGTGGTTAATTTTATACTCATGGGACACATTAGTATAATTGGCCTTATTAGTATGACTGCCTGAATTGGATGCTTTACCTTTATCATGATTTTGAAATGGGTTCCTAAAAATAACATGATTATCATTGGAAGTTCCCATAGGATTTTTTTATTGTTATCTCACCTTAGTTAATTAAGTCTTGAATAAAATTCTTGATCGTATAGAAGTTTGAGGTCTTCTGACTCTTAATTCTATGATACTCGTAGAAATCATTATCATTCCACCAGGTCGGTTTGAATGAACCTAGTTCTTAAGGTTTGATTTTTAGTAACATGATAATGTGAGACTGAATTAACTTCTTCAAGGTAGACTCAATCTATTCCTCTACAGGGGTGTAATTTCATCATAAATTATTATTCCTAGACCATGATGTTGATTATCTTGAGTGACATTTGTCGAGTGGTCATTATTATGCAATTGATTATTATTAGGAGGTGATACATTTGCATTGGTCGACCCTTAAAGGCAAATTGTGGGTTGAGCCTTATTAATTGCCTTGGCATCAACTACTCCATCATTTATGACATTTTTGTTCCCAAACCAAAATCTTGTTTTATCATTTGAAGCAGTTGAGTTATTCATTTGATTACTTTCTTTAAATATTTTTACAAGACCTTGAGCAATGCGATCCATTTCACATTTTGGCCCTTTCTCTATCACTTGATGGGATGCATCTAGACACTACATTTGTAATGCAAACTTCATTTATGGATTCAATTTTTTTATAAACATCTCCACTTGTTCTTTTTCTGGGATTTGGTACGACCTTTTACTTGCGAGTGATCACCAATGTTGCAAAAAAGCAACAAAGGATTTCCCATCTTTTTCTTAATTAGCACAAATGTCCATTATCATTATTGGATTCTCTATGTTGTGTGAGAAGTGTGCCACAAACTTCTAAGCTATTTTACCCCATGTGTGTATACTAGGTGGTAGGTGGGATAACCATTCTATAGCCTGCCCTCCTAAGCTTCATTGAAAGAGGTGCATTAGGTAAGTGTCATTGTGAGTGACCTCAATGCAAGCAGTGAAGAACTCACATATATTATTTTGGGGGTCCACATTTCCCTTATATTTGTCAAATTTAGGTGCCTCAAATTTTAGGGTAAAAGCTATCATATACAACATCTTGTCAAAAGGGTAAGGAAATAATTTCTCTATGGTGTAAGTTTCTTTGGTACCCCCGACTTGGATGTTAGCCATTTGTTGTTGCAAGTGTTACACCTGATGTGTCAATATATTAGTCTGCATCAATGGGATTTGGACATTAAAATTTTATTTTAGTTTCCTTAAAGGATTGGAATTGGTGTAGATCAACAACTGATCAACAACTGATTGAAGGTGTAGGTGTGTGAAAGCTGGTAATTGGTGCAATAATTTTGTGGAGTGAAGTAAACATATTGAGAATCAATATTTTGTTGTAGTCTAGAGAAGGGGTTTTGACCCTGGAGGTTTTGGTTGGACGAAGCATTTGGCTATTGAAAGCAGATCCTAATGGAAGAAAGGTAGAGGTTTATGATGTCCCTAACATTGATTGAGATGCAGTATTATTAACAACTTAACAACCTAAGGGTGGAATGCTTTGGGTTGGATTGTAAGTTTGTATCCTAATGCCTAAAGGTGTGGTGGCTTGGGTAGAGACTACATTGCTTTGGCCAATTAACGGGGGATTCTTGAATGAATAGGAGGTTGTGGTAGCCTGGATAGCATCCTAGGTGGTGATGAACCTATAAATTGTCCATAATATTCCATGTTTTATGACATTTTATCCATGTCTATAATATCCTTCTAATACATGTCCAATCATTTCCTTGGTATCATGAAGCATTAACTAGGATTAATCGTATTTGATTAGCATTTGTATGTCTAGTTACTTAATGCTAAATTTTGGTGATATATTATGATGAATGGTTATTATCAAATGTAAACTATTTTGGAATGAGTAACATGTTTCTTGTGAGGGATTTGATTTGTTCATGCATCTAGAAAGAAGAAGGAACACATTGGTAATTGACAAATGTAGTTATTGACTGGAAGTGCAAAAAAAATCAAAAAAACAATTTTAGTAAACTGGATGTATCTCCCTAATTAAATAATTTGAGCTATGCTACAATAGTTAAGGATCAACATTCACCATAATTTGCCTCCGACAAAATTGGAAGATTTGGAGTTAGCAGTTAAGGAATGAGTTCTAATTCGATTTGGACTCTTCTACCTCTTAATAATCTCGTGGATTTGGAGTTATTGAATTCAAGAAATAATGGAGAAACTTGTGGAAATAATATATGATCATTCAAAATTATTATGGCATGTTTATACATGTGTTCATTTGTTACAATTCATGTTGTTGTAAGAGTTTGATTGGGACTATGACATCATCAACTCATGTTAGTTAGGTTTTTATTATTTGTTTGTTGAGTAACAATGCATCTCCTTGTCATCGGATAAAAGACATGTTTTGTAATTTGTTTTAGGCTTGTAATTAAGCCAACTCTCAAGCCTCATGTATAAATCTAAGATCTTGTTGAGTCTTGTTAATATTGTCTTTGTCCAATCAGAAAGTCTGATAATAGCCCATGTATTCACTTTGATTTGAAATAAGAAGATGATTTATGCCAATGAAGCTTTCATATTGAATATTGAATGCTAATAACTAAGATTGTAGCCACTTAAGCAAGGGCCACTTGAGGAACTATGACTTTATAGTAGTTTAGATGTATAGTAGCTTAGATTGTTGTTTATTATTCTTTACTATTAGTGATCAGTTGTTTAAGATAGGTTTTGTTTCAACATATTTAATTCCATTAATTTTAGAGTAGTTATCCTGCAGTCACTTCTATGTAGTTAGAATTATTTCTAACATTTTTATCTTTTCATTTCAATTTATTGTTTTTAGTTTTTTTTTCTATACGCAATTGCTAGGATAACCTAGAAGGCTTCCCTAGTGTATATATAGTTCTGACATCATCAAAGAATACACATCTCCAATTGATAATTGAATGAAACTCGGCTTAGGAAATTAGGTTACTTTATTGGGCACTCCGAGTGAGCTAAGTGCATGATATATTGCACCAACCTTCTAATGTATATAGTGGAGACCAATTAGGTCATGTTAACCAAGGGAGGATTTGTAAGAAACTATTGCAAAGATGACATGTGCGAAGGACCTATACTTTGTGACTTTTGAGTCCTAGATTCTATTATTGTAGAGATATCAAAATTGGCAGGCAACTTAGCTCCATTATGAGCCAACAACAAAAACTACCTATAAGGGTCATGATTCAAGAGTGTGTTTATGACCGTGAGGACCTAGGGATCTTGTTGTGCTTGCTCAATCTCTTTAATGGTTAATTCTTTTTTAATATTTTTCACATAATAGGTCATCGGGGTTGGAAATAATGGCATGATCCATTACGTAGCCTCTCTTCAAGCTTGTCTACATGGATTCAACCCAATGTCCATGCTACTGGTAGGATTCAAGTTTGGGTTAGTTGTGGGATTCATTTATTTTTTTCTTCTTTATGATCGTGTATATCCCATGGAAGACTCCTAGGATTGTGCTAAGGAATGCAAGGATGAAAACAATGTTTTTTAGAATTTTTAGGAACATTTTAGAATGACAATGCAACTAAAGCAACGACTATACAAACTTATATTTTTGGGTTTTTGAGGCTCTTGGAACGATAACACCACCAAAGGAATGATTATGCAATTTATTTATTTTTGGATTTTTGGAATAAGGTTTAATGATGTATACTATGTGACACTAAAGAAAACTAACTGACACTAACCTTATTTTTCAAATGAGGTTTTTGAATTTTGAGAAGGTCAGACAACCAAGTCTATGACGGATACCTAAGCTAAATGAAGAGATACTTTAGAGCTCAAATATTATTGATACGGGATGGTGTGATGAAAATTTCACCCTCATTAGACTAATGAATGTAAGGATTCAACTTGTGGGTGGGAGAGATAAGACAAGGTTGTGAGGTCAAGATAATCACTACTATCGCAAACAATCAAGGATAGATTCCTAGGTTTTCAAAATTGGTCTCAAAGACTATGGAATGGTATTGTCTAAAGATTTTCAATGACACCTAGGTTATGCAAATGATTGCTAATGGAGACTCTAAAGTGCGTAAGTGATACCTAAAAAAAATTAAAGATGACACTATTGACTTGACTAGCCTTGATAATCACAATAATGGAAGCATTTTGGGTCCCAATTTTTCAGCTTAGATATGGTTCAACAAGTTTCTCAATTTTAACAGATGAATGCATGACCCAAACAAGCAAATGCAAAATAGATTTGGGTCAAATGTAGTATTAATTTTGGTAGATGTGGTAATGATTCCAACATATGTATAATTTGTTTTAGTGTATGCGCAACAAATTTGGCAAATGTGCAATTCTACCTTTTCTAAGTTTTGAGGTCAATTTTGATCAGTTTGACAAATAATCAAAAATATTGAATACATAGGTTGTTGACATGAACTTTGACTCACTTTTAAATGTATGTTAATAGGCCAAAAAAGCCCAAATTATCATGAGTATGGCACGAACCAATACAGTTCAAGAACTCTTTACAACATAAATGTCAAGTACAAAATATCAAAATAGATCAAGCCCCCACTTGGTATCTCAAGATGGTAGTGGGTGACATTGTTATCTTTCAAGAGAAGGACGGGTAGGGGACCTAGTCCTAGAGGAAAATCCTAATCACCCTCTTTTTGGAGACCACAATTATCCTATTTAACTCAACCTTGCTTCATGTCAATAGCATGTCGTGTTATTGACCGCCTCAGTCTGCAACGTATTATTTGGCACCGAGGTGGGTCCCAGTCGGCATCTTCAGACAACAAAGAGAAAAGAAAAAAGGTCTTGTGGGATAAGGTTGTGTGGGGTAAGAGAAACAAATCAAAGATAAAGAAACTCTTATCTCGTGAGGTAAAGAGAAGGTTCAACGGGTCATACGGGATAAGAGGACAAAGAAAAATGAATGAAGGACTTCATGTTCCCACGCGTTCCCATGGGATAAAGAGATAAAGGAAAAGTCAGGGTGGGTTATCCCGCAAGGTTGAAGAGAAGGTGAACAAGGCTTGTGAGATAAGAAATAAAGGAAAAATAAAGAAAGCTTATCCCATGAGGATAGCACATGATGCAAAAGGGCCCGTGAGATAAGAAAACAAGGGTAAATCAAAGAGACACTTATCCCGCGAAGTAAGAAAAAGAGACCCTTATTTCATGAAGTAAAATAAAGACAAGGGAGATGTCGCGAGATAAGAAAGTCAATATAAAGCAAAGAGGGCTTATCCCGCGAAGACAACTAAGAGTAAAAGGGGGTTGCGGGATAAGGAATCAACCAAGGCATCAGACTTAGAATGTTATCCTGCGTGGTATGCAGGGCTACTCAACGGTCGAACACAGTAATAAATCATGGACCTGGGGTGCCACGTCAGCGCTTTATGGCCATTGGATCTTCATAAAGGCCTAATCTGACAACCATTTTTTAATCATCGATTGGGCCTGCTGGATGCTTATGTGGAAAGATCTCGTGCATCCATCTTTGCACGAATCTCTCAGATCGACAGTGGAAATTTGAATTCGCAGTGGCTATTGAGTTTTGATTGCTCTGTGCAGGGTGGTTATCGACTTGATGGTCAAGATATTTCTTTGCATAGTTGGCACCTGATCTTGGACCACACGCCAAACACCTGATTTTCTCGCCTTTACTCCAAAGGTGACCCCTGCAAGTCATTTTCAGATGCTACCATGCCCTCTTCAATGCAGAACAAAGACGTTTGTCCCTGCAAGTGTACTCGGTCATGCTTGTTGATAGGGATTACTTCAACCAGGGGGTGATTTTTTCTCTTATAGAGGTAGAGGATGCCTTTAGAGCTAGATGCAGCACGTCGTCAGATCTATCAAAATTATCTTCTCCCCCCTCAAACATTTTGTAACTTAACTTGGGTAGGGTTAGGGTTTTCATTAGATGTTCAATCTAGAGTTATGCCTAAACTATAAAGGAAATTTTTGTATTTTTCTCAAGATCTTCTTCCTTTTTCATTTCAGTTGAATATTTGTTTTCATGATTTGTAAAATTTTCCTTTCCTTTACATTAATAGATTATGCTCAACTTTTCCTCTTTCAATTCTTACAACCTGTGTAACATTTTACCTCCTTGTATGAAACCTTGTATGAATGTATTATGCTTTTCTTTTTCTTAGTTGTAAGTGTTTGTGTTGATCCCTCTATGGATTTTGACTGTGATCACTCAGTTCCTCTCTTCATTTCACAGGATTCCAACCTTCACTCGCACTTAGGTGGTCAATTAGAATAAGAATTTGTGCATACTCAAAGCAGTTCTATTGATGTTATGTGCAAATATAGGCAGCAAGGTCAATGTTCAATCTAGGTGAAAACCTTTTCCCTTTGAAAGCAAACCTTCTTCCCATTTTCTCTCAAAAAATTAGCAGTGTTAGATTATTTATGTTGGTTTGGTCCAACACCTACATCAGATTGCAAAGAAAATCAGCTTTCTCTGAAGACTCAACCTCACTTCTGCAAGTCCCACACTTGGGAGGTTGTTTCCATGTTTCACAAGGTTGGTGATCAAACCTGATCACCAAGGATGCAAAATTTTGTGACAATAGGTTCCACGGAGGCTAGGGGAGAGGATACTTTTATAAGACATTGGGACATATAACATAAAATGTGCAAAATCACCAGACAATCAAGCAAGAGTTGGTTTCCTTTAATAGTACTAAATGTAACTCACATTACCAAACACAAGCATATAAAAAAATAATGGAACTATACTTATCCAAGAATTTGTAACACACAAATTAATGGTTTCAAGTTTTAATTCATTAGCCCTCATTCATCAACATGCTAAAAATAAAGATTAGTAATGTGAAAATCCTAATCTAGGAGCAGAAAAACACTGAAAACAAAGACAAAAAGAAATAGAGAACATAATTAAATAAAGTTGAGTTTGTAATTTTACCTTCCAACTTTTACCAGACAAATGTGTTGTTAATTATAGTACATGTGGTACACAATCATGCATATGCAGTACATTAACAAGTGTATGTGGTAATCTATATGTCTTATGTGATGATTTGCTTTGTGTATGTGAGCCCCTACCAATGAGCATTTCTTTGTAAAAATCACCTTAGTCGGTGTCACCCTTACAGGTGTTTATATATTGAGAATAGCTTCTTTGTGGGTTTTTTTGGAAGTTGTCATTGATCTCAAATCTAGTGATCTAGATTGGTTCAAATTGATATGTGAGATGTTGTATATTCTTAGTTGCAACACAGTCGAAGATAGGTATGTATGTTACAAATTGTAGATCCTTTCTATTGTTGTTGTTGTTCTTTCTATCGTAGTTTTTGATATGTTTATTTCTCTGGAATCATTAGGACATCAGTATCTGGATGTGAGAATTTTTGGTGTTGGTTGTGACATTTGGTCTTGTGTTGTGGAAGTTGTTCTCTGGATGTCATGCTTCAGTCATATGTTTGGATATACTGTGATGAGCGAATTCTTGTGCTCCGATTTCCTCTAGTTTCTTTGTTTTTTGGTAACATTCATTAAGTGGTTTGATTCTCACATTTTTAATCATGTAATGTTGACTTGGATCATGATTATTGCACCCTGGACTTTTTGTCTTAGCTATGATCTGATTGTTCTATTTTGTGCTCTGATAATTGTGGCATTTTGGTAGCATGTTGTTTTGGTACCTCGAGGATATGTTCAATTCTGGATTGGACGACTTTGAAATTGATATTTTTCCTCGGTGATTGTAGTGTGTATCCTGATCATTAAAAATATTCTTATGTAAAGTATTTCAAAGGCCGACTTGATATATATTTCCAAATTTATACATGCATATATATAGGATCTCTTTGTGTTTAGAGTGTGTATTAGTGAATGATACAAAGAAGTAAGTGAGAATGAGCGAAGGATAAATGTGGTACTTGCGAAAGAGTCAAAGAGTTGCATTTAGAAAATTGGTGCATTAAGTTGGTGAAGTGTTTTTCAGTGGTTCTTAACCGGATCATCTGCAAGAAGTTAGTGTATTGTATCAGAGCTTTAACTGGAACTGATTTCATTCATGTGTAGATGCAATTTTCTCAATTCACTCCCTTTGGCAATAATCCTTTCTGATAGTAAGATGATTATATTTAAGCAATAAGCTCTTCGAACAGTAAGCCTATTTTGTAATCTCATATAACTAGTTATATTATCTTGAGAGTTAAACCTCTCTGTGGTTTTTCCCTTATTGGTTTTTCCACGTATAAATATCTTTGATGTCTATTTTGTGGTTGTGTTATGTTGTGAAATTCATCTCTATCTTTCATTTCATGTCAAGGATAATTAAGTTCAAGTTAAGTTTCAAATCATTAGAATATTATTTGTTTCTGATGCTTTGCAAAAAGGATGTTAGGAAACACAAACACAAGACTCAAGAATCAAAACGTTAGTGTTAGTATCATAAATGAAATACGATCCTAAGCAAGCATAAAAAAAAGAGATATCAAACATTTAATGGAAAGCATGAAAAAACAAAAGAAAGACACAAGACTCTTCCAAATGCTTGACAACATGTTCATAGTTGCTCCTCTCTTGTTCCTCTCTCCTCTCCAAGTTCCCCATGAGTGTAGCCCTCAGCTTTTTGCACTACTATGGAAGTCTTATGGAGATTCAAGACTTATTAAAATGATCAAAGATTATGAAAATGCAAGCTAAATATGAGAAAGCACCTAATTAAGCTATATTGATTTTAACCAAAATAGCAATGTAGATTAAATGGCTCCTAAAATGCTCTCTTAAATTTCACTATAGATTAGATGCATACAAGATTTATGGATCTGGATTATGAATGAATGGGCTCTATTTATAGTAAAAATAAAGAAATGGATGGTTGAGATTGAGTATGTTAGGATTCCCAAAGATACTAAGAGGGGGGGTGAATCAGTATCTGACTAGTATATTAATTTTCTTATCTTATGACATGAAAAACATATTAAACTTGTGTATCGGTAAAGCAGAAATAATGTTGCAAATAAGAATAACAACCACAACCTAAAAAGCACACCATGACACAATATTTTAACGAGGAAACCTGATGTGGGAAAAACCTAGGTGGGATTTATGACCCATAATATTCGCTTAATAGTCAATAAGTGAATATTACTGCTACAATAGGGGCCTGCACATGCAGGAAGGCCAAGTGCCTAGAGCTCACTGCTCAATTACAAAGGAAGTCACGCTGACTTACAAAAATGGATTATACTAGTCCAATGTCTTGTACTACTTCAGATTAGCATATGATATGCCAGATTCAATACCGGTTTAAGCTCTACTACATACATAAACCCTTACCCAATAATTTGCATATTAGGTCTACTACCTTCTATCTTTCGCATCATATCCTACACATATATCATATCTCACATCTCTTAAATGATCTACAATGATCTCATACATATATGAGTCATATTACAATCCACCATGTTGGCTTACAAAATATTTTACAATTAATTACAAAAATGCATTTATACAAAATTGTTGTCAACCAGGGTGTCGGTATTCTTCTTTTCGGTGTCGGTGTTCTATATGCCAGTGTAGAGTCTGTCGATGCCGGTGCCTATGTCTGCCTACCGGTATCACATGATTACAAGGTTTCCATCAATGACAATAGCTTCAATCACCTAAAATTTCTCATTGGAGTGTGCATTTGCCAACAATCTCCCCCTTTGGCATTGATGACAACACTCATGAGAAAAATTCAAGAAAGTATCCAAAAATTAAAGTCCAAAAATCTTGCCAAAAACTGTATGTCCAAAAATGTGTTATCAAAACTGTATGCCGAAAATGTATGCTCCCCCTGAGCAAATAATCTCTACTTTTGGATTTTTCTCATTTCTACTACTCCCCCTTTGACATCAATGACAAAGGCTATCATTCTCTGTCAGTGGAGTCCTACTTGGATTCTTGTAACCGGTGGATTACAATCTGAAAAATATCTGTCAAAACCAAATTTAAACCATTACTGAAAGATTTGTTGTCTTTTAGTGTCTCTTGAGTTCTATGCACTATATCGGTGAGTATGTGCATTTTCTCTTCCGATGTCTTCAGCCCGGGAACCAAAGCCTCAAATATTTATTTTCTCAAAGAAATGAGGTAATCTAGTTTTGGACCAAGTCTACATTTCAAGTCCTTTTCTTTATCCTTTATTCTCTCTTTGTCCTTCTCTAACTTCTTGATTTTCTCTTCTAGCTCTGCAATCTTCTTTTCTATCTCAAAAAATGAATCCGATGTACCTATCAGATTGTCAGCAATATTGTTAATCTTATCTTGTGCTTTGCTGATTTCCTTGTCTAGATCTTCTGTTGAAATATTTGTTTTACAGGAATCTCTATACAATTTCTTGAAGTCAAAAATTGTCTCTCCAAGTTCTGATAATAATGTGTCCATTTTATTTTTGTTCTTCTTTACAATTTCCTCAAAGAATTTCTCTTTTTCTTTAATCATTATTTCCTTGAATGTGTCCTCATTTATTTGATCAACAATCAATATGTTGTCGATGATGAACTTAGACAATGTGTCTAGTTGACCTAAAGAATCCTTATTATCAACAATGCACTTTGTTGCTATCAATTTAAGAATGGGAATGGTATCATCAATAGCCTTATAGGCTTGTGCATTACATTCTGTGATCTTCTTTATTGAATCCAGTAAGACCACTATTACATTTGTAGGTCAGAATTCTGCCATAGAAGTACCAGATGTTTGTCCAACTGCCTTCACAATAGCCATGCTACCAGTTGTAGTAATCACCTTTCTTGATTCGACCTCTGGTAGGTCAGTCTATGTTTGCATTTTTATAAGTAAAGGTTTGGGCTTTTCAGTTTTAGTCGATTGCACTGTTTCTGTCTGAACTTGTGTCTCAACCTGTACCTGTTCCGGTTTCTCCATCTATGTCTCAGAAGGTTTTTCTGAGCTCTCAACAGCCGGTTTCTCAGGTGTAGCCTTTGTATGTACTTCCAGTTTCTCTGTTGGTTTACCAGTGGTATCCTCTGTCGGTTGCTCTGTCTGAGTAGGTTTTTCTGTGTTTATATTTACAGTTTTATTTACCTCAACCTTAGTATCTGTAGTCGGTGACTCAGTAGTCACATTTGTCTTCTTGTCCTCAGTGGTTTCTCTATCAACCACGACATTTACTTCTTGAGTATCTATATTTATAGTGTACAAAATTTTAGACTCGGGATTAGTAACCTCTAGTGGAGTCTCCATAGTCTCTGCGGCCGGTTGACTGTTAGTAGTATCTACCAGTGGAGTATCTAAAGGAGGTGGGGGCACATTATTAGTTATTTTAAGGCTTGGAGGTCCACCTACCTTACCTTTCCCCTTATCCATGCCCTTTTGATATACTTTAATAGTCTTTCGTCTAAGTAATTCTTCCTGCTTTTCTTTTTCCACAAAGAATGTATCCCATCCATCTGTTGTTTCCTCAGAGACTTCTTTTATTCATCCCACCATTAGTGCTACATGTTGGTGAGCAGTGGAGAATACTGTCCAATTTGCTCCGCTGATTAGTTTATATATTTCATCAGTTGAGTTGACTAGATGTACTGCAAGTAATTTTTGAACCTTAATTTTCTTGTCCATCTCAATGATGGCTAACCTTCTAGCTTCTAATCTCCTATACAGATCATTTGGTATTTCATCAACAACTTCCATCAAAAATTTCTTGTATATCTAAGTATAAAATTACATTGTTCTCTATGCTTTCCTTGTCATCTGCAGATAATGTGTTGTATATTTTGCTGATGTTTTTCAATTTTCCATCTTCAGTTATTTCTCTCAAGAGTTTATCCAATGGAGCAATATCTTGCTTTACCTTCTTTTTCTTAGGAGTCAACTTTTTCGCTGGAGGCCTCACTGCCTGTTGTTTTTTCCTTGTTTTCCTAGGTGTGGGTGAGGGTACAGGTGAGGGTTTTATTTTTCTATCTACCCTTTTGAATGTTGTCAATATGTCACTTTCAAAGGAGGTTCCAACCAATGAAAGATGAGCTTCCGGTTGAAGTCCTTACAACTCACTTTCCTTTATACCAGTTTATTTCAAGACATCTTCTTTAATTACTTTAGCCTACCGGGTTCCTTTTCTTACTGTTTCTTCGACCTTCTTAACCCTTTTTCTAGACTGAATTTCACTTTCTATTGTTTCAGCATTTCCAAAAACTTTCTCAGTGGGTTCCTTTGGTGATTCAAGGAGGGCTTTTGCATAAGTTTCAATAATATTGTCATCTATTTCATAGCTCATTTCAGTTACCCAGATAGTTCTAGGGACAACTGCCTCCATCCAAATTTCATCTTTCTTGACTACAAAACAAATTTCTTTCTGATATTTGTCCACAATAGCTTGTGACAGTCTTACTCTAGTTTTCATTCGAGCCTTCAATGCTTGAAAATGTTCATTTAAGTTTTTCTCCTGGTTTTCTCCCATATTTCTCAATAGATCCAACAGTTGCTTTCCTACCGGTATATCAAAACCAAAATCCCTTCTACAAATACCGGGTACTTGTTTAGTTATGTACAGCATTAGACAAACAAGTAAATTTCCAAATCTGAATGTTCCTTTCTTATCTCCTTTGATCTTCTTCAGATTATCTACCAGCTCATCTTTGAGCCATTCACATACATCTACTCTTGCATTATCATTAACCATGTCATAGGCACTTTTGATACATAGGCTAGAGACTGAGTTCAACCTATTTGCATGTGTAGCTTTATAACCTAAGATCATGTTGATAAATCTGACATTGATGTCTTTTACATCGTTTACCCTTAGAGACCTTTTGTCAAAAGTTGCACCTATTAAATCCATCATTGTGTCATTTGAGACTCTTTTGCTTCCATCCAGTCTGCTACCAGTGGAAGGTAACCCTGTTACTGCCTTAATGGCTTCCTTTGTGATTTTATGAATTGAATCCAACCAAAAGAATTCACCATGTACTCTGCTTAGAACAATTCTTATAATATCCTCAGGAAAATTAGGGATGCTAAGGATGTCCACAAAACCTAGGGTTTCTACTATCTTGTGTTCCAGCTTGATATTTCCATCTACATCACAAATCATAGTCTTGTACATGTTCTTGATCTCATCATTACCCAATTCCTTAATATGGCAATGTATATACATCCTAGGGTCTTCAGCATATACTACTCCCTTAGGAATTTGAGAAAATGCACCTATGCTATCATCTTTCTTCGCAATTTCAGGAACCAGTTTGAATATGGGTCTAGGGTGCTTAACAACCTCAACAACAGTAGGGTTTGCAATAAATTCGGGAGTGGATGAAGAAGCCATAGTTATAAATACCTCAATCTACCTTAAGCATGAATGCTTGGATGAATTGCTTCACTTCTTCGCTAAGAATGCCTTTGCTCGGGAATTTTCGCGCTCTTGGAGATTTGAATGCTCGGTGAATGAAAAAGGAGCCAAAACACTTGCTTTATAATGTTATTTTCTCCAACTACCATATTTAATGTTCACCAGTTAAGTCACAACTTAACTCATCTGCCAGTATAGAAGTAATTTCAACTTCTCACCATCAACCGAGGGAATAATAGCATATTTTTAATTTTGTTGCTAAACCCCCAAAGGATTTTTCTTCAGTTAGATGAAGAGTCTCCTACCGATGAAGTGTTACTCTGTTCTATCGGTGGAGGAGTATTCCCATCAACATTCTGATCTGACTTTCTGATCCATTTTTTTGAGAATTCTTGCTTTACCTCTTCAACCTTTTCTTTACCTTTCAAACTAGGAACTTTGTTATTTGTCGGTGATGCCTTACTTCTACAAAATTTTGCAATATGTCCAATCTTATTATAGGCATAACAAGTCACATTGTTTTTTTTTTAATAGTTTTCCCATATCCTATGCCGGTATGTGTTCTGCATTGATTACATAAGTGTCCAAATCTTCTACAAACATAACATCTTACATTCATTCTGCAATTTTCTGAATTATGACCAACTTTTTCGCATTTAGAATATTGACCGGTGGGTGTATTAGTGTTCTGATAATTTCTAGATCTACACTGATTTTCTCTATGACCATACTTGTTACAGTTAAAGCATTTCCCATTAAATTTGTAAGCATTAGGTTGTCTTACCAGTTTACTATAATCATGATTGTTTGCAGTACCGGATCTTTCACCAACTTCAAAACCAAGGCCATTTGTATCACCATTAGGTTTCTGATTCTTCAACATGTCATCAAGTTCCTCTGAACTTTTATTGAATTTCTCCTTGTGTTGATTTGCAGTAGCCAATTCATTTTCCAAGAAGACCTTTTGTCTCATGAGTTCAGTTTTATCATGTTCTAAGTGAATTAGATCTATCTTTAGCATATCATTCTCATGACTGAGTCTTGTATTTTCACTTCCAGCATCATTCAGTCTTCTAACCAAGTCTTCTTCATTCTTCTTTCTATCTTCAATTTCTTTACAAAATCTGATAGTCATATCTTGCATCTCATTCTTTGTTGTACTGATTTCTTGTCTTAGCTTGTTTACCAAATCATTAAGAGTTTCTTTTTCATCTTCATCATTCTGCATCTTTTCACAAAGTTCTCTCCTCTTGTTCCTTGCAATAGTAAAATTCTCTTGAAGTGCTTGAATAATAACCTAAGCAGCCTTCAGATCATCCTCAATTTTTATATTCTTCACTTTTTCTACATCATAGTTTGAAAGAGTTGTTTCCAATTGCTTTCTCAAGTTTTCCATCTCTATCGGTGTCAAGATCTTCCTCAAGTTGTTAGGATTTTGAAAATAGAAGACCAATCTCTGATATTGATTGTTAGGATTCCCAAAGATACTGAGAGGGGGGGTGAATCAGTATCTGGCCGGTATATTAATTTTCTTATCTTATGACATGAAAAACATATTAAACCTGTGTACCGGTAAAGTAGAAATAATGTTACAAATAAGAATAACAACCACAACCTGAAAAGCACACCATGACACAATATTTTAACGAGGAAACCCAGTGTGGGAAAAACCTCGGTGGGATTTGTGACCCACAATATTCGCTTACTGGCCAATAAGTGAATATTACTGCTACAATAGGGGCCTGCACATGCAGGAAGGCCAAGTGCCTAGAGCTCACTGCTCAATTACAAAGGAAGTCACATTGACTTACAAAAATGGATTATACTAATCCAATGTCTTGTACTGCTTCAGATTAGCATCTGCTATGCCAGATTCAGTACCGGTTTAAGCTCTGCTACATACATAAACCCTTATCCAATAATTCGCATATTAGATCTGCTACCTTCTATCTTTCGCATCATATCCTACACACATATCATATCTCACATCTCTTAAATGATCTACAATGATCTCATACATATATGAGTCATATTACAATCCTCCATGTCATCTTACAAAAGATTTTACAATTAATTACAAAAATGCATTTATACAAAATTGTTGTCGGCCAGGGTGTCGGTATTCTTCTTTTCAGTACCGGTGTTCTATATGTCGGTGTAGAGTCTGTCGGTGCCGGTGCCTGTGTCTGCTTGCCGGTATCACATGATTGCAAGGTTTCCATCAATGACAATAACTTCAATCACCTATAATTTCTCATTGGAGTGTGCATTTGCCAACAGAGTAATCTCAACAAGGGTCAAGATTGAAAGATTTATGATCCATGTGAAGGCTTTCAACCCAATCCCAGGATGACAAATGTCAACATGAGATGGCTTGAGAGGAGAGGGGAGAAGCATTAAATGCTTGAGATGACATGAAGGTTAGCTTGGGAGGTAAGGTTAAGCTTGAGTTGAATGAATAAATACTTTATCCAATGAATAATGCCTTTATCCAATGGACAAACTCTTGTGCAAGAGTTAGTGGGGATAACCATGGTCAAAGCAATGAATGCTTGAGAAGACACATGAGTTAAATGGAGGTTGAGTTAGAGGTAAATCCTCTAACAATGTGGGCAAGTGGAATTAACCATTAATGGTTATGTAAGAGCCATAAATGGTCATGTAAGAACCATTAATGGTTTGGAAGACTTTAGGGGTTAACTTGTTGGAGACATAAAGCATTTAATGATTTTCAAAGACTTTGGAGGCATTGAGAAGTGACTTCAACTTTCTTAGGAATGTGACAACAATTAGAGAGGGTGATTAGGCTAATTAGGAATGGTTTAGAAGAATCTAGAATGGGTTTAGGATGCAAGTGGGTTTGGTGGATGAGGGAAAATAAGATTTTATTTAAAATAAAATTACTTTATTTCAACAAAAATAGGTGCAACTTGCATTTGTAGGAGAATGCAAGTGGGGAGGGGTAGCTTAGGGATTTAAATAAATGTTTTTTTTTATTTAAAAGAGGAAAGGGGGTTAAATTAAATAAATGTGTTTTATTCATTTAACTGATTTTGAGTGTAGCTTAATGAATTAATTTAAATAAATTGAATAATTTATTTAGTTAATAGAAGAAGAGGTTGAGGATGAACTAATTAAATATTAATTTAATTAGCTAATTATTGATGGTTAATGAATCAAATAAATACTAAATATTCACTTAATTAAGTAGACATATTTATGTGACTACATTTGCCCCTCTTTGAGACAGTGCGGTTTATTGCATCATTTCAAAGAAAGAAAAATAGGTGTGAAGAAATATGCCCCATAAATGTTAATTTAGTGGGTGGTATGCCCCCTCGAGAGATGGGCTTAAAAATTTCAAAAAATCAAGCGATCTCTCAAAAAAGAAAAAGAAGTGGAGGGGGGGAGAATAGAATAAATTAGCAATAACAGTGAAAGAATGGAGGAAAACGGAGTGAATACGGAGAAACGTAAAGCTAGTGAGTACCCTTAGGTCATGCAGGAGATATGGTGCAAATGTAGTGCGTGTGCTTTTGATTGATACTATACAATTGATCACAATTGGTTGGACAATCTGGTGCAATCGTTGGAATTTCCCCAGTCGAGTGAAAGTGTGATAGTTGATGTCAGTTGTTCACTTGGACAGAATAAAGTCTGAGTAAGTGAATCAAAGTGACCTGTTGTGACCTAGACATTTGATGTAATTGTCCGATGAAGTCAATGTATCTAAAGCAAAATACGCGTTGAGACTTAGACAATTGATGTAATTGTTTGTTTTGATTGTGAATGATTGGTTGATCAATTGATAGTGTTTGTGTTGTAGGTTGTTTGTGGTGAATCATAGCAGCCCCGTTGAGACTAGGTCATTGTGATAAATGTTTGTTGTAGTCTAAGATTTCCATAATCGATTACCTGTTGAGACCCGAAGATAGTTGATCAAAAAGTATCTGTTGATAGTCTAGGTGTGTGTGAGTCGATGTACCTATGTAGACAGAGTAACTTGCTTTTCTTATAGGATGACTTAGGATGGGAAATGCAACCCCTCCTTTTAGGGATGGACGATGATGAACATGGCTTGATTGGGTTGATGGGACATGATGTAGGGTATGTGATTTATGATGATGACTTGGATGGGGAGGGTGAGGTGGGCATTCAGTGTTAGATAGAAGGTATGGAGGACCTAGGATGGGAAATGATGCATGGTATGCATTTATGGTGATGACCTAGAGAGGGAGGTTGAGGGGGATGGTTCAATGTTAGATAGAAGGTGTGGAGGACCTAGGACCTAGGACTCATTCCTGTGGAAGAGGATCAACAAAAGAGAGTATCCTTGTCATTACTATGTATGAATGATATGCAACAATATGGATGTATGGATGGATGGAAAGCAATGGAATGCAATATATACAGATGAGATGAAATAACGATCCATAGATTATTCATAGTGCCTTATTTTCATCATCGAGCATGGTATTATCATTCTTGGCTGAGGTAGCAGGAACCAAGTTTTGAGCATTTCACCTGTAAGCAAGCATTTAAGATAAGGAAAAGCAAGTGACCCTTCATTATGGTTCATGTGCAAATGGTCGAGGTATATGATGTAGTCAGTAAGCCATAGTGATCCATGACTAGATTTTACAAAGGATCACGTAGCTTAGTGAACTTCCCACGTAGACACCATTAGTACATGCCCCAGAGATTCATTGGATCAATCTGCAGACAACAAACAAAGAAGAAAGATATCAAGAGCCATCCCAGCTATTCTAATCACTTGTGGCTATCATGGACTAGCGTAGGAACCTAATATGAATGAATAAATAACAAACTGACCAAGTACTTATCAGCTTAAACAAAATTTTCTTGTCAAAGAAAATGTTACCATGTCTTGTCTGTGAGGAAGGATGAATCCTTGTGAAGACAATTATGTGTAGATGTTTTGATTGGTTGGTTGATTTGATAAGTGATCATCGGTTGAGTAGCTCAAAATGTTTGTTTGGTGTCTGTTGTGGTGCGTGTGTACAAAGAATATTATATGTGTTTGCAATGTTTTTGATTGTTTTTTGATGTTTTTGACATTTTTTTGGATTTTGTGAGTGTTTTGAATGTTTTTAAATTTTTGTTTGTGTTTTGAATGTTTTTGAATTTTGTGGGTGTTTTTGAATGTTTTTGTCATTATCTGAGTTTTTACAAATGTTTTTTTTTTTTTGCTTTTATTGGGTATTTATTTCCAGCCAATTTTGAATGAAGAACTCAATGAATCACAAGTAATGTAGAATCCACTTCCATCGGTAGGTTTAAGAGCATTGCCCCTAGTTTAGACATCACCATGAAAAGAAAGATACAGGACGCATGAAGTACTAACCCTGATTGCAAATCAATAACAAGCTATGGTTTGAATGATGGATGAATGGATGCAATGAATGTGATCACAACAAGTCTGAAAAAAAATGGATCCATAGCCTTTATGAGTGGCGCATGTTTGCCAGGTTTTCACCATCATACTTACCAAAGTGGCCACCAAAGTGGTTCCTCGCCATTTGGATGCATGATTTTTCTTGACTATTTTAATTTTTTTGTATTTTCTTCAGGACATTTTTCTGAATGTTTTTGGTGTTTTTCTAATATATATCAAAGAGCCTAATGCTTTGCATAGCTTATGTTTGAAATCATTTGAGGTGCATGTTGTTGATCAGATCTGCTGGCGATTCTCCTTCTGAAGTTGGCAACTGATATTCCCCAGACCCAAATACAGCACTGATAACATACGGACCCAGCCAATTTGATTTAAATTTTCCCTGATGTTCTATGTTTGGTTGGTTACGAGGATTCTCTTTGAGAACAAGATCACCTACCTCAAATGTATGAGGTTTAACCCGATGATTATAGCTTCTGCTCATTCGTTGTTGATATGCTTTGAGGTGGTTGTATGTAGCGTGTCACCTTTCATCAAGTAGTTCCAAGTCTTGAAGGAGTGAGACTCGGTATGCTTCATCATCTATCAAATTATGCAAGGAAACACGTAGAGATGGTATCTCAACCTCAATAGGAAGAATGGCTTCTGCTCCATAGACCAGTGATTAGGGGGTTGCACCTATAGGGGTTTGAATGCTAGTTCGATACACCCATAGTGATGGATTTAATTGAATGTGCCAGTCATGGCCAGCATCATTGACCATCTTCTTGAGGATTCTCAACATATTCTTGTTTGATGCATCAGCCTGACCATTGCCTTGTGGGTAATATGGGGTAGAAAAATGGTGTTGGATGTGAAACTTCTCACGGAGTTCACGGACATCCTGATTTTTGAAAGGAAGCTCGTTATCTATGATGATGAACATGGGTACACCATACCGACAGATGATGTAATTAAGTATGAATGAGGCGATCTGCTTGCCGGTGACTTGGGTAAGTGGAACAACTTCGATCCACTTTGTGAAGTATTCGGTGGCGGTAATGATAAATTTATGACTATTGGACGAAGATGGAAGGATTTTACCCACAAGGTCAAGTCCCCATTGACAAAAGGGCCATGGTGTTGTGATTGGTTGCAATTCCTGTGTTGGTGCATGTATCGGGTCTCCATGAACTTGACACTTCTTGCATTTTCTGACAAAATAGTAGGAGTATTTTTCCATGGATGGCCAATAGTATCCATCGTGCATGATTTTTTTTGCTAAGGAAGGACCGCTTGAGTGAGCCCCACAAATTCCTTCATGTACCTCTTCCAAGGCCTTTGTTATCTCATCTTGTTCTAGACATCGAAGGAGAGTACCATCAAGACTTCATCGGTATAGGGTTTTGGCAATGATTGTGTATCGAGTGGTTTGGCGGATGAAGGTTTTGTGTTGGTTATTGGATTAGTTGGGAGGAAGTGTGTGATCATGGAGGTAAGTGAAGAACTCACCATACCATGGGGATTCAAAACCGACTAAGCGATATATCATTTCAGTTTCAGGGATATCATAAGCAGGGATCCAAAGTTGTTCTACCAAGAACTCATAGTGTGTGTAATTTTGTGGAAGATCTAGGAGAGATGCAATTGTAGCCATTGTGTCAGCAACTCAATTCTGATCTCTAGGTACTTGCTCAAAGGTGATAGTTGTAAATGATTCTTTGTAACTATCCATCATCCTTTTATATGGCATGAGCTTATCATCCTTAGTTTGGTGCTCATCAGTGACTTGTCGGATGACTAACTGTGAATATCCATATACCTATAACTCTTTTAGATGCCATTGTATAGCCAATCTAAGTCCCGTGATCAAGGCCTCATATTTTGATATATTATTGGTGCACGGGAAAGTGAGCATGTATGACTTCTGGATGTTGTCACCTTGAGGTGTAATGAAAAGAATACCTTCCCCCGAGCCATGTCTAGTATATGAGCCATCAAAATATAGCTTCCATGGTTGTGTTGCGGTGATCGTGAAGATCTCTTCATCTGGAAAATTGGAAACAAGAGGATGGTCACCTACGAGGGGTGCATCAGACAACTGATCTGCAATAACTTGCCCCTTGATAGCCTTGCAGTCCACATACTCTATATCAAATTCACTCAATATCATAACCCATTTGGCCAAGCGGCTTGTTAATGCTGCCTTGATGAGTAGGTACTTGAGTGGATCAATTTTAGCAATGAATTGTACCTTGTGTGTTAACATGTAGTGCCTCAATTTGTTGGCTACCAAGATAACTTCTAGGCAAGCTAGCTCAATAGGTGTGTAATTGATTTCATAGCCAACCAATGTGCAAGAGATATAGTATACAACACATTCTTTTCCTTCTGCATTGTGTTGTGCTAGCAGTACTCCTAATGTTGTATTAGTTGCTAAAATATATAGCAATAGAGGTCTAATTAGATCTGGTGGGATCAACAATGGTGTATTCATCAGGTAATCTTTAAGCATTTGGAATGCTTGTTGGCTCTTTGTATCCCATTGGAAGCGGATATTCTTGTGTAACAGATGCGTGAAGGGATGACACTTATCAGCCAATTGTGCAATGAATCTCTGAATTGATTGTAGTCGCCCTTGTAGTGTCCTTAACTGACTGATGTTCTTGGGAGGTGGCATGTCCATGATTGCTTTGACTTTCCTCAGATCTACTTCAATGCCCTTGCTTGATATAATGTATCTGAGGAGCTTCTCAGAGGTTACTCCAAAGACACATTTCTTTGGATTAAGACATACATCATATTGCTCTAATCTGTAGAAGATTTGACCTAGTATTTCCAGATGACCTTCTCTTGTTAATGATTTAGCTAGTAAATCGTCGACATGATCTTCCATTATAGTGTGCATCAGGTCATGAAATATGGTAGTCATATCTCTTTGATAGGTTGTCCCTACATTTTTCAAACCAAATGGCATCACATTCCAACAGTACGTTCCCCATGGGCATGTGAAAGCAATTTTACGTTGATCCTCTGGAGCAATCTTGATCTAGTTGTACCCTAAAAAGCCATCCATAAGAGAAAGCATTGCATAACCCACTATGAGATAGACGATCATGTCGATGTTGGGTAAGGGGGAGTGATTTTTAGGTCATGCCTTGTTCAAATATTTGAAGTCTGTACAGATACGAATGCCCCCATTAGGCTTGCCGATAGGTACAATGTTGAAGATCCAATTGGCATAATCGATTGGTCGGATGAAACCAACATCTAAGAGCTTTTTGAGTTCTGCCTTGACAAACACAACAATTTGTGGGTGCATCTTTCTGAGCTTTTGTTTAATAGGTTTAGCTTCTTCTGCCATGGTTAGGTGATGCATGACTAATTCAAGATCTAAGCCAGGCATGTCTGCATAAGACCATGCAAAATTGATTTGATGCTTCTGAAAGAATTCCATAAATTTTGGTTGTTCCTCTGGAGTTAGTAGATGCCAAATGTATTTGGTGAGGAGTCTCAGGGGTCCCCACATTGAATTCTTTTGTTTCTTTGATTAGGATTGTCAATCTCTCCTGATTTGTACTAGAGGGGAGGATGTCAAACCTTTCATCCTTAGGCACCTCAGAGAGGTTTTCACCTTTGGATATGCTCTTTATTTTTACTTTTTTGGGATCAACAATTGCCACTATGTGGTTTTCACTAGAAGATCCCATGTTTTTTTGTGATGTTTTGTAGTTGAAAGGTTTGGCATCTGCCCCAAAGTATGTTGCACTATTAAGTTCGATGTAAAATCTAGCTTTATGATCCTCGCTTGGTATTTGATCCCATATTTCTAAAAAGTCAATGAGCTCATCATTTTGGAAGTGATAAAGACATGGGGGATTTATATGGTTCTAGTCAATGAGTTTGGGGTGGATGATAGGCATGACCTCATCGATTAAGTTGAGTTCAAAAGAGGCATCAGTGAGGGTTAATATAGATGAGTGAAGTTCGTCAATGGTACTCTCCTTGTCAGGTTCTGGTGTCGGATTTGATGTAGGGCCTATGGAAGGTTCTTCTTGCTCATGAACCCAATCCATGCATCCTTGTAAATTGGGATATCCTTATGAGGTGGGGGAGGCGATGTGTCTTCCTCGTCTGAAGTATTTAGATTCACTGAATCAAATTCCCACTCATGCGAGTCAGTCTCTGAATCACTCTCTAACATCCAATTATTGTACCATGTTGGGATGTCTTGTGTATTAAATAGTGTATTGGTCATGGGATTATGTACTTTTATAGGTGGTATTGTTGGTTTTGCTGGCAGGATTATAGGAGTTGTTGATGTTGTTGGTGCCACTGCTACTATTGATAGTTGAGTAGGTGTGGTTGGTACAACTATTGGGAGTATCAGCGTTGGTGATGTTGTTGTTGTTACTAATGGTATTATTAGTGTTGTAGATGTTGCTGAGGGGATTATTGATGTTGTTTGTACCATTGGTATTACTACTGTTACTAATGGAATGATGAGTGTTGTAGATGTTGTTGTTGGGAGTATTAGTATGGGTGATACTACTGGTGTGATTGATGTCATGGATTTGATTATCATTTTTGTTGGTGTGGATGGTGTTGTTGGTGTCATAGATATAATCAAGGATGGCCGCCTTGGAGTAATTGTCTGATACATGGGGTTGCTGGTTTTACCTTTGAATATGAGCTTAGGAAGAGATTCCTTTTGAAACCTAATCCAGTTTTATCTTTGGGTTTCAACTCAGGTTGCAAGGGCTCATCTCATCCTTGTTTGCAATGTCCCAAAGCACTCTGGCCATCTTAGCCCATTCTTTGCATGATAGTAAGGCCTTTGTCATATTTATCAGTAGGAAGCATAACCTTTGGGATTTCTAT
The DNA here is from genome assembly GCF_030272615.1 of Cryptomeria japonica. Taxonomy (NCBI): domain Eukaryota; kingdom Viridiplantae; phylum Streptophyta; class Pinopsida; order Cupressales; family Cupressaceae; genus Cryptomeria; species Cryptomeria japonica. The sequence continues at coordinate 230,867,145 of NC_081409.1, forward strand.
GGTGATAGGATCTTTGTAGATCCATTCTACTAGGTCCTCATCTTCGGTTTCCTCTTCCTGACTTTTACCAGGGATGAACTGTGCCAAGCACATGTTGGCTTGGTCAGTGGTGGTTGAAGAAAATTTTGAGGCTTGCCATAAGTTCTAAGGGAAGTGGGTAATTGCCCAACACAAAAGAGTTGGCTTAGATTATATTCCCTAGGACCTTCCTCAGCCATTTTCATTTTCAACTTCTCTTGCTTTGGTATAGAGGTGATTGAACTAGAAAGAGAGGCTAGACTAACATAGGATGTGGAAGGGATAGCTTCTCGGTTGTTAGATACGGTGATCTCTGGCTAATGGTTAATATTTTTACAATATGCAAATGGATTTGCATCACCAAGGATTGTGATTTCTACACCATTATACGGAAACTTGATACATTCATGATAGGTGGATGGAACGGCTTGCATGGCGTGTATCCAAGGTCTTCCTAACAAGAGATTATATGGCAGAGGAAGGTCTAGAACTTGGTAGATGATGTTATTTACCACTAGGCTCACTCTGATAGGTAATACAACAGCTCATTTGAAAGAACATTCTACATCATCATAGGCCTTAATGGTTATCTTTTTGTTGGGGTCCATTGACTCTACTGTATATCCCAATGTTGTGACCAACTGCAAGGTGCATATATTCAGGTTGGCTCCATTGTATTTCAAGACTCACTTGATTTTGTGTTGGTTTACAAATACTTCAATATGAAGGGATGTGTTATGTGGTTGTTGGAATGAAGCGTTGTCACTTTCCAAAAAAAAGTGAGGCATGGTGATGACCTGAGACTGCCAACCATGGCTTGAAATTGATCTGTGTTAAGGTTGGTGGGGACTAATGCTTCTTGGAGAGCTTGATACAAGATTGTTTTGTGTGAAGGGGATAAGCGCAAAAGCTCTAATATGGATATGAGTGTGGGTGTTTTGTCCAATTATTCCACAAGATTATATTGCTTGGGAAAGGGTGTCATTCCTTGTGGTGTTGCTCGAATGGTAATTTTTCTACGATGTGTAATAAAATTGCATTCAGGATTTGGATCTTTGATGGTGAGGGTTGCAACTTTTTCATCAACATCATAGAGGTGATTTACAATATAATTATAGGAATCTTGTCTATAATTAGTTGTAGTATCTGTGTTTCACCCCGAGGTGGAAGGACCCCTTTGATCATGTGATGGAAGTGGATTCTTGAACATTAGATGATCACCATTTGATGTTTTAGGGTCATTTCCTTCGATTTCAATTTCTCCTCTATTTTCAGGGTCGTTTCCTTCGATTTCAATTTCTCCTCTGTCAATGAGATCTTGAACAAGATCTTTCAGTCGATGGCAATTGCTCATCGTATGTCCTTTCCCTTGGTAGAATTCACAATGTTCATTATCTCTCCACCATGAAGGTTTGACTTGAGGTTCATAGTTAGATGTTTTCGGTAAGGTCACAAGATTGGAAGAGACTAAATGGTATAATATTGTTTTGATGGGTTCCCCTAAGCGTGTGTACGTGCATTTTGGTTTATAGTTTTGTTGTCATTGTCTTGGCTCCTCTTGTGGCGCATTGCGGCCTTGATTTTGTGGATGAGTGATGGTGTTGTTTTTAGGACGGGAATTTTTCCCTGCAAACCTGACCACAGGTTGTGCAATTTTTATTGTTCATGCATCCACTACCCCATCGTTGACAATGTTCTTGTTCTTGTTCCAGAAATTGGGTTTATCACTATTAAATCGCGACTGAGGGCCATCTTTTGGTTCATTGTAGATTTTGATAAGTCCCTTTTTTATAAGGGCTCGTTCACATTTTAATCCCTGAGTGGTCATCTCTTTAAAAGATTCAGTACCCTTCATGTCCAAATGGAATTTGATCTCGTCATTCAAATTGGAAATGAATATTTCCACTAGTTCTTGTTCAAGTAAATAAAGAGAACATCTGCTAGACAATTGCCTCCATCGTTGTAGGAAAGCTAAAAATAAGTCCCCTGGTTTTTTTTTAGTGTTGCATAGATCTGGCATGGTAACATCTCGTTCTATGTTATGTGAATAATGAGCGATGAAATTTTGGACTAGTTCCTCTAATGTTCTAATGCCACCTGGTAATTGGGAAAACCATTGTGTGGTTGTGCCTCCCAAACTCTTAGGAAAGAGGCACATTAGATAGGTTTCCTCATAAGCCACCTCTAAACAAGCTAAGTGAAATTCTCAGACATGATCTCTAGGGTCTCCTTTGCCCCTATACTTTTCAAACTTAATTAGGTGTTTCAAACCCTCACGAAAAAGGTGGCATATGCATGTTCCTATCAAAAGGATAGGGACAAATATCGTTAAGTTAAAACCGGGTAGTCTTCATACCACTATTGAATTGTTGAGCGAGATTCTCGACTTGTTGTCTCAACATGTCTATTTTTGTAGGAGGAGGAGGTGGGGGATTCCCTATTAGGCCCAATATGGAAAGCTAATGTACTGAGAGGGGAGGGGTGAATCAGTACCTCAAAACTTTTCTTTAATAATAACCTTACTGTTATGCATAAACAGAATAGTGCAGTAACATAAGATAAAGTTAAAACAAACAGATAACAATCATACATGATTCACTCCATAACACATAGATTTTGGTTACGCAGAAACTCTTGGTTAGAGAGAAAAACTGTGGTGGGAATGGCACCCACAACTTCACTACTGCAATAATAAAGATGCTCGGTTAGAGCTACATTTAGCTATTTCTGATAGCTTGCCCTATTGGGAGTAACAAGATCTATTAGATCTACCTTGCTAAAGGATTTCACAACATTTATTCTGAATGTTGCACCTGGTTAGAGGCTTTACAATTTATAGACTTGGTTAGAGTCTTTTACCATGTTAAAGGTTTCTCTTTCAACTTCACAATATTACAATAAAATCATTACAAACATCTGCAACTTTACATCTGAAATGTTATAGCAGATTCTATGTGCTCAGAATAAGATTACCTTGCTTATAGCATACCTCAGTAACCCATATAGTAACTCGAACCCTTCTGTTTACTCTATTCTTTGACTGCTCTCTGAAAACCTTCTCGGTGACCTCTGTGTCTCTGTAACAGCCTTCCTTCATACATATATGCACACACCTTTCTCTTAATTCATGCTATATAAATAGATCTCTTAAATCGGTGATCCAATTCATTGCTTCGATCTTACAAACAAGATTCCTCGAATGAATAACTAAACAAAATATTTCATTGGTTGGATTGACCTTGTAATCATACACAATCTTCTAGTGCAATTTCCAATGTAATAACGGTTAGATGTGCCTCGATCTTGTAACACGTTTTCATATGCATGTCCAGGTTCAATGTATCTGGTAACATGTTTCACTCAGTGAATATCAACTTGGTGTGTTAACTTTACTGCTTGGTAGCCATAAAAAGATACTCAGTAAATAGCTTCAGTGTAAACTGTGTTCTGTGACTGCTTTCTTCTGTAACCGACTAGACTGTACATACCGACTTCTCTGTTTATACCGACTGCATGATTCGATAGTGCTAACCGACTAGAATATATAGTATGACTTTGAATATAAAAACTAATGGCAACTTGATAAGTAGTAACAATCTCCCCTTTTGACATTAGTTGAGATGTTTGACAAAAACTACTTTCAAAGTCATAACTCAAAATCTATATACTTTGCAAAATGACTACACTTGACAATATATACAATAGTCAATGAAATAGTATATGCAGATATACTCCCCTTATCATTATTTTGTATATTACTCAAATTTTGCATGCTCGGTTCTACTCTGTGCTTGTGTACTCTACTTGCTCAGCATACTCTGCTCGGTATACTCCCCTGTATACAATACTCAAAACTATATTACCAAAACTGTATCACTCTCCAAATATAGTATATTACTCCCCTTATGTAGTATTATATGTAATATTACTCCCCTTTTTTGAAAAACATCAAAAACTTAATTTCCATCAGGGGGCAGTAACTGATCAAAAATAGATTTATACTTGTTTCGGGCGTCGGTGAGTGCGACTAAGAGTGCATCCTTTACACTTTCCATTAAAGAATTTTGTGCTTGAATATTAGCCAATAGTGATATTAAGCCATCAAGAGTGCTTCCCTCTTGTGTAGTAGATAGGTGTGTAGCTCGGTTAATATGCTCTTGAACTGATGAGAGATGAGGAAGGAATAATGTCTGGAGGGTCATTATATCCATCCTGATCTTATGCTCTTCATTTCTGAGTGCTAACTATTGAGCCATGAGTTGTTGAAGCTTGGTATAAAAATTCTAAACTGAATTAGGCTCAGTGGTCAACTTAGTTGAGAGATCGGTGATCTCTTTCTCAATTGCATCAGTTTTATTCTTGATATCTTTAATGAATAAGAAAAATGTACAAAGTTTTTGAAATAAATAAAGAATATGCTTGAGTTGAGGGGACAACTCAGCAATGAATTTGACAAGCTTTACTTTTCCTATAGCGAGAGCTTTTTGTACCTCTTCTATCATCTTTGCAGTAATCTCTTTATCTTTTAGCTTTCTCAAGTACTCAGATGCATCAACTCTAGATGTTTCTATTTGAGTAAGGAGTTGATCCAGTTGAATGTGGATGGTTGCATTGGTTGACACTGTTGCTGAAGGTAGCATATCTGTTAGTAGTTTCTTCACCTTCTGTAGTACTTTATTCTTCTTTTGAATGGCCAATTGTTTTTCTTGTTTGGCCTTTGCTTTGCATAGTTCACCAAAATCAATAAGTGCTTGCCCTTTTAATTTTGAGATATCCACATTGGGCAACACTATCAGTTTAGTTAAATCAACTTTGAAACTATGCTTTCTCACCTTCTTCTCTTTACCTTTGGTCGGTTGTACTAAGACAAGTGCTTGTGAGGCTTGCTGACCCTCGGTAGGTTGCTCGGTAGATGCAACACTTTGGTTGGTTCCTATAGCCATTGTGGTGTCCTTGGGTGTCTCGATACTAGGGGTCTCAGCTATAACATTTTCAGTGCTTGACGATGCTTGAGACTTCTGATCTTTAGTTGTATCTTCTACTGCTTTAGACTTGTGACCTTCAGTGTCTTGTTCTATATCCTTAGGAGCTTCGGTAGAGACAAGTGGCTTGACCAGTGGATAAGGCTGAACTTGTTCTAAGACAGATTCACTAGATACAAGTTTTGCATAGGTAGTTCCTTCTATCATTTCCTAGTCCGGTGCTTCTGCATCCATGACATCTTCATCAATTTGAATAGTGTCAGTCGGGTCTTTCTTGGTAGCATCAGGACCTTGCTCGGTGACATTAGGATTGTGCTCGGTGACATTAGGATCATGCTCGATGACATCAACAATTTCAACTTGAGATTGTTCACCGACATCCTTTATTTTGAAGATATCCTACCATTTGGCTTTTGTCTCATTTTCTACATCAATGTATAGCCCATTCATCAATTTTAAGGCTCTTTGTTTGACAAGAAATTTAGAATTGTAGGTTGTCAAATGTTCTTTAATTTCTGCTATAGACATATCAGGAAATAGATGGACTAGACTTCTTTCTCTTATTTGTTTCTCTGAGTCCATTGCATATTTCCATCTGTTATCAATATGTAAGTATAATTCACTCGGAAGTGACTTTACTAGTTCTAATGGAGCTAGCCGAAACTTTAGAAGTGTGCAAATGACAGCTTCTTCAATTTGTCGCTTCTCATCATTATTCCTAGTCTCATACTTGACATATCTAAATCCTGCAAATCCACCATATTCTTTAAGATTGGCACAAAAGTTTTCAACACTATGATTATTTACCTTCTTGCTTTTCACAATCTAAAATTTGTTTGCATCATCGGATTCTATATCACTAGACTCTTTTGCCAAAATGAGTCTCTGAGTAGATTTCTTGTAGGTCTTGGTTACCTTGGGAACAGTAACATTCTTTTGTTTCTTACTTGGTGATGCAGTTGATGCTCTAGTGTTGGGTCTCTTTGTTGGTGGAGTCGGTAGGGCCTTTGAAATGTCATGTTTCTTTCTTTTCAAAACTTTACCCTTAGGCAACTCGGTACTTAATGTTATTGCTGCCTCTTGAGCTTCTGATTCCTCTTCAGTAATGGCAAGAGTGCCTTTGATAGGTGTAGAGGAGGATTCTTCTCCTAATTTCTCAGATAAAACCTTTATCATCTTTGTAGCCTTTCTTGTAGCTTTAGGTACTACAATGCTCATTTTCACCTTTTCTTTAACTTCTTCATAAGTTCCATATCTCAGTTCAGTAGCATGCCTTGGCAATGAAAGATAGGCATCAATTTGTTGTTGTGTAATATCATAGTCAATCTCATAACCCATTGGTAGCAAAGATTGAGTCCTTGGTTCAACACCATTCATTTAACAATAATCAGTGTCTACCTCAAAACATATATCATCCTTATATTTCTCTACCAGTTGTGGTGGAATCCGGTACCTATTGTGCATCTTCTCTTGAAATTTGCTAAAATAGTCATCCATGATATCATTAAAATTATCTCCCAATTTCTTGATAAAATCATTGATTTGATGGGTGATAGGTCGGTGTAGCTCCCAAACTACTTTACCGACTGAGGGAAAGAACTTCTCAAAGTAGAAAAACATGCATACAAGAAGTGAACCAAACTTCAGTGTGTTTGCCGAGTTGTTCTTCTTCGGCTTCCTTATTGTGTTCAGGTTCTCAAACAAGTTCTTCAATAGCACTTCACATAAATCTACTTTCATTCCCTTTTTCACTATTTTGTAGGCTAAGTCAACTGCTGCACATGGCACATTGTTTTCCCTTGCTGATTGGAAGAAACAGTAACCAATTACTCTAATTGCAAACTTAAGTTCTGCATCAGTGACATTGTTCAATTTTAGTCCTCGGTAATCAGATTCTATTCCAGTTAGACTGATTAACTCCTTCTGTGATATCATTTTTTGTGCTTGTACATGATCATAGATAGGATACCCGGTGATCACATGAATGATTTCCTTAGTAATTTTGAATGGTTGCTCCTCTAGCCACATAAAATCATCATGAACTCTGCTTAAAACAAACTTAACCCATTGGGGTTTGAACACACGGGGATAGGCTAGGGCTTCAGTTAATCCCTTGATTTTGATATGCTCATACTTGCTATCCATTTTGCCATTGGTACAAAGTTCATCATATGTGTCACTAATCTCAACGTGACTGAGTTCTTCAACACGGCATTTGGTGAAGAATCTAACATCTTCGACTAACAAGACTCGATCAGGGATGAGTGAAAATGCAGTTTTGTCATCCAGTTCAGAGGCGACTTTAGGAGTCAAAGAGTACTTCAGCGAGGGCTTCTCCACATTCTTCACAACTACAAGATCTTGGATCTTGGGTGCCATTGTAGATTTCAGGTAAAGACTTAGCAAACTATCCTTAGGGTTTGACGGTTTTACAAATGACTGACGCTTCACACTCGGTAGATAATAGCAATTTGACAAGATCGAAAACCAGCTTAACAATGTGATGAGATTTGATGTAAATACCTTGAAATTCACTCTGAATGAAGTTTGATCGCCTTGATTCTCTCTGCTCTGCTCTCTTGAAAACTTGGTGAATGAGAATGACCGCGAAAATACCTTTAAGTACACAAAATACCTCATCGGGCTCCATGCGAGTTAGGTCAAAACATTAAATGCACTCGGTTTACCTTTAACCAATTTACTCCTTTTTTTTTGTTTTAACCGAGTAACCAAATTTCCTTCATTTACCGACTTGACAGGCTTCCTATATAGACCGACTTGACAGGTTTCCTATAAAGTACTTTTGATAGAATTTCAAACTTACTAATGCATCTTAACTATGCAGATTTTGAATTTTGTACATAATAGAATACGAACTGTTGTGATTTAACCTTTAGAGAATGCAGTCCCTTCATACCTTTTCTAATTAATTTGGAATAGGTGCACCTAACTCGGTAGGTAAGGTGCTTTCTTCATCTGAAATGATTTCCTTCTTTTTCCAAATCATCTTAAATTTTTCTTTTATCTCTTCAGTGTCTCTTCTAGGTTGATCTCTGCAATCTCCAGCTAAGTGTCCAGCTTTGTGACAATGAAACCATGCCATACCAGGATTTCTCCATGATCTTCGGTTGTTCATTCCAAACCTTATAAAATAGTTGGTACTAGTATGTCTATATCTTCCACAAAATTTGCACCATATCCTTGTATTGTAATCACATGGTACTGCTGCATATTGTCGGTAAGGATTTGTGTGAGTTCGGTAACCACTAGTGTTTGCCCGGTGTGGACACCGCATGTAGTTCTTTTGCTTAAACCAGTATTTCTCGGTACTATGTCCATATCTATTGTAGTTTTTACAAAACCCTTTGAATTTTTCCTTCTGATAGTTGTTAACAGACTTTGTCCTACATTGATTATATGTGTGACCATATTTATTGCAATTGTAACAATATCCATTGGACTTAGTGATATTCGGTTGGTTACCTTTTCTAATCTGGCATATGTTGGCAGTATGACCTTGATTTCCATAGTAGTAGCAAATAAGCTTCTTCCTTTTGATGTTATTCCTGTTTCCAGCTTGCTTTGATGATTCTCCTCTCTCGGTAGTATGAATTCCTTTCTCAGTAAAGTCTTTTCCTTTGTAACCGAGTCTTGCATCTTTGTTGGGTCTTCTTATATTCAGTTGCTCATCCAACATCTTTGATGCATCATAACTCTTCTTCAATGTTTCTTTGGAATTCTTCTCTGTTTCAAGTTCATCAGTCAACCTTGATACTTCAAGTTTTAATGCTTGATTTGAATTACTTCATGATGTGCATAACCTAGTTGATCTGTCATATTTTGTTGAATCCCAGTCAACCTTATGATTTCATCATTCTTATCAAATACTAAGACTTCAAGTTTTTGTTTCTCTCTTTGTATATCTCTTGCTTTATGCTCTACTGTCCTCAATGCATCTAGATTTTCAATCATCTGTGTACTGAAATGTTCATTTTCTCTTTTCATTGCTTTTAGTTGATCAGCCAATGCTTTGTTCTTTTCTTTCAATACTCCAATCATTTATTCAGTCTCTTCAGATATACTATTCTCAGATGATGTCTCAATTTGTTCCACTAACTCTTGAGAATCCTGCAAGTCATCAGATAATCTTCTTCTTACTTTCAGAGATTTTTGCATTTGCCTTTGCATGTCTGCAATCACTTGATTTGCATGATCCATCTCTTCTTGCAGATACACAATCCTCCTAGATTGTTTATAGCCTTCCATTGATAGGATCTTTCTCTTTAGGTAGTTAAACCCTTTTCCAAGATTTGACCTCTGATACCAATTGTTAGGCCCAATATGGAAAGCTAATGTACTGAGAGGGGAGGGGTGAATCAGTACCTCAAAAATTTTCTTTAATAATAACCTTACTGATATGCATAAACAGAATAGTGCAGTAACATAAGATAAAGTTAAAACAAATAGATAACAATCATACATGATTCACTCCATAACACATATATTTTGGTTACGCAGAAACTCTTGGTTAGAGAGAAAAACTGCAGTGGGGATGGCACCCACAACTTCACTACTACAATAATAAAGATGCTCGGTTAGAGATACATTTAGCTATTTCTAATAGCTTACCCTGTTAGGAGTAACAAGATCTATTAGATCTACCTTGCTAAAGGATTTCACAACATTTATTCTGAATTCTGCACCTGGTTAGAGGCTTTACAATTTATAGACTTGGTTAGAGTCTTTTATCTTGTTAAAGGTTTCTCTTTCAACTTCACAATATTACAATAAAATCATTACAAACATCTGCAACTTTACATCTGAAATGTTATAGTAGATTCTATGTGCTCAGAATAAGATTACCTTGCTTATAGCATACCTCGGTAACCCATATAGTAACTCGGTAAACCCTTCTATTTACTCTTTTCTTCGACTGTTCTCTGAAAACCTTCTCGGTGACCTCTGTGTCTCTGTAACAGCCTTCCTTCATACATATATGCACACACCTTTCTCTTAATTCATGATGTATAAATGGATCTCTTAAATCGGTGATCCAATTCATTGCTTTGATCTTACAAACAAGATTCCTCAAATGAATAACTAAATAAAATATTTCATTGGTTGGATTGACCTTGTAATCATACACAATCTTCTAGTGCAATTTCCACTGTAATAACGGTTAGATGTGCCTTGATCTTGTAACACGTTTTCATATGCATGTCTAGGTTCAATGTATCTGGTAACACGTTTCACTCAGTGAATATCAACTCGATGTGTTAACTTTACTGCTCGGTAGCCATACAAAGATACTCGATAAATAGCTTCGGTGTAAACTGTGTTCTGTGACTGCTTTCTTCTGTAACCGACTAGACTGTGCATACCGACTTCTCTATTTATACCGACTGCATGATTCGGTAGTGCTAACCGACTAGAATATATAGTATGACTTTGAATATAAAAACTAATGGCAACTTGATAAGTAGTAACATTCCCTTCATGATTAATGTCATAGCGTAAGTAATCCCTACCTCTTCCACCATTGTTATGGCTATGTTGTTCAGGTGTTTGTCATATCTGTGCGGTATCAAAGTCAGAGGGTAGTTTAGCACCCTCTTGAGCAAGTCTTAGAAAATGAGCATCTATGTTGTTTCTAAAGATTTTGTCAAAGAGTCTATTGAACTTGGGATTGTGTTGTGATCTTTCTATATCTTCAGAAGTTGGAGTGCTAGGATCTTCATCATTTGTGCCTCCTCCAATGGATTCTTGAAAATCGTTGAGGTTTTCTTCTTCCTCTTCAGTCTCTAGTTGTCTATTTTTTGATATGGTGTGAGCCATTTTGAAAGTTTTGAGGTTTTAGGTGATTTATGAGGGATGGTGATGTAATATTTTGATGAGAGATAAATGTTTTGTGAAATGTTGAGAAGATGGATCTCTAACACTGAAGGTTGGATGTTAACAAATTTCTTTGTGAATTGCTCTTGTGTTTTCAACAATATTGATGTGATAAGGTATAGCAAGGTTTGAGATGTGTTACGAACCAAGCTACCTAGCAATGAGAGGATGCACTCATAAACTAGTTTTAACCTGCGTAGAAATGCCTCTTAGGATGATTGATCCTAGATGTAGAGACACCCTAAAAGTGATTTGTTGGTTAGATTTAAGCAATATTTAAAAGAACTTAGGACAAGACCCTTTTGTGTTTTGAGAGTTGAATGGTTTTGTGATGTTGTGAAGGTGAAAGTGGATAGAATATGGACCTCAATAAAAACTTTATGTCACAAAGGGGGTTTCTAATTATTCCTCTCTCTCAGGAGTTGGTGGTTCCCCCCGAGCTACGTTGTACGTGATACAATTTTTTGGAAAGAAAGCAAGGTTGATCTTTCCCCCTTTTTTGTGATAACTCAAGGCTCTATACTGAGTAAATGCTCTATTTTTCAAAGGCTCTTTGTTGAATTTGTTGGATTTTCCTTGAAGATATAAATGCATATGACGCAAGAAGGCTCTGTGTGAGAGAAAAAATTGTCTATTGATATAGAAAAACTTCCTTATTTTGATAAGAGCTTTTGAACTCAATTGTCTCTTTTTCAATGTAGTCTTTTGATGAAGACTCTTTTTTCTCAAAATGTGAATGATGGTCATACAAATTGATACTTTGTTTCACTTTTTGATGTTTGTTTTTGTTGATCAAGGTTGAAGTAAAATTGTGTTGGATGAATACTTGATTTAAATTTGTTTTGAACTTCTTTGACAAGAAAACAGAGCAAGCACACAAGCACAATAATCTTGCCTCAAAAGGAACAATAGGTGTGGGTCTAGATCAACCCAATCATGAAATTTTTTGACCCTTTTCAAATGTTTTGTATGTTTTTTTCCAGAAGCCTGAAGTCGGCTCAAATTGTTACTGGTCTGACACAAGACAAAGACAATTCAAACACACTTTATCCCTCAGGTCAATGGCCAATTGCGATATTTTCAACCCACATCTTGATATTTCTTCAACATTGGTACTACATACCTTATCAATCCCATCGTGGCAGGTAAGGATGTGATATACTAAGTCTTGCACCAACATAACAGATAGATGATCCCTATGATTGGGGAGTCACCACTTTTATCAAGCTACAAGTAGCCTTTCAAAAAGCCATATTTCTACTCAAAGAAATATGTATGGTGAGTATCTTGGGAGAAAATCCATCTATTCTCTTGCACTAAACTTTTCACAAATATCCTCAATCAATAGAATGGGTGGGCACGAGTGGGCTTCTATAATAAAAGGTGTCTAGTAATGTTCAATGTTTTTGGACTTAAGTTCATTCTGCAGTGACTCACTTAAGAGCCTTGTAACTTGTGGTAGGGCCCATACGTCCTTTTGTCAAGTTACATTGTAAGGACAACTATACCCAAGGCTACAACTTTCGCCCTCACGTGATTTCTATAGTTGATCAAAGGATTTACTACGCGAGGTCGTTCCCAAGAGTGATGTGTCTCTTGGCAGACCTCTCTTAAAAATAAAAATTTTGAGCGTTACTAACACTTTTCTCTTGCACCTAGGACCATGAAAGCCAAGGGAGAGGATAGTGTGTGTTAGAAGTAGGACCACTCTACAGACTTTTGCACAAGCTTGCCAAACACTGAAAACACTTGTTCTTTTTAACTGGTTTATTGCATTGTGATTTAAATGTTATTTGGAGATGTTGCTCCAACAAACATGGTGTTCTTTTTAACTTCAAGGCAAGGTGTTGTCTAATCTAGGAAAGTAAAAATCCTGGTCAGACAAATTGAAGCATGTTTTTGCTTGAAGTAAAATCGAGTTTGTAACAAAAAGGGATAAGTTGTTTGTTCTTTTTAACTTGCAAAAATGAAGTGTTGATTGTGAATTTTAGCCTTTGCAAGAAAATGAAAGTTGTTCATTTTTTATTTTAAGCCCAAATGACAATTTGTCCTAGCTTTGCAAAAAAACAAATTTTGTTTGTTTGAATTTGTGGTTCTTTTTAACTTGCAAGATGTAGTTATGTTTAAGCTCCAAACTGAAAATTTGATTTATTTTATGACCCAAAGTAAAAAGTGAGGTTGTTTTTAATCCAAAAAGGGAAAATGAATCCTTTTTAATCCAACTTTGAAACAAAGTTAGAAAGCCAAAAGAAATTAAAATTCATAAATTTAAACTCCTCAAATCTTGCAAAGAAGTTAGCAAAAACATGCACAAGAATCACTAATTGTTAACGAAATGAAGGTTTTGGTGGGCTTCTACAGGCCTAAAATTTTGATTTTTTCGATTACATATTATTTATTTATTTATTTTAAACTCTCTGTTACAATAGCACTACTCTGTGTAAACACAGAAGCGCTACTTTATACAAATGCGCTAGAACAATTACAGAGGCACTAAAAGAATGCCAAAAGAACTATAAAATGGACAAGAGCGCTAACTTAATTATTCGAACATAATGAAAATTATGTCAAACAAAGAGTGCAAAAGCACTAAAGTAGTGACAATAGCGTTATTTAAAGAAAAATAACACTAAAAAAAGCGTAGAGGCGCTAATTTGCAAACAATGGCGCTAATTCGCCAACAGAAGTGCTAAAACGCCAACTTTTGAAGGTGCTAAAGCATGTTCAATAGCGTAAAGCGCAAACTATGTGTCAATTTCAACAATAAAAAGTTAGTAGCTTTATCAATGATCAGAAGGTTGTATGTTCGATTCACGTCGAGTTCACTAAATGATGCTTTGCAAAAAGGATGTTAGAAAACACAAACACAAGACTCAAGAATCAAAATGTTAGTGTTAGTATCATAAGCGAAATATGATCCTAAGAAAGCGTATCAAGAGAGATATCAAACATTTAATGGAAAGCATGCAAAAACAACAGAAAGACACAAGACCCTTCCAAATGATTGCCAACATGTTCATAACTTCTCCTCCCTTGTTCCTCTCCTCTCCAAGTTCCACATGAGTGTAGCCCTCAGCTTTTTGCACTACTATGGAAGTCTTATGGAGATCCAAGATTTATGAAAATGATCAAAGATTATGCAAATGCAAGCTAAATATGAGAAAGCACCTAATTAAGCTATATTTATTTTAACCAAAATAACAATGTAGATTAAATGGCTCCTAAAATGATCTCTTAAATTTCACTATAGATTATATGCATACAAGATTTATGGATCTAGATTATCAAGGAATGGGCTCAATTTATAGGAAAAATAGAGAAATGGATGGTTGAGATTGAGTAATCTCAACAACGGTCAAGATTGAAATATTTATGATCCATGTGAAGTCTTTCAACCCAATCCCATGATGACAAATGTCAACATGAGATGGCTTGAGAGGAGAGGGAAGAAGCATTAAATGTTTGAGATGACATGAAAGTTAGCTTGGGAGGTAAAGTTAAGCATGAGTTGAATGAATAAAGCCTTTATCCAATGAATAATGTCTTTATCCAATGGACAAACTCATATGCAAGAGTTAGTGGGGATAACCATGGTCAAAGCAATGAATGCTTGAGGAGACACATGAGTTAATGGAAGTTGAGTTAGAGGTAAAGCCTCTAACCATGTGGGCAAGTGTAATTAACCATTAATGGTTATGTAAGAGCCATAAATGGTCATGTAAGAACCATTAATGGTTTGGAAGACTTTAGGGGTTAACTTGTTGGAGACATAAAGCATTTAATGCTTTTCAAAGACTTTGGAGGCTTTGACAAGTGACTTCAACTTGCTTAGGAATGTGACAATAATTAGAGAAGGTGATTAGGCTAATTAGGAATGTTTTATAAGAATCTAGAATGGGTTTAGGATGCAAGTGGGTTTGGTGGATGAGGGGAAATAGGATTTTAATTAAAATAAAATTACTCTATTTCAGCAAAAATAGGTGCAACTTGCATTTGTAGGAGAATGCAAGTGGGGGGGGTAGTTTAGGGATTTAAATAAATGTTTTATTTATTTATTTAATTGAGGAAAGGGGGTTACATTAAATAAATGTGTTTTATTCATTTAACTAATTTTGAGTGTAGCTTAATAAATTAATTTAAATAAATTAAATAATTTATTTAGTTAATAGAAGAAGAGGTTGAGGATGAAATAATTAAATATTAATTTAATTAACTGATTATTGATGGTTAATTAATCATATAAATACTAAATATTCATTTAATTAAGTGGACAGACTCATGTGACTACAGTTTCTATTTTAATTTCTAGAGGAATATTGATTCACCCCACCCCCCCTCCCTCAGTATTTCGGTATGTTCAATAATTGGTATCAGAGCCTGGTCTCTTGCTGCTAGCTTAACCACTTGAGGGAGATCTTGATTTGAACCAATGGCTCCTATGGAATTGGATGAAGAATTGAAGGCAACCGTGGAAGACCTTGAAAGTTGTAATATGGTGAAAAGTGATGAGGGGAGATCAAGTGGAAAGCTTTGCTCCCCTCAAAAGAGGGATGAAAGTTTCACAAAGGATTCCCTTCAACTTTTCACATGCATTACATTGAAAAGAGGGGTTGAATTCACTAGATCCAGTCCCAATGGAAAGAGATTGGATACTAAGTGAATTGTAGGGAACTTGGAATGTATTAGGAAAGTAAATTAACCTTCTTTTATAATAGACAAGTTGAATTAAGCAAATTGAGACTAAGTGCATAAATGGCAAAGAAATGATTATATCTTGAAATGGAGATGCGAGATGAAGCTATACACCCAGAATTAGCAATAGAATATCGAGACGAAGCTTCCCTGCAAATCTAAGCAAAAGTTGTAAGAACCGAGTTGAAGTTGCACCCAGTCCTTCGAAAAATCCGTGCGTCGAAAAGGGTTTTTCCTGTTGGTATTTTGGTATGGTTTTGTCATTGATGTCAACACCTACTAACACTTATCAACTCTGGCACTTTGAAGAATCGGCAATGTTCACCGGCAAGCAAGTGACTTATGCACAGTCACCGATATTTGGTACACTGACAGGATATATTGTTCGTCGGTACTTGGAATGATATGGAAAACACTTGGTTATGTCGAAAACATCATTTGGAAACTTTGTCATGGAGATTTATTCATTGGTATATTCGTGATTTCATATTTGTTGTTACCGGCAAATAGGTCCAGGATAAGCACCGACAGGCTTATCTATTCCAGATCAGCATGACATGATTTGGAGATGATTGTGTTGTTATTGTAAATTCATCAAGCCAACATGTTGAATCGGTTATTGCATCGGTCATTGATTTACTTGTAAAATATTTTATTGTAATATCTTTTAGAGCCGACCTACTAAAATTGGTCTTAGGTTATGGTATATATGTAAGATCTTATTTGTAAGATCGATATGCGATAAGGATAAGGAATTGTAAGAAGGTATATGCGAAAATAAGCAATTCTATACACGCAGACATCATTTGAAGGTAAAGCAAGGTTTTTGTGAAAACAATCAGAACTACAGCGGTACTGAATCCAGCATAGAAAGATGTTATTTTGAGCAGTACGTTCTTATTGGACTTAACCATCTAATTGTAGTTAGTGTGACTCCTATTTGTGTTTGAGCAGTGAGCTCTAGGTGTTTGGCCTTTCTGCATGTGCAGACCCCATTTTGTATACACATACTATCTGCAGTAGTATCATCTGATTGTGGGTAAGGTTTCCCACCATGGTTTTTCCCCTTACAGGGTTTCCACGTACAAATATTGGTGTTATGTGTTGTGGGTGTTATTGTCTTTCTGTTTCATGCATTAATCTCTATCGGTACTGCAATTAACTGATAAAACTGTCTACCAGCATAAAAGTCTGATTTATCGGTATTAAGCATTAAGTTGGTTAAGTTATTTTTGGTTTGAATTTATTAGACAACTGATCCACCCCCCCCCCTCCCCCTCTTAGTTGTCTCTGGGACCTAACAATTGGTATCAGAGCCTAGTCCTCTTTTGCAGAAGTTTAACAGCTTGAGGAGATCCAATGTCTACTAACTATTTCTGGAAGGACAGTCCTAAACTTGATGGAACCAACTATGGAATATGGAAGATCAGAATGGAGACACATCTAAATTGCATTGGAAAGGACATCTGGGATGTTACAAAGAATGGCTATACTACTCCTACTCAGAATCATCTTAATCCACCTAACTTGGCTAAAGATGAGGAAAATGATTGCAAAGCAAGAGAAGCATTTTTGAGTGCATTATCGGATCAACAAATCATGGGATTATCAAATAGATCAACTGCTAAAGCTATTTGGGATCATCTGGAAACATTGAATGAACTAGATTCCACAGTCAAGATTGCAAAACTTGAAAGCTTTCGGGTCATGTATGAAAATCTGAAAATGGAAGAAGATGAAAAGATTTCTACTTTTATGGAAAGAGCTAATGAAATTGTTTTGGGTATTAAATGTTGTGGAGGAACCTTAAGTGAAGATGAAATTGTTTCAAAAGTTTTAAGAGGATTGCCACCAGCATATAAAATGAAAGTTACTGCTATAAATGAGTTGAGAACAATGCTTAATACATCAGTAACTAGGGATACATTAATTGGAAAACTTTCAGCTTTTGAAATTGAGGAATTTGGTCATGCTGCTACTATAAAGACAAATTTAGCTTTTAAGGCATCAACATCATCTACACCATCATTTGACAAGTCTGATTGGAAAGCCTTTTATGCAAGAGAAATTGAGGAAAGCAAGAGAGAAAATGAAGAACTTGAAGAACTTGAAGCACTATTTGCAAGGAAAATGCCTAAAGGTCCAGTTGGAAGTAAGTATGAAGGTAAAGAACCTTTAAATGCTTTAACTATAATAAGATTGGTCATATGGCTTCGAGATGCCCTGATAGACATGCTAGACTAAGAGAAGAAGCTAGAAGAACATACAAGCCTTACCCTAAATATCAGAGATACAGATTTAAGAAGAATAAAGATAAATCTTGTTATCTTGCTGATGAAGGAGTCACTGATGATTCTGATGAAGAACTGGTAGACAATGGATGGGTTTTTGTTGCTGTAACAGAAGATCAACCGGCACCTACTGTTCAACTGGTAGAACAAGCCCTGGTAGCTAAAATTGAAGTTAAGGATGAATGGATCATTGATTCAGGATGTTCACATCACATGACTGGTGGTAAAGGTAAATTCTTGAACTTTCAGGAATATAATGGAGGCCTAGTAATATTTGGAGACGACAAAGCTTGTTCAATCAAAGGAAAATGTACAATATCTCTTGATGGTAAGCATAATACTGACAATGTTTACTATGTAGAAGGTTTAAAGCATAATCTTTTGAGTGTTGGTCAATTAGTTGAGAAAGGATTTCAGTTACAATTCAAGATGGTAAATGCAAAGTTATGAATAGAACTGGTTTGGAAATTGCAACCGGTAAACAAACTATAGTCAACATATTTCATTTGAATAACAATGAAAAGACATGCTTGATTGCACACATTGATGAAAGTTGGCTATGGCACAAGAGACTCTGTCATGTAAATTTTGATTGCATGGTAAAAATTAGTACTACTAAGGCAGTTAGAGATTTACCTAAGATTGTTAAACCTCACAATCCGGTATGTAAGGAATGTCAATTTGGAAAACAAGTTAGAGCATATTTTAAAAGTATTCCAGAAAAATCCAATAATTCTCTTGACTTAATTCATAATGATTTATGTGGTCCAGCTAAAACTAATAGTTTACAAGGTGATGGATATTTCATGCTAATCATTGATGACTATTCTAGAATATGTTGGGTTACTTTTCTCATACAAAAAATCAGAAGCACTTGGGAAGTTCAAACTATTCAAAGAAATGGTAGAGAATGAAACCGGTAAGAAAATCAAATGTCTGAGATCAGATCAAGGAGGTGAATTTACATCTAAGGAATTTAATGCATTCTGTGAAGTGAATGGAATCAGAAGACAGTTATCAGTGCCCCGGACACCGCAACAGAATGGAGTTGTAGAAAGGAAAAACAGAACTATCCTGGATGCAACTAGAAGTATGTTATCAGAAGCAAATGTACCAAATGTATATTGGAGAGAGGCAATAAGAACAGCGGTCTATACACTCAACAAAGTTGACATCAAAGGTGAAACCGGTAAGACCCCTCATGAACTATGGTTTGGCATTACTCCTACTCTTAAATATTTCAGAATATTTGGTAGTAAATGCTATATTAGAAGAGATGAATATATTGGAAAATTTGATCCTAGAAGTGATGAAGGAATATTTCTTGGTTATTCATCTAAGAGCAAGGCATACAGATGTTTTAACAAGAGAATGCAGAAAATTGTTGAGAGTACAAATGTGAATATTGATGAACAATTTAGAGGAACTTCAAGGTATATAGACTTTTGAGCCGGCAATAGAAATCCTGGAAAATGAACCTACATTGAATCAACCGGTACAGAATGAAGATCCAGTTACACCGGTATTATTGGAAAATTCCACTGTAACTGAGGAACAATAGCAAATGAAGACACCCTGGTATATGAGACTGAATCACTCTGAAGATCAGATAATTGGAAACAAGTATAAAGGAGTTATGACCAGAGGAAGACTGGCAAATGAAGAGGTATGTCTTATTTCTCAAATTGAACCATCATCAATTAATGAGGCATGTGAAGATAAACACTGGATTAAAGCTATGGAAGAAGAATTGGAGCAAATTGAAAAGAATAACACATGGACATTAGTTCCCCGACCTAAAGACAAAAATGTGATTGGAACTAAATGGGTATTCAGAAATAAACTTAATGAAGATGGTAAGGTAATCAGAAATAAATAAAGACTAGTGTGTAAGGGATATTCTCAAAAAGAAGGAATTGATTATAATGAAACCTTTGCATCGGTAGCTAGAATTGAGGCAGTCAGATTATTCTTGGCTTTTGCAGCATACAAGAACTACAAAGTATATCAAATGGATATTAAATGTGCATTTATGAATGGAGATCTTGAAGAAGAAGTTTACATTGAGCAACCTAATGGATTTTCTTTGACAGATAACAAAGATATGGTTTACAGGTTAAGAAAATCTTTGTATGGGTTGAAACAAGCTCTGAGAGCTTGGTATGCTAGATTGGATAAATATCTTTTGAAGATTGGATTTTCTAAAGGTAATGCTAATAGAAACTTATACTATAAAGTGACTAATGATGACATCTTGGTTATAGAAGTTTTTGTTGATGATATAATCTTTGGAGGAGAAGATGGATTACGTAAAGACTTTTGTATTGAAATGCAACAAGAATTTGAAATGTCTATGATTGGAGAAATAAAATTATTTTTAGGATTGCAAATTTCACAGATTGGTAAAGGTATATTCTTGAGTCAATCCAAGTACTTGAAGGAGTTACTAAAGAAATTTGGGATGGAAAACTCTAACCCGGTAAGCACACCTATGACTACAAATGACAAATTATCACTGAGGGATGAATCTACACATGTTAATCTGACTAGGTATAAATCTATGATAGGCGGTTTACTGTATTTAACACAAACCAGACCTGATATTATGAATGCAATATGTATTGTTTCAATATTTCAGAGTAATCCTAAAGAAAATCATGAATCAGTAGTAAAAAGGATTTTTCAATACTTACAAGGCACTACAAATCTTGGTTTATGGTATCCTAGAGATGAAAACTTTGAATTATGTGCATACATAGATGCAAATTGGGTAGGAAATGTGGATGATAGAAAAAGCACCACCAACGGAGAATTTTTCTTGGAAGCAGATTAATTTCTTGGTTGAGTAAAAAACAAAGTTGCACATCTTTATCAACAGCAAAATTAGAATATGTTGCAGCAGCAACTAACTGTACACATGTATTATGGCTTAAGCAAATATTGAAGGACATAAAGGTAAAATTCAAGGAACCTATAACTATCTATTGTGATAACATTGCATAAATTGATATATCTAAGAATCCGATATTACATTCTAAAACCAAACATGTTTCTATCAAACTGGATTTTCTAAAAGAGAATGTTGAAGCAAAAGAAGTAAAACTGGTTTATTTGAATACTAAAGAGCAAATTGCAGATATTTTCACTAAACCTCTACCTAAGGAGACCTTTGAATATCTTAAAGACCAGCTTGGGGTCATACCCCCACCGGTAGAGACTTAGACAGTTGATGTTTGTCATCAACCGACAGAACTAACAGAGAAATCTTTTACTCTGGCTTTGATGAGGAAGCTACTTCTCAGGGGGAGTACTTGGTATACTAAATTGGTTGGTATTTTGTATTTGAACCTGGTTTTGTATTAGCTTTGGCATTTGATGTCAAAAGGGAAGAGATATCTATAGAAAAACACATTATCTTTTGGGGAGAGATTATTTATCTTTTGGGAAGAGATTATTCATTGGGAGAAAGATTGATAATTTGAGATGATTGATTACTCTATGTATCTGAGTTTTTTGTTATGATCTCTTTTGGGAGATTGTTGGTTTTTGGTATTTGGCATTTCCATTTTGGCACTTTGATGGTTTTTCCATCTTGTGTTGCCATCAATACCAAAGGGGGAGATTGTTGGTATTTTGGTATGGTTTTGTCATTGATGTCAACTGTTGGCATTTTTGATGATTATGGTGTGATTGTCATTGATGGATACACACTTGCTATGAGATCACTTTTTGTATGTATGAGTTAAAGCTCAACCGGTATTTGTTCCAACCAGTATGATGTATTATATTCTTTAGACTATCAGTGTTTTGCAGAAAGTGTTTACCGATCTGAAGTGGTATGAAGACCCCAAGCAGTTCGAGGATCTCAAGCGGTACGAAGGAATGAAGCGGCACAACTCATATTTCCCAGTCTTCATTTTGTCAAACCGGCAACCCGTATTTTGCTTAAACCGGTATTTTGTTTGAACCGGTAATACTCTGTGATGAGTTACCAACCGACATTTTGCTATGAGTTACCATCCACTGATTGTTTTGTTGTGCTGACACTCTGACGATGCTTTTTGTGTCGTGTTACCAAATATTTCTAGATACATTGAACCTAGGAAATTGTATTGTAATCCTATTGGACCGACATGAAATCAAATTCCTTTATAAGGACATCATGTCTAGGGTTTTAGGTTGTTGCTAGGGTTTAAGGTGGTTGATGAATATTTGTAAGTGTGATTATAGAAGAGAAGTTCAGGTCTGTGAGAAAAAGTAGAGTGTGAATGTGTTGAAGATTGAAGTAATGATGGAATGCATTAGGAATGAGCTATCAAGGATCTAACCAAGCAATTTTTGCTATTTTCTAGATCACTCACTTGTTGATTACTCACATCTTTGACAAGTTTGAAGCCCTTAACCGGGTAGGCCCAAAAAGCCTTTTGTAAATCCTCTAACAAGGTGGTTCACATCTATGGATCTAAAATCCTCTAGCAAGGTAGTCTTTAATCGGACTTATCTCCTAACAGAGATTGAGATTCCTAATAGGATCTATTCTAGTAAAGAACATTGTATGACCTTAACCGGTCTGGTTCCTATTCTGTAGATAGTTACTTGTGAGTTTCATCTCACAGTGGTTTTTCCCATTTGGGTTTCCACGTCAAAATCTCTTGTGTTATGGTGATTGTGCTTATGTGGGTGAATGCATTATTTGTTATTTGGTTTGCATGTGTGCTAACCGGTTTGTTTGCTAAACTATTTTATCGGTTTACTGCTAGACTAGTAAAGTGTTTAAGTACAGTGGTTTTTGGCATACTAATTCACCCCCCCCCCTCTTAGTATTCATCATCAACACCTACTAACACTTATCAACTCTGCCACTTTGAAGAATCGGCAATGTTCACCGGCAAGCAAGTGACTTATGCACAGTCACTGGTATCTCGTACACTGGCGGGATATATTTTTTCAACACCTACTAACACTTATCAACTTTGGCACTTTTAAGAATCGGCAATGTTCACCGGCAAGCAAGTGACTTATGCACAGTCACTGGTATCTGGTACACCGGTAGGATATATTATTCACCGGCACTTGGAATGATATGGAAAACACCTGGTTATGTCAAAAACATCATTTGGACACTTTGTCTTGGAGATTTGTTCATTGGTATATTCATGATTGCATATTTGTTGTTACCGGCAAATAGGTCTAGGATAAGCACCGGAAGGCTTATCTATTCCAGATCAGCATGACACGCTTTGGAGATGATTTTGTTGTTATTGTAAATGCATGAAGCCGACATGTTGAATCAGATATTGCATCGGTCATTGATTTACTTGTAAAATATTTTATTGTAATATCTTTTAGAGCCGACCTACTAAAATTGGTCTTAGGTTATGGTATATATGTAAGATCTTATTTGTAAGATCAATATGCGATAAGGATAAGGAATTGTAAGAAGGTATATGTGAGAATAAGCAAAGCTATACACACAGACATCATTTGAAGGTAAAGCAAGGTTTTTGTGAAGACAATCAGAACTACACCGGTACTGAATCCAGCATAGAAAGATGCTATTATGAGCAGTACATTCTTATTGGATTTAACCATCCAATTGTAGTCAATTTGACTCCTATTTGTGTTTGAGCAGTGAGCTATAGGCGCTTGGCCTTTCTGCATGTGCAGACCCCATTTTGTATACACATACTATCTGCAGTAGTATCATCTAATTGTGGGTAAGGTTTCCCACCATGGTTTTTCCCCTTACAGGGTTTCCACGTACAAATATTGGTGTTATGTGTTGTGGATGTTATTGTATTTTTGTTTCATGCATTAATCTCTACCGGTACTACAATTAACTAATAAAACTGTCTACCGGCATAAAAGTCGGATTTACCGGTGTTAAGCATTAAAGTTGGTTAAGTTATTTTTGGTTTGAATTTATTAGACAACTAATTCACCCCCCCCCCCCCCCTCTTAGTTGTCTCCGGGACCTAACATTTCCATCTCTGAAAATGAAGCCTAAACCTGCAATTACAGTCGCACACCTACAACCTATACATAGAAAAGAGACGAAAATGTTTTTGGGATTGGGGATTTTCCTTCAGGTCAAACCCCATTTTGGAATTAACCAAGTGATTGAAAAATGCTACAAGTAAATGAAATGAAATGTATGAAGTAAAATCCACCTCAAGAAGGGGATGTAATTGAAATGTTGATGAATTTGTTTGAAAGCATATGTGAAATAGGATGTCTTGAATGTTGATAAAAATCTCCTCTTTAATGGTTGAATCCTTGATTTGAATGCAACACCTAGCCTTGAAAGGAGACTTGAAATGCTCAATGTTTTAATGAATGCTTGATGATCAATTTGTTGTCTCTTATCGTCGCTTCTCTTATCAACTTAATTTTTCTTATGCAAATAGGAGGGGAAATACTCCTTATATACTTGCCAATTAGGGGTGTTTAGATAATTATTTGTCTTAGGCCGACGTAGGAAAACTTTTCCCGCTCAATAATTGACAAGCTTATTGTAAGAATACCAAAGGGAGCCCAAAATAGGGCTAGGACAAGGGCACCATCCCCCTATCCTAGGGGGACAGGGGTGCCACACCCATGTCCTACCCTAATTTAGGACAGATAGTGACAATAGGTAGGGCATCATTATGTAAAATGCAAGTTTTTTGATGTTTTGAGCATGTCTCGGGTCTCTGATCAAGCTTAGGGATTCGTCTACTAATGCAAAGACCCAAATGCAGTAAAAAAATGTAACGCTACATTTAGCCCCCACTTTAGCGGGAGTATAAATGTATGCCAATACTACTGATAAAGTACAAGGAGACAAGATTGAAAGACTTTCACCATGTCAAGGAGGCAAGATACACCAAGCCCCTAGTGGACTAAGAATTTTACAACTTCACTTGACAAAGTAAAAGGGAAGATCAAGAGCGAGAACCATGACTCCAAGTAGTAAAGTTTCCCTCACTATGAATCATGAAAAGAAAACATAACAAAAATTACAAAGCAAAGCCAAGTAACTTTAAGTATCAAGAAGGAAAATATGAGTGGAGTGTATGCCCCCACATTAAAGTGATTGCACATGCCTTATCAAGAGTGATTTCTTTAAGGTAGGATACACCTAAGAGACATAAAGAGAGGGAGCATGTTATCACAAGGAATTAGCCCCCAATCGAGGAATAAACCCAAGGATAATGAACACAAAACAAAAAGAACAAGGTGACTTTCCTTTTCTTTGGGTCAGTATGATGTATGATAACTCATGTATATCATGTATATATATGCATAGAATAGTTCGCATTCCCCAAAGAAAGGAAACCACCTTGGAAGAAAGGAAACACATGTGTCTTTTGAGTCAACATGAAAGAGACCAAAAGAGATCTCAATTCTTTGCATTGTCCTCAAGTAGATCATTGGCTATCATTGGCATATGATGAACCGACATGTTGATATGATGATAATGTATGTTGTTATTGATGTCAATAAATGTAAGAGAACCAGTATGAAGAGGCATGAAGAGATGTAGTGAACCAGTGGCAGGGTTTCACTAAGTGTGACTACCGGTTTTAGTCTTAGCTCTATGGTTATCGGTTTGGCGATCCAGCTTGTGTGATGCAACCGATGATACTCTATGATGAGTTAGATAAGAGACGTGAATGAGCTCAAGGTGCCACGTTAGCCTTATGCGCGTGAAGGATTGAGGTATGAGAAGACCAACCGCATTTGGAGTCTACCTCGGGAATGATCATTCTTCTTAGTGGTATGAAAAGAAAGCGTGATGGGTTACTGATTCCCATGTGTGATGAAGAATGAATGATGCAGATTGTCTTGTGATCTGTTTGAATTTGTAATTCTCTATGTAATTTGTTTGGACGGTTAGGATTGGACCACCTGTGTTGTAAACGTAAGAAGCTTAGGGTTTAGGGTTTATGTTACCGACCTAACTATTGTCTATAAGGTCGATGATGTTTGTTATTGTAAAGTTGTTGGCAAATGTTGTGTGTGTGTGTATCCGAGTGATGAGATACTTGATACTTGCCAGACCAGTAAGAGGGAAACTGCAGAGTGTGATTGCAGAGTAGAGGATATGAAAAGGATTTGCCTTGGCATGTAGTGTTGTTATCAGATCAGTAGTTTTACCTGTTGTCTTGTAATCATTTCAACAGTTGGAAAATCCCTTTATCGGGTAGCTTTAACAGGCTTATTGTAAAACTTGTAACCAGGTGACTCAAGATCATTGAGTTCTTTAAATCCTCTAGCGAGGTAACCTTTAACAGGGTTTCAACCTTTAATAGGGTATATAACCATCCCTTAACCGGGTGATCTCTAATAGGATCGGTTCCTAGCAGAACCTTATTGTAAATTATTTAACCGAACTAGGCTCCTAACAAGGCGAGCTTCAAAAGAGTTCAAAACAAGCTTGTGGGAATTCATCCCCACTGTGGTTTTTCCCATTTGGTTTTCCATGTGAAAAATTTGTGTGTTATGTGTTATGCATTTTTCATGTGATGTTTATGAAGTATATGGTTAATAGGTTATTGTATTTCTAGTATACCACATGCATATGTTTATGGGTGAAGTTGTTATCAAGTATTGATCATATTTGAAGTGTTCAGACTTATCAGTTTATGGTGTTTGGTGTCTTACTATGTTTAACCAATGTTGCCATGGTTAAGTTCAATAGTGGAGATAACCAGTTGGTATTTCTTTAACTAGATAAGTTGTTGAGAAATTTTTTTCCTGTAATGATTCACCCCCCCCCCCCCTCTCAGTACCGGTTGGGGTAACTGTTGTTCATCATTTTTCATCAATTGGTATTAGAGAAACTCTAAGTCCTCGGTGATATAAGCTTAACTACTTGAGGTAAAATATCCTACTGTAATGATGAAGAGGGAAGAACCTAAGTTCAATAGAGATAACTTTAAGATATGGAAGGACAAAATGAAGATTTACATCAAGAGTATGGGTGCTCAACACTGGAGCTATGTTGAGAATGCCTATGTTACTTCCACTGGCACTCTGATTGATGATCAGAAGAGAAAAATCTAGGAAAATGGGCAAGTCATGGAAGCTCTTATCAGCAGCCTGCCAGATATTGAGTTTATTGATGTACAAGACAAGGACACACCTAAGGATGTATGGGATGCACTGGAAAACATCTATGGTGGTGATGAGCATGTAAAGAAAGCTAAGGAAGAAATCCTTAGAGGTAAATTTGAGGATATGAGGATAGTTGAAGGTGAAACCATTCAGCAGTATGGCATTAGGATTAAGATTGTGGTTGGAGATATAAAAAGTGTTGGTGGAAATATTGATGATACCATTGTTGTTAGTAAAGTTCTTAGATCATTGTTACCAATATATGCAATCAGAGTTGTTGCTATCCAGGAACTAAGGTCTATTTATAAGACCAAGGTATCCTTAGATTCTATCATTGCAAAGTTAACTGCATATGAGTTGAATAGCTATGATGGTAGTGTTCAGAAGACTGATTCAGCCTTTAAAGCATCTATTGTACCATTCAGAAAAAGAAAACAAACTAGAACCAGTTATGAATCCAGACAATGCAAAGATATGGATGATGAAGAGAATTTAATGGAGTTCAAAGCTCTTCTTGCTAAAAGACTTCTGAAGGGAACTAGAAAGTATAGAGGTAAACTTCCTTTCAAATGTTTTTCCTGCAAAAAGATAGGACATATAGCTATTAATTGTCCTAACAATGACAATAAGGATAAACTGGAGAGGTTTAGAAAATATAAAGGAGGAAATAGAAGAAATTGTCTAGTTGTTGTGGATGAAGGTGTCAGTGATGAAGAATCGGAAGATGAAGAAAATGAAGACATAGTGTTTGTAGCGGTAAAGGAAGAAGTGTCTGACAAGAAATCTCTTGTCTCTCGCATTGACAACTCTAATGAGTGGTTAATTGATAGTGGTTGTTCTCACCACATGACTGGTGACCAAAGAAATTTTATGTCTCTGGAAGAATATGATTGATGCAGAGCATCTATCACAAACCATAAAACTTTCATTCAAGGGTAGACTTTAAATTTGAATCAAGAGGCATATAAAAAGATCAACCACTTTTATCAACTCCAAACAAATTTCAAAGGTTATATTATATCCCTACAGATCTTCATTCAATATTTCAGATCATAAAATTCACCATAACATGAGAGAACAAATTCTTATTTGCCATGGAATATCCTAGTTCAGGGTTTCATCCCTTAAAAATTGTTTTCACCAAAATAACCACAAAATATTCAATTCTTAACCAAATCAAGTAAGAAAAAAAGAAATGGAAATATGATTTAGAGACCTTTCCAAAAAATATATCCTTTCTTCATTATGATCCCTCATGTGACCACACAAAATGCTGCAACTGGACTGCTACTACCTTCACCAGTCTGCCTTTCACCATGAACTGTAACAAACAGTCATCAGTAACTTTTTCAATATTTATTCTAAAGACAATCTCTTCAGTCATAATTTATAATACTAAGTTAAAACTATTCTCTCAAAATTTCAGCCAGATCCAATGGTTGAATCAAAAGTTATGATCATTTTCCCAAAAATGGGTAACCCTTGGTAGGGTTTTGACAATCATTGAAAAAACAAACATATCTTGCCAAATACTCCACAAAAATGCACAAGAAAGGATTCATATGAAATATATTTTATCAATCTATCATTAAATAACATCTACATATAAAAATTACACCAAATGTGATCCTCCATAAATCTATGACAATCACAGATTCCTTAAAACCTCATGACAGTTTGAGGGTTTGATGGATAATCTTTGTCAAATCCCCTCCAAACTGATCTACCTTCTTGATTTCAAACAAACATGGTTTTATAAACCATTTCCAACTCCTTTCTAACTACTCCAACCACCTCATAACCAATGTATTTCATTTTTACACTTTTGTTGCACTTTTTGGCAATATTGCAACTTTGCAATTTTTACATTTTTTGCATTTTTGACATAAATGACTCTAACCCTTACATGGACACTTTTAACACTTCAAGATGGACCAAATATGGTATCTTTGGACAAAATGGCTCATTTGTCCTTACATATTATGATTCAATGGACTCAAATAACCTTAATACATTGTGAATAACTCAAATACAATAAATTGTTCATATTATGACTTTTGACCTCCTGGTATGCTTGTGTGCTTAGGTGCCTCTGCACCATACTCCCGACCTTGAAAATTTTCCAAGTCCCTTAGAAACGTGGGTACAATGATCTGCAAGAAAAAAATTTGAGTGAAAATTTTCACCTTTGTCTTCATCTTTATCTCTTTATGCCTCTTTATGCTGCTGCTTCCTTCTGAAACAATCTCTTTGTGACTCCTACCAATAGAGTTTGTAGTGGCTGCCATCCAAGTGCTTTTACCAGCCATAAGTCCACCTCTCCATGTTGCATCACCTCACAAACAACCTCCTTTCCTCACCTAGGAGTTCTCCTCTTTTCCTCTCTCCCTAGTCTCTTGGCAATCAATGGACCATCCCATGGCCCTGGACCATCCCTTTGGCCCTTGACAGACCTTCCTTGTCTACCTTCTTGCAGCTAGATGGCGAGCGCCTTGCAACCAAAAACTCATCAGCAAAAACCAAATAACAAATCCTTCATGGCTAGGTCCTAGTGTGGATTGTCTCCTTCGGCGCTCTACCCACACACTCTGGCTCTTTTAGCTCTGATACCAATTTGATGCAGAGCATCTATCACAAACCATAAAACTTTCATTCAAGGGTAGACTTTAAACTTGAATCAAGAGGCATATAAAAAGATCAACCACTTTTCTCAACTCCAAACCAATTTAAAAGGTTATATCATATCCCTACAGACCTTCATTCAATATTTTAGATCATAAAATTCACCATAACATGAGAGAACAAATTCTTATTTGCCATGGAATACCCTAGTTCAGGGTTTCATCCCTTAAAAACTATTTTCACCAAAATAACCACAAAATATTCAATTCGTAACCAAATAAAGTAAGAAAAAAAGAAATGGAAAGATGATTCAGATACCTTTCCAAAAAATATATCCTTTCTTCATTATGATCCCTCATGTGACCACACCAAATGCTGCAACCGGACTGCTACTGCCTTCTCCAGTCTGCCTTTCACCATGAACTGTAACAAACAGTCATCAATAACTTTTTCAATATTTATTCTAAAGACAATCTCTTCAGTCATAATTTAGAGTACTAAGTTAAAAATATTCTCTCCAAATTTCAGCCAGATCCAACAGTTGAATCAAAAGTTATGATCATTTTCCCAAAAATGGGTAACCCTTGGTAGGGTTTTGACAATCATTGAAAAAACAAACATATCTTGCCAAATACTCCACAAAAATGCACAAGAAAGGATTCATCTGAAAGATATTTTATCAATATATCATTAAATAACATCTACATATAAAAATTACACCAAATGTGATCCTCCATAAATCTATGACAGTCACAGATTCCTTAAAACCTCATGACAGTTTGAGGGTTTGATGGATAATCTTTGTCAAATCCCCTCCAAACTGATCTACCTTCTTGATTTCGAAAAAAAATGGTTTTATAAACCATTTCCAACTCCTTTCTAACTACTCCAACCACCTCATAACCAATGTATTTCATTTTTACACTTTTGTTGCACTTTTTGGCAATATTGCAACTTTGCAATTTTTACATTTTTTGCATTTTTGACATAAATGACTCTAACCCTTACATGGACACTTTTAACACTTCAAGATGGACCAAATATGGTATCTTTGGACAAAATGGCTCATTTGGCCTTACATATTATGATTCAATGGACTCAAATAACCTTAATACATTGTGAATAACTCAAATACAATAAATTGTTCATATTATGACTTTTGACCTCCTGGTATGCTTGTGTGCTTAGGTGCCTCTGCACCAATGATGGAGGTGTTGTTAGATTTGGCAACGATGCACCATGCTTGGTGAAAGGTAAAGGATCCATCTCACTAAATGGAAAGAGCAATGTAGATGATGTCTACTGGGTAGAAAGTCTTAAGCATAACTTGTTGAGTGTTGCTCAGTTGAATGACAAAGGATTAGTTCTGGAATTCAAAGGTGGAATCTAGAGTATAATTGGGAAGAGTGGTGAACTTGTTTCCACCGATAAGAAAACCAAAGGTAACCTATTTCAGTTGAATGCCAAGATAAGTTGGTGTTTAATGTCTATGTTTGATGATAGTTGGATATGGCATAGGAGACTCTGTCATATGAACTTTGACAACATTATTAAAGCTATTAAGATCAAGGTGGTAAGAGGATTACCTTTGCTGAACAAACCTAAGAATTCTTTGTGCAGAGAATGTCAACTTGGGAAGATGTCTTCCTCAACTTTTAAAGGTAAGTCTTTCTCAGCAGAAAATTTACTTGATCTTGTGCATACTGATTTGTGTGGTCCTATGAAAACTAGAATTATTCAGGGAGATAGGTATTTTATGATTCTTACTGATGACTGCTCAAGAATGATGTGGTTCACATTCTTGAAAGATAAGTCTGAAGCATTTGGAAAGTTCAAATCTTTCAGAGCATTAGTAGAGAAAGAAAGTGGTAAAAAGATAAAATGCTTGAGAATTGATCAAGGAGGAGAGTTCACTTATGATGAATTCAATAAGTAATGTGAAGATAACGGTATCAAGAAGTAGTTGTCTGCCCCAAGGACACCACAACAAAATGGCATAGTAGAAAGAAATAACTTGACTGTAGTTGAAGCGGCTAGAACAATGCTGATCCAAGGAAAGGTTGCTCACACTTTTTGGAGAGAAGTAGTGAGCACTGCAGTCTATACTATGAACCGAGTACTCATCAAGAAAGGCAAAGATAAAACCTCTTATGAGTATTGGACCGGGAAAACTCCCACTGTGAGTTACTTTAAAGTGTTTGGTAGTAAGTGCTATATCAAGAGAGGTGAGCATTTGAGAAAATTTGATGCTAAATGTGATGAAGGAATATTTTTGGGATATTCCACTAAGAGCAAATCTCTCAAGTGCTACAACAATAGAACTCATAAAATTGTTGAAAGTATCAATGTCAGGGTTGATTAATCCCCTGAGGAACCTGAGGAAACATGCAGTGAAGAAGTGGAAGATGAACGGGTTATAGCCTTTTGGGAACCAGTTAAGAAAGAAACTTGTAAAGATCTCAGTGTTCCTGTACTAGTAGAAGCTGCAGTGAGAGAAGAAGAAGAAGTTAGTGGAGAAGAAGAAGAAAAGCTAGCAAATCAGGCTAGAATCATTCCTAGATATGTGAAGCCGCATCATGATCCGAAGCAAATCATAGGAGATAAAGATGTAGGGATACTCACAAGAAGAAAAGTGAAAGAAAAATCTTGCATGATTTCTGAATTTGAACCCAAGACTTCTAGAGAAACTCTTGCAGATGAAGAATGGATTAAAGTAATGGAAGAAGAGCTAGACCAGATAGAAAAGAATGGGACATGGTCTTTGGTACCCAAAGCGGAACATAAAAATGTCATTGGTACCAAATGGATCTTCAGGAATAAGTTGAATGAAGAAGGAACAGTTGTAAGGAACAAGGCTAGGCTTGTATGCAAGGGATACGCTTA
Source organism: Cryptomeria japonica (assembly GCF_030272615.1). NCBI lineage: Eukaryota > Viridiplantae > Streptophyta > Pinopsida > Cupressales > Cupressaceae > Cryptomeria > Cryptomeria japonica. Next base: position 230,899,624 of record NC_081409.1, read on the forward strand.
GGAGGAGGGAGAAGACTATGGAGAGAAACCTTTGTTCATGTGGCTAGACTAGAAGGTGTTTGAATGCTACTTGCATTTGCACCATTTAAGGGATTTAAGGTTTATCAAATGGATGTGAAGTCTTCTTTTCTGAATGGAATCCTAGAAGAGGAAGTGTATATAGAGCAACCAAAAGGGTTTTCCTTATCAGAAGATAGTGACATGGTGTGTAGATTACACAAAGCCCTATATGGACTAAAACAGGCACCTAGGGCATGGTATGAAAGGCTACACTCTCATCTTGTGAAGATTGGATTTTAGAGAACAAGTGAAGATAGCAACATCTACTTGAAATCAAAAGGTGATCAGATTCTGATCTGTGAAGTGTTTGTGGATGACATAATCTTTGGAGGAGATGATAAAATGAGTCATGCATTTGTAGATGAAATGAAGAAAGAGTTTGAGATGTCTTTGATAGGAGAAATAAATTTCTTCATTGGTTTACAAATTCAGCAAATGAAAGAGGGTATCTTTATTACCCAGTCCAAGTATGTCAAAGAGGTATTGAAGACTTTTAGCATGGAGGAAAGCAAACTGGTTGTTACACTGATGGTGACTGGCTGTAAACTAACTAAGGAAGATGATTTAGCACTAGTGAATGAAAAAGAGTACCGGTCAATGATTGGTAAACTGCACTATGTGGTGCATAGCAGACCAGATATTGCTCATGCAGTGGGCATAGTAGCTTGTTTTTAGAAATGTCTAAGAGAATCCCACTTGGTAGCTATCAAAAAGATTCTTAGATATCTGAAAGGAACAGTTAATTATGGATTGTGGTATCCATATAATGGTGACTATAATCTCAAAGTATATACCGATGTTGATTGGGCAGGTAATGTGGACGACCAAAAAAGCAAAACTGGTGGAGCGTTCTTTCTCAGTAGAAGATTAGTATCATGGACAAGTAAGAAGCAGAGTTGTACTTCTCAATCTATAGCTGAAGCAGAATATGTGGCAACATTAATGAACTACACTCAAGCGATTTGGATGAAGCATGTATTGGAAGGTTTCAAGGTACCTCTATCTGAATCGGTGAACATATTTTGTGATAACACAAGTGCAATAAATATTTCCAAGAATCCAGTATTGCATGCTAGAACTAAGCATATTAAGCTTAAATATCACTTCTTGAGAGAGAAAGTTCAGAATAAGGAGATTGTACTACAACATGTTTCCAGTAAGGAGCAACTATCAGATATATTCACTAAGCCCTTACCGAAGGCTACATTTACCTATTTGAGAGGTGAATTAGGGGTCCTGCCCCTTCATGAAATCAACTAAAGTTGTGTGCTCCGCATCAGTCAAATACTACAGTGACAAATCTTTCAGGATTGATGTGTTGAAGGATGCTACTCCTTAGGGGGAGCAGCATAGTAGATTTTGGAAGCTTGTGTCTCCACTTTGGCATTGTTGTCAAAGGGGGAGAAGATATATGATGTATGGGGGAGAAGATACCTGATGTATAGGGGAGAAGATATATGATGAATGGGGGAGAAGATATATGATAAATGGGGAGAAGATATATGATAATGCAGATACACTGGTCTATGAGGTTTTCAGTTGCAATGCTACACTGAGTATTGCCATCAATGCCAAAGGGGGAGATTGTTGGCTATCATTGGCATATGATGAACCGACATGTTGATATGATGATAATGTATGTTGTCATTGATGTCAATAAATATAAGAGAACCAATATGCAGATTGAAAGAAGTTGGTGAACCAATATGAAGAGGCATGAAGAGATGTAGTGAACCGGTGTTAGGGTTTCACTAAGTGTGACTACTGTTTGGTAGTCTCAGCTCTATGGTTATCAGTTTGGCGATCCAACTTGTGCGATGCAATCGATGATACTCTATGATGAGTTAGCTAAGAGATGTGAATGAGTTCAAGGTGCCACGTTAGCCTTGTGCGTGTGAAGGATTGAGGTATGAGAAGACCAACCGCGTTTGGAGTCTACCTTGGGAATGATCATTCTTCTTAGTGGTATGAAAAGAAAGCTTGATGGGTTACTGATTCCCATGTATGATGAAGAATGAATGATGCAGATTGTCTTGTGATCTATTTGAATTTGTAATTCTCTATGCAATGCATTTGGACGGTCAGGATTGGACCACCTGTGTTGTAAACCTAAGATACTTAGGGTTTAGGGTTTATGTTACCGACCTAATTGTTGTCTATAAGGTCGATGATGTTTGTTATTGTAAAGTTGTTGGCAAATGTTGTGTGTGTGTGTATCTGAGTGACGAGATACTTGATACTTGCTAGACCAATAAGAGGGAAATGGTAGAGTGTGATTACAGAGTAGAGGATATGAAAAGGATCTGCCTTGGCATGTAGTGTTGTTATCAGATCAGTAGTTTTACTTGTTAACCTCTAATCATTTCAACAGTTGGAAAATTCCTTTACCGTGTAGCTTTAACAAGCTTATTGTAAAACTTGTAACCAGGTGACTCAAGATCATTGAGTTCTTTAAATCCTCTAGCGAGGTAACCTTTAACAGGGTTTCAACCTTTAACATGGTATATAGCCATCCCTTAACCGGTTGATCTCTAACAGGATCGGTTCTTAGCAGAACCTTATTGTAAAGTCTTTAACCGGACTAGGCTCCTAACAAGGAAAGCTTCAAAAGAGTTCAAAACAAGCTTGTGGGTATGCATCCCCACCGTGGTTTTTCCCATTTGGGTTTCCACGTGAAAAAATTGTGTGTTATGTGTTATGCATTTTTCATGTGATGTTTATGAAGTATATGGTTAATAGCTTATGGTATTTCTAGTATACCACATGCATATGTTTATGGGTGAAGTTGTTATCAAGTATTGATTGTATTTGAAGTGTTCAGACTTGTTACTTTATGGTGTCTAGTGTCTTACTGTGTTTAGCCAGTGTTGCCATGGTTAAGTTCAGTAATGGAGATAACCAGTCGGTATTGCTTTAACTAGATAAGTTGTTGAGAAAGTTTTTGCCTGTATTGATTCACCCCCCCCCCTCTCAGTACCAATTGGGGTATCTTTTGTTCATCATTATTCATCATAGACATCACTAGGGACAACAAATAGAAGAATAGGGATACACATAGAAGAATGGTCACAAAAGAGAAAGAAAGGAGAGAGGTAGAGGATCCATGGTGTTGATGTAGCTAGTCTAGCATGACATCCACCTCCCAATCCTATTGATCATTATATCAGAAAGGCGGGAAACATGCCAAAGGAGCGACATTGAGCATAGAAGATGGAGCTATCACAAGATCCAAACAAGGACTATGCTCATGTGCTAAGTCACTTTGTTCCTAGGAGCTAGGATTAAGGCTTTTAAAAATTCTACAGATAAATGTTTGTCAACATCAACATATTCTTTGTTAGGATTGATGATAGTCCTAGAGATACTGAGAGGGGGGTGAATCAGTACCTAGCCAGTATACAGAATTTCTGACCTTATTATGTATTTTGCATTCCAAAATAGTGTACCGGTAAACAAGAATCAATGCAGTAAATATGAACAATAAAGACAACATAGAAAGCACGCCATAACACAATATTTTTGGCGAGAAAACCCAGTGTGGGAAAAACCTCAGTGGGATTCGTGACCCACAATATTCACTCACTGGCCAATGAATGGATATTACTTACAATGTGGTTCCTGCACATGCAGGAAGGCCAACTGCCTAGAGCTCACTACTCAAATACAAAAGGAAGTCTCACTGACTTACAAAATGGATTATGGAAATCCAATATAATGTACTGCTAGAAAACAACATCTGCTATGCCAGGTTTAGTACCGGTTTAAGCTCATACAATAACCAAAAACCCTTATACAAAATTTGCCTTAATATTTGCTTATCATGTTCATCCTATTCATCTTCTCGCTCTCTCTCAAAATGATTTATAAGATCTCATATTTATATATGAGTCTATTACAATATGCCATGTCGGTTTACAAAAGGATATTACAATTAAATACAAAATATAATAATCAAAATCCTGTCGGCTGAGATGTCGATAAACATTATTGTCGTTGTCGGTGAACTGGCTGTCGATGTCGGTGCCTGCCGGTGATTTACTAGATGAATCCCTTAATTTCCACAAGGTTGCCATCAATGACAACACCTTCAATCACCTTTAACTACCAGTAGAGTGTGTAATGCCAACATTCTTATTCACTATCAGAAGCATTAGGAGTTGTATTGTCATCATGAATAACATTTTCACCCATTTCTTCATCAAGATTAATAAAAAGAGGAGCTCTAACATGAATGGAAGTAAAACGATCACATGTTTTTTGCAACTTATTATTTGGAGAATTAGGTTCAACATCTTGCCTAGGAGAAAATGGAATTATGTCAATTGTTGGTGTTTTGAGAGATTGAATAGTTTGAGATAAAACTTCATGAGATCTAGCACGATGTTTTCATCAACATTCTCTTGAACAATGATTTCGTCGAGTCTTAGCGAAAGGCTGAGAAGACTGAGGAATGTTCTCATCTTTAGTATTTGGATGGTTAGGTTGAAAAAGAGGAGAGGTCGGTCTCTTCTATCTATAAGAGGAAGGAGGTGGAATTGCACCATAGAAAGGAGGAATTTTTGATGTAGGAAGGAGACTAGGGCCATCATGAGGAGGAGGTATAGGTCTAACCTTACGAGGAATATTATTGTTCTTCTTAGGAGAAGGCATAGTCTCATCCATAGGAGTAGGTTGGGAATCTTCCTTAGGAGGAAGATTAGTTCTATCCGTTAGGGGAAGAACTTCATCTTCAAGAATGATGGGAATATCAAGTGTTGGATCTCAAGGTTGGCTTAAGGACAAGATCATATCTTTCTTCCATTTTTGATAAGATTGAAAGAGAGAATCACTTCTTGGTGGAAGAGATCTGAATTGTTGAGGCCAAAAGTAATCAATAGGAACACCAGGGCTTCTTTCGATTGGTCAAAATAAGCTATGGCTAACAGTTATGATTTCTCCATTGTGGGGAAATTTCAAATACTATGGATTGGAGAAAAAATAGCCTTCATGGAAGATAGCCAAGGATAGCCTAACTTCACACGAAATTGTTCAAATGAAGGAATGATAACAAAGTTGACATTCATTGATTTATTATGAACCTCAATAGGAAGTGTGATAGAACCAATAGTAGGACAAGAAAATCCATCAAATAACTTAACAACCACATTAGTATCATCATAGATTGGTTGCTGCAAATGTATAGTATAAATATATTATTTAGTGATGACATTAACCATGCAAGAGGGATCAATAAGCACACCACAACAGGTTTTCCTTGGATCTTCGCAACTATTTATAAAGGGCCATCAGGTGCTCTAATGGTCTCACTAGGGTCAAATGTGATACATGGATCCTTAGGTGTTTATTGTTTCTCTACCATATTAACCACATTTGGAGTTGTGAAAGTGACATCAGAGGGAGAGAAATAAGTATGCTCAGTCTCAATCACATTAGATGCATGAGAATGTAAAGGATCAGTGAAAATATTACAATTTTGATTAGGAGGAGCTGCTTATTTGTTTCCCTTATTATTCACACCTGCTACATATATAGTATTATTATAAATCAAGTCTTGAATCTTACATTTTAACGCAAAATATTTTTCAATATCATGACCAGGTTGACGATGAAATTGACAAAAAGAATTATTATCAAAGTGAGGTGAAGTTGCCTTAGAGGGGTCAACTGGTTTTATTGGAGGAAGTTTGATAACATTTTTTTGTAACAACTGAGACATGATGCTATACAAAGATTCATTCAAAGGACTAAATTATTTCTCTCTTTTGAAAAATTTAGAAATGGGAAGCACACCTATTGTAGCATTTTCATTGTTGTTGTTGATGGTGCCATTGAATTTGATGAAGCCTTTGTTTGGTTTGAACTCCACAAATGGTTGTTGAGCACTCTCACCCTTATCACTCGGAGCCATGGGAGTAGATTTCTCCATTTGACTCACAGTCAGTTGATAATTGTGAAGTGTTGCACACAACTACGGAAAGGAAGTAAACTCAAAAAAAGAGAAGTTTTTCCCTAATGTCTTTTTGCGAATTAGAAATGAAAATTCTTTGAATATCATTATCAGGCACTGGAAAAAAAATTTGAGAACACAAATGTTTGTATCTACCAATGAAATTGGACACTTTTTCTTTAACACCTTGTTTACAATGCATTAAATTAGTCAAAGTGATTTTAGGACCTATGCTATTTTGAAATTGTTGAAAAGAAGTAATAGAATAAGAAGGCAAAGAGCAATACCATTGTAAAGCTTTATCTCTTAATGTTCTGGTAAACAATTTGGCAAGCAATCTTTGATCATAAGCAAAGTCAGTGCACAAAGTTTGGAATGTTTTGACATGTGTTAAAGGATCACCTTTTCCATTATAGAGTTCTAATTAAGGGACTTTAACATGTTTAGGAGAGACAGCTCTAACAATATCAAGAGAAAGTGGTCTCGCAACATCAAATGTGGGCACACTAAACTTGGATTGACTCATAGAAGCAATTTGTTGTTGCAATGAAGACATAGTTTGAGCAAGGTTATTAATGGTTGCTTCGATTGAAGAATTTATGTTAGACATGTTTGATTGACAAGGTGGTGTGATGTTATTGAAAGAAGGCATTGATTGAGAATAAGGTGGTGGGACACTATGGTAATTAGGCATAGGTGATGATTGAGTAGGAAATGGGACACTAAAAGGAGGAGTAAAATGATTGGATGAATTGCCCCTTTGTGTCACATTGATTGGTTGAGAGACAATAGGAATACTCATTGAAGGAATAGATAAATATGGAGGATTGAATGCAGAAGAAGGATTGCCCCCATGACTAATGGTTGTAGGTATGACATTTTGACTTGAAGTAGCCATGATGTTTGAAGTGAAAGTAGGAATACTAGCCATATAAGTGTTCAAAGGAATAGAATGATTGATTTGTGTAGAAGGTTGTGAATAACATAAGTTCTCAAAACAACTCTTCATAGAATAACATTAGAATTAGCAACGTGGGCAATACCATGCAATATATCAATTTCATTCTTATCACTTTGAATCATGCGTTTTAGACCTTCAATTAATGGAAGAGCTTCACTATTAGGATATTCTTGGGACATCCATTGTTTCAAGTTGTCAAATTGATTGTCCAATTTTGAAAGTTGATCTATGGAAACTCTAGTCAAAGCTTCTTCTTCATCATGGGAATCATCGATTGGATAAGTAGATATGTTATTAGGATGAGAAGAATTAGCAATATCCTCATTGTATAAATCTTCCAAATTAGGCTCCGTCTCTTCGGGAATTAAAACTTGGGAAGCCTTAATTCTAATGCTTCGTCTAATGGGGATAGTATAGGTAGGACTAATAGTTGTAAAACTTATGCACTAGAGAGAAAATTTGAAATTTGAATTTGAATTTTGAATTTTGGGAAAAAAGTTTGAAAAACTGAATAATGTAGAATATAAGAAAATGATGATTATATAATTTGAACTTTGTGGAAACAAGAAATGACACAATCTCTAAGAAAGATTTATGATTAATAAAAAGAGATTGAAATTTAAAATTAGGGCCAATGGGATACCACTTAATTTCAAATTTCAAATTGGCAAAGTTAAGATCTTAAAATTAGGGTAGATTATAATTAACCACTTAATTTTAAAAATTTCCTTAAAAGTTGTAATGTTGAAATTGGGAAGTGTTTTTCATTTTAGAGGCATCAAAATTCGACAAAATTAGCCAATTTTATGGATTTAAGCATTTAAATACAGTCATAACAGTCTCCCAAAATTTTGAGAAAAAAGCCAGGGGTCGTGCTAAAGTTGCACATGGTCCTCCCAACATTTTTGGAAATTTTAAGAGATGAAAGCTACGATGATTTGAGAGCTAACCCCAAAAAGTTGATTGATTTCATGATCTCTAGATAGGCTAAATTAAGGTTTGAATGTCAAAATAGGACCCTATTAGGGTTTTGAAAAAGATAAGAAATTGAATTGTAATTTTGAAAAAGGTCAAACCTAATGGATGGGGCCACGTTGAATAATATTTCAAAAATTGAAATTGGTTGAAATTGATTGAAATTTGCACAAAATCCAATTAAATTTAAAAATTAGGGTTTTAGGACCTAACCATTGAATTTTAAAATTTTGAATTTTGGAAAAAGGAGGGAAATTAAAATTTTGAAATTTAGGCAAGAAGACAAGTCTGAAAACAGTCACAAATCTGAAAATTAAATGTAAATCCAATTTTTGCACAAGTTCAAATTGGTATTTGAAAATTAGGATTTTGACAATTAACCACTTAATTTCGTAAATTTGATTTGAAAATTGATCAAGACAATGAAAGGATTGAATTTGACAAGCATTTTTTGCAAAATACAAGTTTAATTTCAAGTTTAATTTCAATTTTAATAACTAGGGTTTTGAATGAATTAACCACTAATTTTTTTGAATTGCAAGAAAATTAAACTTGTAAATGAAAAATATGCAATAATTTTCAATGTAAAGCATGTAAGACGTTGGGTTCACCGAAATGTAATATGGTGAAAAGTGATGAGGGGCGATCAAGTGGAAAGCTTTACTCCCCTCAAAAGAGGGATGAAAGTTTCACAAAGGATTCCCATCAACTTTTCACACACATTACATTGAAAAGAGGGGTTGAATTCACTAGATCCAATCCCAATGGAAAGAGATTGGATACTAAGTGAATTGTAGGGAATTTGGAATGTATTAGGAAAGTAAACTAACCCTCTTTTATAATAGATAGGTCGAATTAAGCAAATTGAGACTAAGTGCAAAAATGACAAAGAAATGATTATATCTTGAGATAGAGATGCGAGCTGAAGTTGTGCACCTAGAATTAGTAGTAGAATATCGAGATGAAGCTTCCCTATAAAACTGAGCAAAAGTTGCAGGGACCAAGTTGAATTTGCACCCGGTCCTCCGAAAAATCTGCGCACTGAAAAGAGTTTTTTCGTCTCTAAAAATGAAGCCTAAACCTGCAATTATAGCCATGCACCTGCAACCTACACAAAAAATAGAGGAAAAAGTTGTTGGGATTGGGGATTTGCCTTCAAGTCAAACCCTGTTTTGGAATTAACCAAGTGATTGAAAAATGTTGCAAGTAAATGAGGTGAAATGTCTGAAGTAAAATCCACCTCAAGAAGGGGATGTAATTGAAATGTTGATGAATTTGTTTGAAAGGATATGTGAAATAACATGTCTTGAATGTTGATAGAAATTTCATCTTCAATGATTGAATCCTTGACTTGAATGCAACACCTAGCCTTGAAAGGAGACTTGAAATGCTTAGTGTTTTAATGAATGCTTGATGATCAATTTGTTGTCGCTTATCGTCACTTCGCTTATCAACTTAATTTCTCTTATGAAAATAGAAGGGGAAATTCTACTTATATACTTGCCAATTAGGGGTGTTTAGATAATTTTTCATCTTAAGCCAACATAGGAAAACTTTCCCCGCAAAACAACTGACAAGCTTATTGCAAGATAGGACCAAAGGGGGCCCAAAATAGGGTTGGGACAAGGGTGCCATGCCCCTATCCTAGGAGGATAAGGATGTCACACCCCTGTCTTGCCCTAATTTAGGACAGACAGTGACAATAGGCAGGGTAACATGATGGAAAATGTAAGTTTTTTTATGTTTTGAGCATGTCTCGGGTCTCCAATCAAGCTTAGGGATTTGTTTACTAATGCAAGGACCCAATTCGGTCAAAAATTGCAAGGGTCCCAATTTTATGATGCTACAAAAGCATGGAATCTGAGAATGAAGAATTGTAAAACAATGCTATGGTATGGAAAAGGAAAGAATCTATTGATTCCTCTACACCTAAAACTGACATGGGTGCTTCTTCCTCTGAAAAATGATCTAGAAGTTAGTGCTCAAAGGGAAATACAATGAAAAATCTATTTGTCCCCCCTATGAGAAGGGAATAATTGTAGCAACACAAGTTGGTGTTGATATTATTGTTGATGTATGTTCTGGTAGATTGTGTATGCAGAAGAGTAAACTTTTGGCTGATGTCATTTTGATGAGACAGTTTTTTGCGATGAAACCCTACGCACTCCTAGTGAGATAAATATTCAATGTTTCAATATTTTTTGCATCTTGCATTGAGGAAAAATTGAAGAGTAGTGCAAGAAGAGAAAAAAAGGAGATTCAAATCTTAGTTCGTACACAAGGTATTTTTCATATCTCTTCCTATGGATTCAAAGATAGCGACTATTTGGATAATTGAGAATGTGCACCTAGATAAGTGTAAACATGAGAAGATTAGTAAATTGGGAAATTCTATGTCAAATGAAAGTATGCAAGAAATCAGAAATTTAGGGCATGAGGGTTAGATCTTTGGAATGAATTTATGTGGTTCAAAAATGAAGACATGATAAAATTTCTCTTGAATTGCATTGAGGATGATGATATAATTTTGGACAACCTGTATTCGATTTTGAAAGAAGTTATTTCTGTTGTATTTATTTTATGTGATAATGCACCCCTTCTAGTAAAGAAATCTATCAAAAACAAAGAATTTGAAACCCTAATCGGTGTTTCAGGTGATCAACAGGCACTCATAATTGACACTATTTTTGACCCTACATTGAGGTATGTTGCTTATGGAGTTTCGTATAAAATCTACTTCAGAAATAGAGAAGTTTCTACTTTAGCTATTGTTGTATACATTGCACATCAGATGGTGAGAGATGATAAGAACTTTGATTTATGTGGATTATTGAAAACATAGTTGGCAACAAACATGAAGATGTCAAGCAATAGGTTTATCCTTTCAGATTTGGCTACTTGATTGTATGTTTGATGCTTTATTTCACAAATTCATTACCCTTGAAAGAAAATATTGCTCAGAAATTGAATATTTCTGTCGGAAAACAAATTTTCAGATACTTGGCATGTTTAGAAAACAAAGATCTGGCATGCAAAGTATATTTTTTATAGTTTCAGAAGAAGAAGTTTTTCTTTGGTTCGGTTACCAGTTCTCTCATTATTCTTGAAGGATGTACCTCGGTTAGTAAAATTTTAAAGAGAAAAAGCATGATGTCTACTATGGGATCAATGAAGAAGACAAAAAGTGAAGTTGCACATGAGGTTATTTCTTTGGATGATCTAAAATCATCTGTTGTGACTAAGGATAAGCATGCTACTGAAGAAAGAAAATATGAGGAGGATGATCCATGTAGTGTTGATAATATTCTAAGTTTTCTAAAGAAAGAAGTTGGATTGCAAAAGTTTGGTGAATTGTGGCATAAGAATTCCTCCTATGATCAAAGATCAAATTGAGAAAATTCTAGCTGATTATCTGGTCTGCAACTTTATTTCTCTGGATAGTATTGCAAACATCTTGACAGACCTCCTGTGTGAAGTGCTTAACGATCGAATGAAGTAGTCTATTAAGGAACTAGTTGCTAAAGAAGATATTCAAGATGACAATGGAGAAAAATGTGTATATGTTCAGAATAGATTATCTGAAGACATAATAAATATGAGAGTTTGTGTGGCGGAAATTACAAATACTATTTCTAGTGGCTCGCAGTTGTGGAATAGTTCAAAGCAAAAATTGAATCTATTGAATCTGAGTTGTCTTCTTTGGGTAATTCATTTGATATCTTCAATTATCTCGATGGCGCATAGAGAAGAAAGATAAACTCCTTGCAATCAGATCTTATATTTTATCAGAAATAAAAAGAATATGTGGTAAGTATATTCTTGAAAGTAAAAGAGATTTTTTAAGCTCGATTAGAACATCTTGCTAGCATTCTCTTTGAAGTTGAGAATTGTGAGCAAATCATCTTTGTTCCCAGTTCGTTATCAGATGTAGTTGATGTAATTGTGCAAAATGATAGTTTGAGCTTGAGTATCCACTTGGCAATGAAATCATGGAAGGCTTTCCTTCTTGAGTTGAAAGAAAAATATAAAAGGATATTTGAAAATAAGAGATGAGGTATTTTTGTAATGAAGTTTTTTTTTTGTCCACCTTTTTCCTTAATGTCAAAGGGGGAGAATTTTTAGAGAATTTTGGTTTTTGGAAGCTCTATCTAAGGGGGAGTTTTTCTGACAAATTTTTTGAATCTTTTTGAATTATTTTTCCATCAATGAAAAATGGGGATATTTTTGGAAGTTGTCATTGATGCCAAATCTAATGATCCAAATTGGTCCAAATTGATTTGTGAGATGTTATATATGTTGAGTTGCAGAACAGTGGAAGACAGGTATCTCTATGTTACAAATTGCAGATCCTCGTCATTATTGTTGTTGTCATAGTTTTTTATATGATTATTGCTCCAGAATCATGAGGACATGAGTATCTGGATGTGAGATTTTTTGGTATTGGTTGTGACATTTGGTCTTGTGCTCTAGAAGCTATTCTCTAGATATCATGCTTCAGTTGTATGTTTGGATATATTGTGATGAGCAGATTATTGTGCTCTGATTTCCTTTGGTTTCTTTGATTTCTAGTAACATTAATTTGGTGGTTTCATTTTCACTTTTTAAATCATGTAATGTTGACTTGGATCATGATTATTGCACCCCTGGACTTTTGGTCTTAGCTATGGTCTAGTTGTTCTATTTTGTGCTCTAGTAATTTTGGCATTTCAGTACTCTATTGTTTTGGTGCTTCAAGGATGTGTTCAATTTTAGATTGGCCGACTTTGAAATTGGTATTTTTCTTGGGTGATTTTAGCATGTATCCTAATCATTAAAAATATTCTTTTGTAAAGTATCTCAAAGGTCGACTTGATTTATATTTTCAAATTGATACGCACACATATATATAGGATCTCTTTGGGTTTAGAGTGTGTGAAAGTGAATGATGTGAAGAATTAAGTGAGCATGAGTGAAGAATAAATATGGTAAGTGATAGAGTCAAAGAGTTGTTTTCAACAGATTGGTGCAGTAATTTGGTGAAGTGTTTTACAGAGGTTCTTAACCGAATCTGTTGCAAGCAGTCAATGTATTGTCAGAGCTTTAATTGGAACTGATTTCATGCATGTGTAGATGCAATTTTCTCAGTTCACTCCTTTTGGCAGTAAGCCTTTCCGGTAGTAAGATGATTGTATTTGAGCAATAAGCTCTTCATGCAATGAGCCCTCCAACAATGAGCTTGTTTTTTAATCTCATATAACTAGTTATATTATCTTGAGAGCTAACCCTCTTCATGGTTTTTCTCTTATTGGTTTTTCCACGTATAAAAATATTTGGTGTCTCTTTTGTGGTTGTCTTATGTTTTGGAATTCATCTCTATCTTTCATTTCATGTCAAGGATAATTAAGTCCAAGTTAAGTTTTATATCATCAAAATATTATGTGTTTCGATTTTAATTTCTAGAGGAATACTCATTCACCCCCCTCTCAGTATTCTGGTATGTTCAATAGTTTTTCCCCTAATAAGGTTTTTCGTGTCAAATCTAGTGTTTCATTGGGTATGGTGTGCTATAGTTTTTCATGCTCATATATTTTTATGGATTATATGATAAAGTTAAGTTGTTGCAGATCTGATTTAATAGATAGGTTTAAGATTTTGTACAATTGATTCTCCCCCCCCCCCCTCTCTTAGTTGTCCTATGTGTTAGTATATTCAACAATTGGTATCAGAGCTTTGGTTCCTTGGAGAAGAGATCAACTGCTTGAGGAGATCCTCATGTCACAAAAATTGGCAATCCCTATGTTTGATGGATATGACTATACTTTCTAGAAATTAAAGATTGAAGGCTACATGATTTCTCTTGGTTATGAAGTATGGAAGTCTATTACAAATAAGTACACTAAACCAAAGAATGGGTTGAACACTCTGAATGAGATCAAAAAATTTAAAGACAAAAAAAGGCAAGGTTTTCTATATTTAGTACTCTTTGTAAGACTGAATTAACAAAATTTATATCTTTGCAATCTACTTATGATGTTTTGGATAAATTAGAAAAGACTTATGAAGGAGATGGCATTGTTAAAGAAGTTAAGTTGCAGAATGCTAAAACTAAATATGAATGCATGCAGATGGAAGAAGAAGACAATATAACTAGCTACCTGAAAAATAAAGGATAATGTAAATGAGATCAGAGGTCTCTGGGGTAACTTACCAGAAGATGAAGCTGTGAAAAAGGCACTCAAAACTCTTACCAAACCCTATAGCTCTAAAGTTTCAACAAAAGAAGAATCATAGAATGTGAAAAAATACACTAGAGAATAATTTTATGGGTTTTTACTTGCTTTTCAAATGAGAGAATTTTTTACTACTAGTGCAATAAAAAAAATGACATTTAAGGCTACTAGATTAGCTAAAGATGAGCAATTTTATGAAGAAAAATTTGATGAGATTGAGATGAACTTTGTGAGAAGGATGAAGAAAGGAACTGGAAACTATAAAGGTAAATTTCCCTATAAATGTTTCAACTATAGAAAGATAGGGCGTTATGCTTCTAGATGTCCTAATAGAATTCCAAATCAAATGAATAAGGAATTCAAAGGATAATTCAATAAGAAGACTTATTATGTTAAAGAAGATGTAAATGTTTTTTATGATAAATTTGATTATGAAGAAGACATTGAATGTTTGTTCTTGGTTGTAAAGGAAGAATCTTGCTCTACTAACCTTGCTAAATTTGTGAGGGAAAAAGATTCAGAAGATGCTAAAACAAAAGGTATTGTTGTATTTTCTTTTAAAGCTAGAAGATATAAGGATGGCTGTATTATTGATAGTGGATGTTCAAATCATATGGCTGGGGACAAAAGTAAGTTTGTAAAGCTTAAAAAAATTGGAGGAGTTGTTAGATTTGGAGATGATCAAACAACTCGGATGGTAGGAATTCATTCAATTAGCTTTGATGACATACATAATACTAAAAATGTTTTCTATGTTAAAGTTTTGAATCATAAACTTTTGAGTGTTGGTCAAATGTGTGGAAATGGATATAATCTTGTTTTAAAGGTGTAATGGTGAAAAATTAGGGTTTCCACCACAAGAAGGATGAAAACAACTAATTTTTTCTTAGACACATATTACATTCAAAAGAGGGTTGAATCCAATAGATTTAGTCACAAACCCACAAAGATGAGGATTGAAAATACTGATTGAATTCAAGTGGTGGATTTTTTTGCACTCCTTTGTGAGTTGAATTGTTGAAATTTAGGGAAAGTGTTTAAAATGAAGGTAAAAACATAGAAATAGTGAGATACAATCGTCAAATTGAAGCACACACCTAGATCTGAGAAATATATGCAGATTCGGATCTGATCCCCTAAAGAGCTCCAAAAATGTCAGGATCATGGCAAAATTTTCCCTGGTCCTCTGAACTTTTTGCACACCAAAAGGGGTTGATTTGTCTCTGTATATAATGTTGATTTTGAAGATTTCATCTCTATAATTGTTTCTTGCACACTAAAAGAAAGGGAAATAGGTTCGGAATAAGGGGTTTTCCTAAGTCAAACCTTGGTTTAGGAATTAACCTTGATTAAAATATTGCAAATACTGAAATAAATAATGGAAAGATATACCTCAAATCTGCAATAATTGATAATGATTCTTTGCTTCTTGAATGTAATCACATATATTATATGAAATGGAATGAACATGACAAAACCATAATCACACACACATGCTTGCACATGAAAGATGAAATATTGCTCCACAATTGATGAATGAAGACTATGCAACCGTGAAGACCTCTAGAAATGCTTGATGATGAATTCTTGATTATTATAATTTATCCCTTCTATCCTTACCTTATCATCTTGTTGTATCTCAAAATGATAGGGGAAATCCTCCTTATATACTTCTCTATCAAAAAATATGCTAATTTTCAGACATAAGCCAACACGGGGCTAGGTTTCTTGCCCAAATTTGAGAATGCCAAAGGGGTTCAAAATGGGGCCCAAAAGGGAGGACCAAGGCATGGTGCCATGGTCCCAATATGGACCAAGGTGTCACGCCCTGGTCCTACCCCATTTTAAGGTCAGGAAAAAGGGGGTATGTGATGTATAAAGTGAAAATAAGGCCATATTTACATGATGTAAGAATAATCAAGTCTTAATTAAGCATGGGGGGATGAACACTAAGGTGATGGCCCAAAATATGGACTAAATTGTAAGTGAGTATAATTTAGGAAGCTACGTTTATCCTTCACTTTAGTGAGAGTATGAGCTTACGCAGATACTCATGGTAAAGTAGATGAAAGTGAGATGAAGAAGAGAAGAAATGAGGGGAAAAATCACAAGAAGTATAAGACATCACTAATTTTGAGGAATCAAGCCCCCAATCTTAGGATCTTAACTCACTCAAACATATGAAAGGGAACACAAAACAAAGGCAAAAACAAAAAGTCAAATAAAGACAAAAAGACAATCAAAGACAAAATGCACAAACATACACACAACAAAAGCTAAGAACTAAAAACAAGACCCCAAGTCAACTAGCATAAGAGACCTCAATATCAAATTGTCTCAACCACTAATATAATTCTTTTAAAAATGCCATCTCAAGAACACAAGTGATCACATAAAAGAGAAAAGCATGCATCATCCATGACCTATCAATAACAAAGCTACGAGTTCATGAGAAGGAAAGAGAGAACACAAATATATGCTAGATGTGTTTTTTAGGCGATCCATGAGAAGAATGGTGATAAAGGACATGAATACATTTCCCCTAGATTTTTTTTTATAGGTGATCCATGCTGGGGAGGAGAGTATGAATAGTCTAGCTATTTTAGCTAGTTCCACTCATCCTCGTGCATGTGTGCAAGTGATGTCTGGTTTCAATTATATAGCACCCCATATAAGAGTGTGCATCAACCTGTTTAAGACATGTAATGTAAATGAAAATTCCAAGTGGTGAATGTGTAAATTCCAAGGGGTGAATGTGTAAATTCCAAGGGGTGAATGCCTTGCTTCGGGAACATCTCACTCTAAGAGTTTCCTCTAGTTCTAAGAGTGTGTAGCCCTGATTGAAACAAATACATGTCTGGTTTCAAGGACATCCTATGTAAGAGTTTATTTACTCTAGTTTGGTGATGTGTAACTCTGATTAAGACATCATCTAGCCTCGGGTGTGAAGCATCTCACTCTAAGAGTTTTTTTAAATCTGGTTCCAAGGATGAACACCTCGTTTAAGACATGCAAAAATATGGTAGAAAGGGAGTGATATGGGTTCCACCCCCCCTTAAGATATCGATATAGATTTATGTTGATGTCTTAAGGAATCTTAGAGACAAGGATAGCTAATCTTCAACACCAAGGAGATACCCTTTAAGCTACAATGTCATAAATCCAAACTAAAGAGGGAATACTCTTACAAGCAAGGATAAGATAGTTGAAAAAGAGATATCTTGTAACAAGTGTAAAGGAGATCCTTGGAGGAGAAGAAATATTTTTAAAATACATTTACATTCAAGAGGAGTTCTTGAACAAATATATCATCTTCTACCAAAATAAAGGAAGGGGAACAAGAATGAATACCTTCCTCCTATTGCTAGGTGAAAGAGATTCTTGATGAAAGATGGCATACTTTTGACACAATGTGAAGGGGCAAGTTTATAATAAGATATGCATTACCAAGTGAAAAAGAGGTTGTATCTAGGAACATACACCTCTTACATAAGAGATAATTCTTGAGCAAACAACAAATTCACACAAGGAATGACATTAAATCATAAGCAAACACCACTCAACAAAGGAAAAGTAGATCCTTAGAAAGGAGAGAGAGAAAGAAATCAATGCCCCCCAAGTGTAAGGACAATGAGAATAATTACACAACCTCTAAGGAGAGTTTAAACATAAGAAAATTTACAATGTACTCACATGAATAAATATCCAATGCAATAAAAGACATTAATATATGTAAAATACAACTTTAAAGAAGTGGTAATCTTCAAAGAGAGGGAGAGAGAAAGAAAGATCATAGATTTTCCTAAGGAGGGATTAGTCATAAGAGACATACCATTCCATGTAATAAAGGATATCAAAACATATAAAATGCAACCCCTAAAGGGAATAGTGATACTTTAGATAGAAAGAGAAAGGGAAAAATCCATCCTTGCCCCCCAAGAAAGGGGACAAGGAAAAATTAGAAAGAAGGATCATACATTTCCTAAAGAGAGATTATTCATAATAGATGTCCTATATCAAACAAAGAATAAGTCCTAACAAATGAACACACATGTATTCACATGAAGGATGACCCTATGCAAGAAAGGACACCAAGTTATGAATAATCCAATCCATAAAGGAAATGGTGAAACTTTAAATATAAGAGATAGGATAGAGATAAGAGAGAACCATGTTGCTACCCCAAGATGTTTAAATTTGAAAAAGAACCACCTCTAATGACAAAGATCCCCCAATTAAGTTAACTTCTTGTTTCATAGGGAGACGAGAAACATGAGGGCAAGAGGAGTACTAAGGCACTACCTTTTCACCTAGAAAGAGACCAAGATTGATTGAAAGACATATATGAGAAAGATCGTATTGTTAGTGAAAAAATTCCTTAAAAGATTTACACTTTCCAATGGAATGAGAACCACCATGATGAAAAAGATAATTTCAACTACCTTCTTTATGCTTAATGCTAAACTTCACAAAAGGAAAAACAACATTCTTGTCATACTTCAATTTCCAAAAGATTCTAGTTGCTAATTGTTCTTGATCATCAATAGGTATAGGCTTATTCTTTTTTGATGTGAGATTAGGATTGTTAGAAGAAGGAGGTTTTTCATACATGATTTTAACTTTTCCACTATCAATAAGTGCTTTCATTTTATTCTAAAAATCGGGACAATCATTAGCATGATGATCACGAGTTTGATGAAATGAACAAAAATGTGTTTTTGAAGAAGAAACACTTTTATAGGAATGAATGGCTTGTTTTCTTGCAAGATGGTGTTTGAAATATTGAATCCTAAGGAGGTCATCCACATGAGATTTATTATCATTTTGTAGGCTTTATGTGGTGATTTGTGTAGGAGGGTTTATAGGAACTCTAATTCTTTGTTCAAATTTTCCAAGTCCTCATCCTCTAAAACCTTGTTTTGATATTATGTTAAAGCCTCTCCTATAGGAATCCTTTAATTGATAAGGTAGAGGAACATTATAATAAATTTATTTGAATTTTTTAGTGTAAGGATGTTTAGAAGGAACAAAGGGATTAGTAGATGAAGAAGGAATATCTTGTGAAGGAGGATTTTCTTTTTTTTCATCATGCATATCCTCTTTGGTAGATTTGGAAGGAAGATCCTTATCATCTAAGGCCTCATCTTTAATATTATGTGGGGAGAGAGATCATGAATGAAATGCATGACATTATCTTCTCTACAAATGTTTTGATGGTTAGGATAAGCTCTAGGAGAATAAGGAGGATCTAGAGAGATGGAAACACCAATATTTTGACCTTGCCCTCCTTGTGCTAGGATATGTGTATGAGAAGAAGATGGGGCCATGTTTCTCTTCTATGATTTCTCTCCATTAAACACATCATTGATATAAATATTATCTCTTTCTTCATTTACATTAGATACCCTAGGAGAGGTACAAGTATTAGGTTTTCCATTAGCATCTCTAGAATTGGGATCTACAAAAGATTTGAGGTGATCTATATATGAAATGCACTTTCCTAAAAACATCACCATAAAACAACATGCACTATAAATGAAAGCTTTGGGATCAAATTGATTGAAAGGAAGGAATTTTAAAATTCTAAAAACAAAATATGTTAAAGTGCTATGAATGAAAAGAACCAATGTGAAATAAAAGAAGCCATTATCAAACACAAGATTTTGATAAATATAAGTGAAAATCAAGGTAATCATATGTGAAATAGCAAATAAATTAGATCTATTAAGTTCCATTATCAAATGTTTAAAAATTGGATCTGAAAATTGATGTGAAAGAATGAAGCAATCCACAAACCAAATTAACCAAAATAAATTAGGGTTTTTGTGAATTAAACCTCTAAATTTATGTAACTTGATTAAAATGAAATCTATGAATTTGAATTTTGAAATGTTTATGAATCAGATCTGAAACAATTAATCCAATTTAAGCAACCCACAAGTTCAATTTAGAATTAAAAGTTGGGGTTTTTTATGAAATTTGTTGACCTTCCCAATTAAAACAATAACTCGGCTTCAACCTGAACTTAGGGATTGGAAATCTATTCTAAATAGATATCATTTCTATGGTGAAGGTTTCATTTACTTGTCAACCCAAGGACATATTACTTGAAATGGGCCAGCATAGTTTGTGCACTAAGTTCCAATAAAAGCCATTCTATTCTATTGTAGCAAAGGAAATTACTGAAATAAACATACAAAAATGTAATGACTAAAATGCTACAAGAAATCTTAATGTTGAAAGGTAACTTAAGAAACTAACTACAACTAATGTTCAAAGCTAACAAATAGGAACTACTATGTTCTCCTTGGTTGGAGGAACAGTCAAATGCTAGAACAACAACTATAGCAAAAGAAAATTAACATAACAAATGCATAGGATTGCTCACCAAGTGGGCCCCCTTGGATGAGCATGTCCAGAACTCAAATAGACTTAAATGTTCAAAACACCATCAGTTTATTTATCATTCCAAAAGCTATTGTATTCTATGAAAGCAGAGAGAATATTGTCTAACTCCAAAAACTCTATCTAACCCCCAGGAGGAGGTCTAGATCTTTATTTATAAGAAAGATACAAAAAACTACTAACTACCTAAACCACAACCAGGAGAATAGGCAAAAATTTTGTTACAACAAAGAAACAGTCAACCACAAAGATTGTGGGACATTCATCATTTCATAACCAAGAATATAGCACAATGGTTCCCGCTAGATTGTCACTTACTAGAGATAGTCATAAATAAGTTTTGAATTGCTTCACTATTCTTTAGCTGCTTGATTACCACCTTGCTCATTTATTTTAATGCTTCCAACAGCCTTGATTTTGTCTTTAATGACTTTAATGGCACAATCCTCCTTTCTAGCATGGTTCGACCACTTTTGCAGCTACCTAAGTATTCTTGCATCATGAGTTAAAGCACACAAACACATACTTATCCATTTTCTGTCAACCATAACATTCATTCATCCACATATAAAATTGTCATAGTAATTCGCATAGCTGGAGGAATATATTTAGCCAAAACAATAAAAATTTTGATAGGTTTGGTTAATTTTCATCATGCATAGGATCAAAACCTCTAACACATCCTATACCCTCGACATTGTCTAATTACACAACTTAAACCATGAAAAACATAACAAACATGAACACAAAAAGAGCTATTTTTTCAACTCATCATTTTGCTCCCCAACCTAGCTTCTTGTTGGTCCTCCAGCAATAGGAAAATTCCTCACATGAGCACTAACTCTGAAATCACCAATGGTACCATGTCTTGTGCCTCCTGTATCTAGGTTCCAATAGAATCCCTTTGTTTTCTCCAACCTAGCCCACCTGGCTTCTTCTATTGATTCATCATAGGGCTTATCAGTAGCCCTACATCCTATGAGAGGCCACATGAGAATGGGCGGCTAAAATATTAAGGGTAACCAATTGTTCTCTTTTGTTCTTCCCAAGTGGATATATTTGGGGGCTCTTTGTATTGTTGCATAATAATTAGGAAAGGAATGGAGCTCAACCTTTTTAAGTTCTTCAAGAAGGCTATTGCATCGTTGAGCCAAATGTCTAGCTACAATTTGGCTTTCATTCTCAATTATTTTTTCATAAACTTGGAATGCCTCCTCCCTGAGTGGCAGAATTCGACTCTTATTTTCAGATTTATCCAATAATTTTTGCCAATCATAGTACAAGAGTCGTGGATTTTTTGTTTCAGCCCTAAGCGGTAATGGAAGGTTAAGCTCCATGTCCCTGTGTGTCCTAGATTGTTCCCTCATGTTGATCTCATTTTGTATCCAAGACATTAATGCCTTCAAATGAATTTCTCCAATGTATAATAGGGTGTTTCATTCAATATCAGAAGAAACAACATAATTGTGCAAATACAATTCACACAGTAAATTTCTAATCGCTACATGATAACTTTGATAAGCATGATAAAACTCTTGTGGGGTCTCCAAAGAGGGACTTAAGTCTCTAACAATACATGTTAGCTTAAAAAACAAGTGTTGTTCTTTCAAATACAAAGCGTAAACCACTGGTGGAGCCCTGCATTGCATTAATTTAGGAATCATGTCTACCACAGTATCTGTGATGTCTTCTATTCAACAATTTGTCTATCTTTCTCCTCAATTTCCTTTTTTTGTTTGTTAATTATCTTCTGCATTCTAGTTTTCTCTATTTCCCATTCTCTATAAAATGAAAGAGTAGAAAATAGACTTGTAATAGAAGAGGGAGGCCTGCAAACAATTAGCTAGGGTTTCAGACCCTTATCACCTGTCTCTATTAATTGCTCTGCAATACTAGCTAGGTTTTTCAATCCTTTAGAACCCTGACTCCTCTGCAACTTATTTTCCAACAGATTGCCATGCTCTCACTCAGGTGATTCAATAAAAACAACCACCTCCTTTATTTTTTTAGTCGACAACCTCCATTTGATTCTATGGCTTCTCCTTAATTATGGTTCCTTTGTGGCTACAGGAGGGTCAGTTGTAGAAGAATCATCTTTCTCTAATTTCCATTTCTTGGCCGCAGGGGCAGCTTGTGCCTCATTTTCTTGCTCATCAACTCTTTCTGCTGCAATTTTCTTTTCTTTTCCCTTCTCCTTATAGGCCATGACTCTAGTTTGAATTGGTGTTGTTGAAGGTTCGACACTTGGTTCATTTGAAGTCTCTCTTATGTCTGATGGAACGTCTTCAATAGTAGGAGGATCTATAGTCATGGGAGGTTCTTTCAGTGATCCCTTCTTGAGCTAGAACTTATCATGTAACAGGTGCATCATCTTCCCCGAACCTTCTAATGTCTTCAAATTCCCCCCAGGTCATTTGGGAAACCTCCCTTAAAGGCCGTTCTACCAACAATTTAATCAAACCATGATGACTTACAGACCGTGAGCTACCTCTTCGTGTTTCTTCATCACTGATGGAAAGAAGGTTATACAAAATATTTGGTAGACTCACTATCTGCCCATGACGTAAATGACTTAATAACTTGAAATCAATGGAGTACAAATTAGAATATCTTCCCTCACATGTCAAATACTTCATCAAATGTGGTGTTGCTAGCTGCCATGTCTCTGGAAGAGATGTTCTCCTCGCCCCTTGCTTGTCCACACTAAGAGGTCCATCTTATGGACGAGTAAATTCTACACATGTGCTTCGGGCATCTTTAGTTTTAGGAAATAATTCCCCATCTCTCGACAACCCTATAAATTCTGATATTCTATTTTACATAGCCACAACTTATATCCCCTTAACTGTAGCTTTACCATTGTTGAATGTCTGTGTGAATTCTTGTACAATTTCTTCATTAAAATTTGTTAATTTCAAGAAATAATTTATCCACCCGCAATTCTAAAAATAAGGTTCACACAATTGATCATTCAGCAAAGCATCATGAATAATAGGTTCATGGCAGATAGGTGCACCTCTCATGGCTACTTAGGCAAAGAAATTCGTGCCACAACACCGAAAACATAGAATGTTGGAGCACCCTGAGACTTCAACATAAAACTATGAACTTCCTTCTCAATTCACATTACCATATCATATCCGACGGCCTTCTCTATATTTATTACAAATCTTTATTACAAGATATTTCATGGTACCATAAAATAAGAATGGCAGTAGGAAAGTATGATTGAAAAATATTTCAGGTGTAAACTGCTGCAAGCTGTCACATCAATCCTAAACTCTCTTTAAAATGATTTCGAAAACTTTAAAAAATTCACAACACAAACTCTGAGTGACAGGCTTGAATAACATGGACAAGATGTGCAATCATTAAAACATGCAAATTCACTAATAACACACCCCCCAAACCTAAGGTGACACATGTGTCCATACATGTGGAAAAGGAACTTTACTTGGCAAAATTTATTATGTGAATCACACGTGATAAGCTTCATAATGAATAAATAAATGCATGTTTAAGAAGAATGGATAATATGCGTACTTGGAAATATGTGAATTAATGTAGAAATGGAAGAGTTGGTTAATGATAAAGGAGAGTGGAGTGAGGTGAAGGGAAGTGAGATGAGGTGGAAAAGATATGGGATGGTGTGAAGATGGATAATTTATTGATGGATAAAGGTATTCCCACAAGAGGTGGAAATATTTATTATGGTTGCATTCAAAGAGTGGTTCAAGATTGTGGGACAGAGAGTCCCCTTGCATGAGTTGTAGGAACTACAGCATGTGGTTGCGTTTCAAACTATTGTAGGAATTCCTCTTTGGTGACATGTTTGTGATACAGGCGCAATCTGTGACCATTGACTAGAAGTTTAAACTTAACAGGATCTATAGTTGCTAATTGTACTGCTCCATTCTGAAAAACTTCAACAACTTCATATGGACCCAGCCAACGAGTCTACAGCTTTCCCAGGGAATCTTTATACCTAGAATCATGTAAAAGTGCCCAATCTCCATATTTGAATTTTATTTCTTTAATGTACTTGTCATGCCATAGAGTAAGCTAATTTTGAACAACTTATGTGTGCTAGAGAGCCATTCTCCTTACTTCATCTAGAGCATTCAGTTGTATGATTCAAGCTCATTGTGCCTCAGATAGATTCATATTCAAGTGTAGGGTTGTCCTAAGAGTTTTATTTCTAGTTTCCAATATACCATTTCAAAAGGAGTAAAACCAGTAGTTGTTTTCCATGTAGTTTTGTATGCCCAAATAGATTTTGCTAGTCTGCTTGACCAATATTTCCTATGTAGAGCTACTATCTTTGTTAGAATAGCCTCCATCTCCCTTTTGGTGACTTCTACCTAGCTATTCACTTGAGGATGGTATGGGGTAGACTTCCTATGCCAGATATTATACTTATTGACCAAAGTTGTGATTAAGGTGGAGGTAAATTGTGGCCCTTGATCTATAACAATTTCTCTAGGCACTCCATATATTGTAAATATTTCTTCATAGAGGAATTCAACTACCTTGTTATCTCTAGCATGCTTCATTGCTTTTTCTTCACCCTATTTTGTGACATAATTAGTGCATACTAGGATGTAGGATCTTCCATTGGAAGGAGGTTCAATTGGTCCTACAAAGTCTAATCCCCATTTGTCAAATGGTGTAACCACTACTTGTGGATACAATGGAATCTCATCATATTTGGTAGGCCTCCCCATCCTTTGACACCTATCACATTTTCTAGTTTATTTGGTTGCATCTTTATGTAAGGTTGGTCAATAGTATCCTGCATTAAGAATTTTGATTGTTGACCTCTTGGTAGAAAAATGCCCTCCACGTGGCTCATCATGGAAAGAGTGAAGAATATCATAGGTTTCATCCTCTCTAATACACCTTCTTAGGATCTGATCTGGTCCTGTATAAAATAGACAATCTGCAATCTAAGAGAAATTGAAACTTTTCTCAACGAAGAGTCTTCTCTCTTTTAGAGAGAAGTGAGAAGAAATCTTGTTAGCAGCCAAATAATTTGTTGTATCAGCATATCGAGGAGTTTGTATATTTATCAACAACAGGTTTTCATCTGGGAAGGAATCATCTATTGCTGCAAGAATGTCTTGTAGTTGAACCCTAGAAAGATAATCAGCTACTACATTGTCTTTCCCTGGTTTATCAACAATCGTGATATCAAACTCCTGCATCAGCAACAATCATCTAGCCAATCTTCCTGTAATAGAAGACTTGTTCATAAGATATCGTATTGTTGTATGATCTGTATGAACAAAAATATGATATCCTGTTAGATAATGCCTGAATTTATTAAGTGCATATATCACTGCCAACGTCTCCTTTTCTACAACAATGTAGTTGAATCTCGGTCCCTATAAATTCTTGCTAATCAAATAAATTTTATTTTCTAAATTACCTTATGTTTGTCCCAGAATTGTAACTATAGCATAATCAGATGCATCTGTGTGAATGTGGAAGGAAAATGACCAATTCGGTCCCTTGAGGTCTGGCAGCTGAGTCAATGTTTTTTTAAGCTTCAGGAAAGCTTCATCAAATGCTAGGGTGAAATCAAATTCAATATCTTTGGATAAGAGATAATATAAAGGCCCTACTATCTTACTAAAGTCCTTGATAAACCTTCTATAATACCCAACATGTCTAAGTTAACTTCAAACATCCTTTTGCTTGGTTGGAACAGGAAGGTTAAGAATGACCTCTATCTTAGCTGGATCAACCTGAATACCAACCTTAGAAATATGGTGCCCCAGGACTATTCCTTCCTGCATCATCATGAAACATTTCTCACTATTCAGGGATGGACTGTAATCTTCACATCTTTGTAGTAATTTCTTCAAATTATCCAATGCCTCCTCAAACTCTGAGCCATAAGTGGTGAAATCATCCATGTATATCTCCATGTAATTTGAAATATCTGAAAATATGTTAATAACAGCTCTTTGGAAATTAGATGGAGTATTGCATAACCCAAATGGAAGAACATAGTACGCATATGTCCCCCAAGGGCAAGTGAATGTGGTCTTTTCTTGATCTTCTGAGGCAATTCCAATTTGATTGTAACTACTGAATCCATCAAGAATGAAAAAATATTGTTTTCCTACCAAAAAATCTAACACTTAATCTACAAAGGGTAATGGAAAATGATCCTTTTTAGTTGTTGAGTTGAGTTCCTTGTAATCCACACAAAATCGCCATTTACCTCCCTTTTTAGGAAATATAACTAGAGGTGACACCCATTATCTATCTAATATAGGATAGATAAATCCAGCATTTAAAAATTTCTACAATATCTCCTAACTATTTCCCTTAAGGTTGGATTAATCCTCCTTTGTGGTTGTCTAATTGGTCAGCATTCTTCCTTGATATTTTTCCTATGGGTACACAACTTAGGATCTATCCCCCTCATGTATCGATAGTCCCATGCAAAAGATTTCTTATGACATTGAAGTAGATCAACCAAGGTTCCCTTATGTGCCTTCGTGAGCTGATTATAAATATTTAAATACTTATCTAGAGAAACTTCTACCTTGGTGGTTAGGTCGATATGATCCTCTTCAGTGAGAGAAGAAGTGTGGATCTTCTATAGTAACAAAGTGTGCAATATATCTGTGGTTGCACGAATTTCAGATGAGGAGGAGGTAGAAAAATTGAATGCAAGACACATGAAGTTAACTCTTGCGGTTGGTGTTCTGAGACATAATGATTCTCTATAATATTGGAGAGCACTCAATCTTCATCTTGAAGCCGTATGAATGGTTCTCTATTTATCATCATGAGGTGATGAACAGAGCTAACTTCTTCTTATGTCTCTTCCCCTACATTAAGCCACGTGACTTGTTCTTGGTCATGCTGAGGTTGTGCAGGTGAATAAAGAACTAATTTCTTAGTGGAATTCCCATCTGAAATGGTCAAGTCTCCTAACTAGCACCCAATGTATGCCTCAGTTGTAGCAAGCCAAGGCCTTCTTAAGATGATTGCATATCCTCCTAATCTGGCCTTTGGAGATAATATCATGAAATTTGTTGGATATTCCCAAGAATCCAAAGTAACTACAACATCTTCTACCATATCATCGGGTCAGACAATAGAACTATCAGCAAGTTGCGAGACTGTGGGAGTAGGTCGAAGACTGGTTATGTTAAGTTGTTGCATGATGTTATTAGTCATGACATTAATGGTGACTCCTAGGTGTATTAGATCACTCTTAATCTGAGTACCACTAATGACTATTCCCACAATAGGGTTACCTAGATCGGAGTAGTTAGGTATTGTAACCTTTCCCAACATAATATCAGCTAGTTGTCCCATCACATGGACTATTTGTGGATCCTTCTTTTTCCTACCAACTTTCTTCAAACATGCTTCCTTAATGACCTTACTATAAATGGGAACATCCTTAATATCTTGAAACAAAGGAATCTTAACACGTGTTTCATCTGATCAATGATATCAAAAGTCACATCTTCACTTTTGTCAGTCTCCTTAGCTTGTAACCTCTAAGGAAATGGAGGTATTTTATTCCTTGAAGGTGAACTTATAGGTTGTTGGGATTGGGTAGACTGAGTTGGATGATCTGGTGGGTTATCTGATACTTCTTGCCCTAATGGTACTTTAGTAATTACTAGAGAAGATGGATTGGGTAAATTAGTCCCTGACCTAATATGAATATCACTTATATTAAGAGAATATGTAGGGTACTAGTTGGGATCAACAAAATATACTTGTTGTTGTGGTTGGGGTTTACTTTTTGGATTTGGTACGGGTTGAGATGGCAGTTGAGTAGCTTTAGGTGGAGTAGCATTAGGAGCAGGGGGTGACATTATAGTAGGCTATAGTGGTTATTGTGGTGGTTGTAGATAAGCAGAAGGTTGATTTGACCACTGTTGGCCCCCTCTCTATTGAGAAGTTGGTTGCCAATTTCCATGTGGAGATTGCCATGACCCTTGAGGTTGAGACCAATTTCCTTGTGGCTACTACTGTTAGGATGAAGGATTGGAATAATTTGACCACGAACTTTGGGAGTTATACCAAGATTGAGGTGGAAAATTTCCAAAGTTTTGAGAATATGTAGGTTTCCATTGATTATTTAGTGCATAAGAATTCCCATAAGAACTAGAAAAAGATAATGGATTAGGAGGCATACCTTTTCTTGGGGCCCATGGCCTTCTTTGAGCAACATAGAAGAGTTGTTCATCATCTCGATGTGTTGGTTTGAACTCAGGAATATGGTGGTTATCAAGATTGGCAACTAACTTACATCTACAGACCTTCTGCTTTTACCTACAGTGAGGACAAAATTCTGAAAGCATTGATTTAACTTCTTCATGCTTCTTCTTGGCTTGAAGTGTGTCCAATTGAGTGGCACTATTGTTTATAATATCTTCCTTGAAATCCTTCAGAAGATGGATTAATTCCATCTGGGAAACTCCATTGTTCGTTGTTGATGAAGACATTCCAAGCCTATAACTCCTATTCTTCTTGGTAGTGGCCCTGGAATATTTTTGACAAATTTGGCTGATCTCATTCCATGATGATTGAGTTATATATCCTCCTCCCATAAGGTCTAGATAATCCATGCATTCATCATTGATACTCCTCAGAAATATCAACTTGAGCTATTCTTCATTTAAAGTACTATGTTTAGACTTTTATACACAAAATAGAAATCTCTCAAGATAGTCTTCTAGACTCTCATCCTACTTTTGTGTCATCCTGAAGATATCATCTCCATGGCGGTCAATTCCCCTACAATAATCCTTATATTTCTCAAGAACCAATTATTTCATCTCATCCCATGTGTCTATTTAGTTACTCCCTAATCTCATAAACCATCTCAGGGCAAACTCTTCCAAAGTGGCTGGGAATATTTAAGTCTATGGGCATTTGTATTGTAATCATAGCTCCTATAGAGGATATCAAATTTGAACAAAAAAGTGTTTGGGTCCTTTGTAACTAGCCCATAGAACTTAGGCAAAGAGGAAGTTGGAATATTCTTGAGGTTAGCATTATCATGCATATCAGAGATGGGAAATTCAAATGTTGGGTTAACAGGTGGATTGCCCCCTCCTAGAGGTGGAAGATTACCTCCACCTTCTAGTGGGCCACCATTGGTCCTTGGTAAACAACTAAAGGGTAGTGATCCTATTCAATTGGTCCAAAAAGAAAACAAAGGCCATTTTATGGAAGTTCAAATGCAGGATAGTCCAAATTATATGGGACTTGATAAAGTGCAGCAAAAGGATTTACATCTAGTGCTTCATAAGGGTTGAGTCCTCTAATATCGGGGTGATTAGGAAGAAATATGCCACGGGCATCTCTTCTTCTTCTATGCATGCAGATTCAGAAAAAATATTTGAAACCTTATCTTAGACTACCAAAACACTAAATAGCTAAAAATTGAAAGCTCATGGTTGTGATAGGTTACTAGTTTGGCACCATCCTCGACAATGACACCAAAAATGTGGACCTTCCCAATTAAAAAAATAACTCGGCTTCAAACCTAAAATTAAGGTTCGACATCTATTCTGAATAGATATCATTTCTACGGTGAAGGTTGCATTTACTTGTCAACCCAGGGATGTATTACTTGAAATGGGTCATCATAGTTTGTGCACTAAGTTCCAATAAAAGCCATTCTATTCTACCGCAGCAAAGGAAATTACTGAAATAAACATACAAAAATGTAATGACTAAAAAGCTATAGGAAATCTTGATGCTGAAAGGTAATTTAAGCAACTAACTACCATTGATGTTCGAAGCTAACAAACAGGAACTACTCTATTCACCTTGGCTGCAGGAATAGTCATAAGTTCTAGTTCCAGTGGTTGCAAAAATAGTCAAATGATAGAACAACAACTATGGTAAAAGAAAATTAACCTAACAAATACATAGGATTGTTCACCAAGTGGGCCTCCTTGAATGAGCATGTCCATAACTCAAATAGCCTTATATGTTCAAAACGCCATCACTTTAGTTATCATTCCAAAAGCTAATGCATTCTATGAAAGCAAAGAGAATACTGTCTAACTCCAAAAAATATGTCTACCCCCTGTGAGGAGGTCCAAATCTTTATTTATAAGAAAGCTACAACAAACTACTAACTACCTAAACCACGCCCAAGAGAATAGGTGGAAGTTTTATTACAATAAAGAAAGAGTCAACCACAAAGATTGTGGGACATTCATCATTTCATAACCAAGAATATAGCACAACGGTTCCCACTAGATTGTCACTTACTGGAGATAGTCATAAATAATTTTTAAACTATTTCTCTATTCTTCAGCTGCTCAGTTACCGCCTTGACTCTGACTTTAACGGCTTGAATGGCACAATCCTCCTATCTGGCATGGTTCGACTGCTTCTACATCTACCTAAGTATTCCCGCATCATGAGTTAAAGCACACAAACACATATGTAGCCATTTTTTATCAACCATAACATTCATTCATCCACATATAAAATTATCATAGTAATTCGCATAGTCGCAAGAATATATTTAGCCAAAACAATACAAAATTTGATAGGTTCGGTTACTATTCATCATGCACAAGATCAAAACCTCTAACACATCATATATCCTCAACATTGTCTAATTACACAACTTAAACCATGAAAAACATAGCATACATGAACACAAAAAGAGCTATTATTTCAGCTCATCAAAAAACCACTAAATTTTCAAAATTCAATTGGAAATTAAAACTATATATATATATAAATTTGAATTTTAAATTGCATAAACACTCAGATATAAGAACATAAATCATAATTAAGGGTGAAAGGAGCCAAGTTCACAAAAATGTAATGGTGAAAAATAAGGGTTTCCACCACAAGAAGGATGAAAACTGCTATTTTTTTCTTAGAGACCTATTACATTCAAAAGAGGGTTGAATCCAACAAATTTAGTCACAAACCCGAAAAGATAAGGACTAAAATATTGATTAGATTCAAGGGGTGGATTTGTTTGCCCTCTTTTGTGAGTTGAATTGCTAAAATTAGGGTAAAGTGTTGAAAATGAAGGTAAAAACATGGAAACAATGAGCTACAGTCGCTAGATTGAGGCATGCACACGGATATGAGAGATATAAGCAGATTCAAATATGATCCCTAAAAGAGATCCAAAAATATTAGGACCGTAGAAAAATTTGCCTTGGTCCTCCGAACTTTTCACACACCAAAAGTGATTGATTCGTCTCTGTAAATAATATTGATTCTGAAGATCGTAGCTATGTACTTGTTTCCTCTACACAAAAAGAAAGGAAAATAGGTTGGGAATAGGGGTTTGCTTAAGTCAGTCCCTAGTTTATGAATTAACCTTGATTGAAATATTGCAAATACTGAAATAAATAATGGAAGGATATACCTCATATTTGCAATGATTGATAATGATGATTTGCTTCTTGAATGTAATCACATATGTTGTATGAAATGGCATGAACATGATAAAACCCTAATCACACACACATGATTGCACATGAAAGATGTGATGTTGCTCCACAATTTTTGAATGAATAATATGTAGCCTTGAAGACCTCTACAAATGATTGATGATTATAATTTCACCCTTTTATCATTGTCTTGTGATCTTGTTGCATCTCAAAATGAGAGGGGAAAACCTCCTTATATTCTTTCCCATCAAAAAACATGCTATTTTTTTTACATAGGCCGACACGGGGATAGGTTTCTTGCCAAAATTTGAGAATTCCAAAGGGGTTCAAGATGGAGTCCACATAGGGAGGGCCAAGGCATGGTGCCATGGTCCCAATGAGGAGCAAGGTGCCACGCCCTAGTCCTACCCCATTTTAGGGCCAAGACAAAGGGGCCATGTGATGTATAAAGTGAAAATAGGGCCATACTTTCATGATGTAAGCATAATCAAGTCTTAATTAAGCATTGTGGGACTAACACTGAGGTGAGGGTCCAAAATGTGGACTAAATTGTAAGGGAGTACAATTTAGGACGCTACAAAAGGATGTTAGATGTGAGATTAGAAAAGGATATGGAACCGTGACTACAAAAAAAAGAGGATAGATGGAAATATATATCAATTGAAAACTATTGGCGGAAATAGCCTGATAGCATAGAGTTGGCTATGGCATTGGAGGATGTGTCATATTAATTTTGATAATTTGGTGAGGATTAGTTCAATTCATGTTGTGAGAGATTTGTTGAAGATCACAAAACCTGTCAATGCTATCTACACAGGATGTCAAGTTGAAAAGAAAACAAGATGAACTTTAAAATTTAAGGAACAATATTCTACAAGACTGTTGGAGTTAGCGTACACTAATCTTTGTGGACCGACCCAAACTAGAAGTCAACAAGGTGAAAGGTATTTCATATTCTTAATTGATGATTACTCTAGAATGACTTCAAGGGTTACTTTTTAAAGATAAAAGTCTGAAGCTCTAGAAAAGTTTAATAAATTCAAGGTCATGGTTGAAAATGAGATAGAAGAATCAAATGCTTGAGGTCTGATAGAGGTGGAGAGATTACTTTTGATGAATTCAATACCTTTTGTGAGAATCATGGGATAAGAAGACACTTGCCTACTCCTAGGACACCACAAAAGAATGGTGTAGTTGCACGGGGGCTTCACTTAGTGAACCTAGGTTATAACACGTGTGTTCATGGCATACTAAAGAATCCCCCAATTTTCAAAACATATTTCCCTAAACTCTTTTTTTGTCACCCCCTCCCAATACACAACCCGAATTAAAAGCCCCCCTATTTTCACTAATAGGCAATATATTGCACCCTCATTTTTGGGATATTAAACCCCCCAATATGAATGCACATGATATAATATTGCCTAGCTAGTAAAACCCCCATGTGTAGTTGAAAGTATGAATAGAACAATTCACGAAGTTTCTAGATTGGATTTTTTCATACTCAAAATTAAAACCCCCCCTATTTTCACCGATAGGCAATATATTGCACCCTCATTTTTGGGATATTAAACCCCCCAATATGAATGCACATGATATAATATTGCCTAAATAGTGAAGTCCCCGTGTGTAATTGAAAGGATGAATAGAACATTTCAAGAAGTTGCTAGAACAATGATGAATGGATTAAGTCTACCAAAAATCTACTAGAAGTAAGCAATACACATTGTAGTATACAATCTTAATAGAGTGCAGATTGGAAGGAATCGAGGGAAGAAATCTTATGAACTTTGGTATGGAAGGACTCCATCTGTGAAATATTTCAGAGTATTTGGAAGTAAATGCTACATTAGGAGAAATGAAGAAAATTTAGAAAAGTTTGACATAAGAGTTGATGAAGGTATTTTTCTTGGCTACTCCACTAAAAGAAAAGTTTATGTATGTTACAAAAAAAGACTGAGAAGAATTGTTAAAAGCACAAATGTAAAATTTGATGAAGAATGCAGTTATAGAAATGGGGTATGAATATGATGAGTCTATCGGAAAACTAGATGAAGAAAAGGAAGAAGAAATAGAGGTAAAGGGTGATAAGGAAGATGAGCCTCTAAAAATATCTCCTAAGACTTTGAGATATGTGCAGAAGAATCATTCACAGAAACAGATTATTGGAGACAAGAATAGAGGTGAGATCACAAGAAGTAAGGCTGGTAAAGAACAACTAAACTTATGCTTAATTTTAGAAATAAAACTAAAAACAGTAAAGGATGCTTGTAGTGATTAGCATTGGATGAAATCTATGCAAGAATAATTGAAACAGATTGATAAGAATCAAACTTGGGAACTTGGCCCAAGACTGGCTGACAAGAATGTGATAGGAACTAAATGGGTATTTCAAAACAAACTGGATGAGGATGGTCACATAGTGAGAAATAAGGAAATAATAGTATGTAAAAGCTACTCACAAGTAGAAGGAATAGATTTTGAGGAGAATTATGCTCCTATAGAAAGAATTGAATCTATCATAAAAAAAATTGCTTTTACGACACACAAGGATTCCAAGCTATATTAGATAGATGTGAAGTTTGCATTCCTAAATGTAGAACTAAAAGAGGAAGTGTACAAATAACAATCGAAAGTATTCAATCTATCAAATACTTTGAATATGGTTTGCAAACTGAAAAAGACAATGTATGGAATGAAGAAAGCTCCAAGAGCTTGTTATGCAAGGCTTCATGGATATTTGATAAAGAAAGGATTTCAAAAAGGTACTACTGACAGTAATCTCTATTTTAAGGTTGTATAAAATGACATCTTGATTGTAGTTGTTTATGTGGATGATATAATTTTTGGAGGAAATGATGGTATGTGCAAAAAGTTTTCTAATGAGATGCATGAAGAGTTTGAAATGTCTATGATTGTGGGATCAATT
This sequence comes from Cryptomeria japonica, assembly GCF_030272615.1. Taxonomy (NCBI): domain Eukaryota; kingdom Viridiplantae; phylum Streptophyta; class Pinopsida; order Cupressales; family Cupressaceae; genus Cryptomeria; species Cryptomeria japonica. Next base: position 230,934,527 of record NC_081409.1, read on the forward strand.
TCTTTATTGGTTTACAAGTTAATCAGAAGGATGATGGTATGTTTATTTCACAATCTAAGTATGTTAAGGAAATGTTGAAGAAGTTTGGAATGAAAAATGCTAAAATTGTAAGTACTACTATGGCTACTGGTTGTAAGTTGAGAAAAGATGTTGAATCGCTAAAGACTGATCAAAGCATATGCAAATCAATGATTGGAGGTTTATTGTACCTAACCGCTACTAGACTAAATATCATGCATATTGTTTTTCTTATGGATAGATTTCAGCAAGATCATAGAGAGACACATGTTGTTGTTGTGAAAAGAATTTTGAAATACCTAAAAGGAACAGAAGACTATGATCTATGGTATCCTATAAGATATAATTTCACTCTTATTTCTTATAATGATGAAAATTGGGATGGTTGTGTGGATGATAGGAAAAGTACAAGTGGGGATTCAGTTTTCCTTGGACCCTAATTGGTTGCTTGGTCAAGTAAGAAATAGGATTCAATATCTCTATCGACTACTAAGGTTAAGTCTATTGTTGCTACTACTTGTTGTACTCAAGTATTATGGATGAAACAAACTTTGAAGGACATTGGAATATTGTTTCATGAACCTATTTCTATCTTTTGTGACAATACCAGTGCAATAAACATTTCTAAGAATTTGATACTGCATTCAAGAATGAAACACATTTCAATTCAATAATTCTTGAGGGAGAAAGTTTTGGAGAATGAAGTGAAACTTGATTATGTGCCTAAAAAGGAATAGATTGTTGATATCTTTACTAGATCTCTTGCTAAAGATACTTTTGAATATCTTCGGGATAAATTGGGATTTTTTGCCCCTCCCTTTTTGAAATAAATGCAAATAGAGATGCATTAGTTCAGTGAACTTCATGAATAATATTGTTTCGGACTAATGATTTGGTTCTAACTCTTAAGGGGAGATAAGTGTAGTTGTAAGTTTCTAATCAGTTGAACATAATGAGCTGACCGTTTTTGTATCTAAGCCTTTTTCCTTAATGGCAAATGGGGAGAGAATGAGAAGATGATATATCTAGCAAAAGATTGGTTTCTTGATGAGAGTTACAAGTTTGATCAGAATGAGCTACTTATGTGTTTTCATTGATGTCAACATTCTTTGGCTGTCATTAGTGATTGGTTGGTATAAAAGATCATAAGTTTTCTTGTAACACCTGCCAAAATACCGTAGAGAAAGTAACTAAACTAACCAACAAATAGAGATAAAAAAAAATTAAACATGAACTATCATTACTTCAAACACCATATATTAACATCACATAAATGCATATAATGTCATGAACATAACCATATCTATAACAACATATAACGCAAGCAGAAATAAAATCGTAACCATTATCATCTCAAAACATGCATATGTCTATTCACTCTTTCCCCTGGGGTACTTTAACATCACTACTTACTAGCAACAACACATAAACACATCCACATCATGAAACCATTAACTTCCATTTCATTTAAGTTCTACTCAATTACTTTCTTCCTATCATGAGAATTATGAGCTATTGAGTGCATATCTTCATAACCCCATTAACTTCCTAAGTTCATTAAAATACCAAATCAAATACTCCTAATTCCCATATCTTTCCATTATTCATCTATCACAACATGAATATTGTACATATATACATACATGCATATATATCGATACATACATACATACATACATATATATATATATATATATATATATATATATATATATATATATATATATATACATATAGATACATATATACATACATACATATAGATAGATACATACATATATACATACGTATAGATACATACATACATACATACATATATATATATATATATATATATATATATGCATACATACATACATATATATACATACATACACATATATACATACATACATATAGATACATGCATACATGTATATACATGCATGCATATAGATACATATATACATATACATACATACATACATACATATATCTATCCTATAACTGGAACTAGATCACTTCCTTAAGAATAACCATTACACACTCCATCAAGATTACTATTTACAAACATATGCAAAGAGTATTGTAACAAGTACTAATCTTCTTTCTAATTAAGATCTCATGCAACAAGACCAATTTAAGAACCATATGATACAATAAGAATGCACATAATCTAAACATTGAATTTGCTAATCCAACATAGGATCTCATTCTTAACATACTAAACGTTCCATTACAACTTAGGCCATACAAAGATTACACCATCTCATCCTATCACAAGTCATAGTCTCATCTTATCTTCATCATGTCCTAATGCATATGTAAACAACATAAAATTACATAATCTCTTTGCATTTACAATGTCATCATGATACAATATACTATCTCAACGCCTATAAATCATCTCTGCACAATGAAGAACCACAGAGTCCATACAAATTCATAACTACTCCTTCATTTCCATATCCCAAGGAACATATTCACTACCATCCACAAGGCATACACAAGACAATCCAATCGTATCACTCAATCATTTAACTCCTTTCTAATCTAGAATTGTATACACAATTGAATATCCATTTACAACAATCTCATCTAATACATCTCATTCTGAAATAAACCTACTACAAGTCTTAATACACATGTTCACAAGATGTTGATTGCATAGTCTTCTTTACTATTATATATATCTTGAGTTACAAACCACATGATATCAATACCAATTACATAGATTATACTCCAAGATCCATCCACATGATGAGATAATATAAATCCATGTCCACACACACAAGCATCCAATGAAGAACACCCCAATGGAAGAAGGCATCAAACCACCCGACCATGTGGAACCAATAGGAACCGTGTTAGGAGATGACATGGGGTTCCAACTCACACTCAAGACCTAGGTTGAAACCTAACAACCAAGGGAATCGGCATGACAACCACAAGATAACGTCCAAGAATAACGAATCAAATCACATCTCAAGGCTAACCACAAATCAATAAAATCCTAGAGGCATAATCAACAAATTGAGGCATAAGGATAATGGACGCATATAGAGGAAGAGTGTCATCACATGCCATTCTCATATGGAATTTGTATCAACCTTGGAGCCAAACAAGGGAGATCGATTTACCGCTCCAACGGTCTTCCCAACCATAGATCCCAAAACCATCTCTACAGGACCCGCCATTGGGGCATACAACTCAACTTCATTATCTTGATTAGGTGAATCCTAATTACCCAAACCCACTAATTAATTATTAAGGTTGTCACTTGCAATTTCAAATAAAAACTCTTCATGTGGTTCCATCAGGTCTAGACCCCCACCTAGAGGTCCGTTGCTCATGACCTTGGTCCTACACATGCAAGAGACCACTCCCCCTAATCATGGACCAATACCTTAGGGTGGTATATAATCCACAAAGAACATCACAAAAACATCATGAATGCTTTCCAAAGACATAAACACAGTCACAGCATCATTGAAACAAATTGAGACATAATATGAATCATACGCCCGTAAGCAAGCTGCAAGAGCCTCCACCAAATTAATAAAACAAAGAACTAAGGCAAACACATGAGATAAAAGGCTAATTAAAAACAATATCAATCCTCAACAGTGAGGCATAGTCATCCCACTAGAGCTCTCATATCCATTCCTCAACAGCAAGCCATTCTTCCTTTTGCTGGAGCTATATAACACATAAGCATAATCCTCAACGGTAATACATAGACCATATTACCGGAGCACAAACCAACAATAATATGAGAAATACAACATCAAATGACCTCTGTGAGAATCCAAATCAACCACATAAAGCCTCTGGTAAAAGCACAAAATCTGAAAAAACATTCACACTGAGCAAAACTGACAACTCGAGGTAGAATAGACAACAAAAAACTAAAATGGTGCATTTGGAAGATATTTTAGCTCTCCCATGACATATTTTGGCTTTTTGGGGCCATAATTTAGCGTTTTGGGTTCAGAAGGAAAAAATCAGGTGAAACAAACAATAAAAGTGATGAAACTTGCCCAGTTCACATATAGGCCTAAAAATTTTATAAATAACTCTCCCAGAAGATGCGGGAGGATGAAGTAGGACTAAAAAAAAGTTAAGTTGGATTCACAAGATCATACAAATGAGTTTCAGCATCCAAAACTTTGCACCTCTTGTACAGAGACTTACATCGAACACACCCAGATTGCATAGAACTGCACCAAACTCACATAACAATGTATGGGAATGCCATAGAGAACAAAGGGATAAAAAATAGCAATAAAAAGTAACTTAAAATCCCAATAGAACTACAAGGAAGGGAATTCATAATCCAAAAAGGAAAATGCAAAATAAGTATTCCCGATTGCACCCAAAATTCCCCGTTTTCCAACCACATACATAAACACGTATATAAATAAATTTTTCCCCAATAAAAAATTAAATAACATAATATCAAATGGTTATCCCCATTAATCCCTTAAGACAATATTAGAGAAAACATAGAGAAGACAAACTCTTTCTGGAAACCAAAATGCAGAATAAGGATCGAGCTCCAACCTGGAAAGAATTGAAGTGATGGCCTAGAAATTCAAACTAGAGCAACAATCCAGTCCAAAACTCTAGTAATTCCAATCCAAGCTTATACAATGAGAAATACAAAATCCTCAAGTAACATTCGCAGAGATGTCGACCACAGCAACAAACAGCCAAAGCCATTAAATAGAAAAATTAAACCAAAACTATAGAAAATCATCAACCAATCAAAATATTCCTATAAACCATATATTATACCTACCATGCATAATATCGAGGTAAATAATATAAAATAGTTGTATTTACTTACCCCCTCAAAATCAACCAATCAAATAAAAGGGTAGGTAACAATTATATTTTCTCAATTAACCATATAGTAACAAGAGGGAATAATATTATTAACAATAATAGATTAATAATAAATCAACCCAATAGGATACTAGAGTAGGTAATAAATATAATAACCAAGGGATAAATAATAAATCGAAGAAAACTATATAAATAAACTCCACAATATTTAATTAATTAAATAACAATGATTAAATAAAAATCAAATAGATAATAAATCATAATTAAACAATAAATAGATAATAAAGAATAAATTAAGCAATAAATCATAAAACCAATTAAATTATATAAATAAAATAAACATTAATCAAGCCAATTAAATAAATAGAAAATCTCAATAATAAATTAATTTAACATTAATAAATTATATTAATCCAATTATTAATTAAATAATAACCATATGCTCTCAACACCTCAAGCAACTTGGCCTAGGTTCGAATATCAACACAAGACTCTAACCACCAACTTGTCCAATGACACAACTGACAAGGTAGACAACTTAAGCCTACAGTATAAGAGGGAAACACATGCCATCTCCGACAACTTGCCATTGGGATAAGACACAATCAAACATGTGAAGCTAGGTGGAGTCGATGTCTGGTACCTACAATCATGCATCCACCACTAAACACAATGCAACATATATATGTACAACACATATATATCATAAATAACCAGGCAAGTGATAGAGAATCGCAACGTCATATCATGCTCGCAATGAGTGGTATGACATCGTCTCTAACCACAAAAATACTAGAAGACAATCACAGACATCGTTGCATCAACTCAATCATCATAATCATATAATAGGGTTAGCATAATCAAGATACCATCATAACCTCATAAGCAATATAATCCACATGTAACTAGTGCGTGATTAGGCCCGATCAACATATTAGTCTAGGGCTTAACTTCATCCACATAAATCATAATAAATCCATTAATGTCAAAGAGTTTATCAGAGCACAAATCTAAAAGTGTATATTACATCCTCTCATAAAGGATGAGTCAGGGAGCGACACTACATTTCTATACAATTGTGCTAAGATTTTTCTTCAACATTTCCTCTATGTTGTATATCTATTCATGCAATTTTGATATGTTGTTAATCTATGTCTAGAGACATCATATTCTGGATTTGGTGCTCCAGATTGCTATGACAAGGAAGTTGTGTTTACCAGTATGTTTGATAGTGTTTGACAATGTTTCTATGTGAAACGCTTGCTCCGCATTTCTTCGTATTATGGTTTTTGGCATTGTGGTTTTGAAGTTAAGTTGATAATGTCCTTAGCTTCATTCTATTCAATTGGCACAAGTTCTTGGGCTTCAAAAGCATTATTTTCAATTTTAATGGTGTTTACTCTAGGTTTGGTTAACCTCAAGTGTTTACACTTCATATTGTTGCTTTGATGATTATGGATTGTTATATATACATGTTTGATAATTACTTTTTGTAGTGTGAGATTTCATGTGTTAGCTACCAGAAGAAATGAGCAGAAGGTATCTATAGATCTTGCAGTTGCAGAAGTGCATCGGTGGTGGATTATTCTCTTTTATTCTTCTTCATTGTGGATGTGAGCCCTTTGAAAGTGAGCCTCTCTTTCCTTCTCTTAGGCAGTGATCCCTCTGGCAGTGAGCTTTTCTGTGTAAAAATCACCTTAATTGTTGTCACCCTAACAAGTGTTTATATATTGAGAATAGCTTCTTTATGGTTTGTCCCCTAAGAGATTTTTTCAAGTAAAATCAAGTGTTTCATTGTGTATGGTTTGCTCTCATTTTTCATCCCCATATCTTTATGTGGATTGTATCATAAAGTTAAGTCGTTACACATCTTATTTAAGAAATAGATTTAAGATTTGCACAACTGATTCACTTACCCCCCTCTCACTTGTCCTGTGCATTAGTATATTCAACAAAGACAAAGAAAAACTGAACTAGTTTTTGCAGAAGTTTCAGAGACCTCTTAGGACTAAGGCACTACAGAAGGACCAAGGCAAATTTTTCCCTGGTTCTAGGAATTTCTTAGATATTTCACTAGTAGACTCAGTGTGTCTTGCCATTCTTAGAAAGACCCAACTTGCCTATGTTTGCATTTAAAGGACTAGGGTGAATCTTTGCTACCCGGTCCTAGAAAATTAGCCCAATTTTTTAGGTCCAGGTTTTGATCCTCTTCTAATTTCCAGATCTTTGTCTATGGCTTCATCTGATATCAGTAGCATCTAGTTTACAGCAATTTACTTCAATTTCTAAAATACTTGTCCTAGATTCAACTATACAACTTCAATTGCAATTTCAACTCAAACAAAAGGGGAATAGAACTTCGATCAACATCTAACTCTCTTTTGAATAAAATTGAGGTGGGATCTATTTATTTCATCCTCCTTTTAATTTGATGCATGTGAAAGTTGGGTCATTTCCTAGTTTACAATCATAACTTGTGAAACCCTAAATTTTTATTTAATACAGTTTCACCGAATGTAACGACTAGAAAATTGGGGAAACATCGACCATTAAAAGCAACCACTAACTTAGATCTATTACTAAATTCCAATCATAAATAATCGAAGCATATTAAAAAGTTCAACAATAGGAACAAATCAAATATATCAAAGACAAAGCAAATTCAAAGTTGAATCCAACCATGTGGCTTCCATTGCTCTTCTCTTCCTTGTGGCATATAATGGTAGTGGCTCTCAGAGTCATACTATACCTACAAAGTGTTAGCACAAGAATTCGAAGAATGTGATTATCGATGATTGAGAATTGATGTTGAATTTATAGATTTTTTTAATTTGAATGAATAGATGAGATTATTTTGACAATAGAGTTAATCAACAAATGAAAATTGATGAGATAAGTTGGTTGGAGATGATCTTTCTACGTGACTAAATTTGATTGAAAAATATTACTCATCTGACAAACTTAATGAGTGGATAGATGAGTTAGTGAGAAAAAGTGATTTTGAAAAGAGTGGATTGAGTAACTAATTAGAAAAAGGTAGTTGATGACTCACTCATGGGAACTTGGAGTTAGTGGCAGTTAAGAAATTTTTACCTTTTCTATAGGAAATTGAATAAAATTAGCATTTTGGTTAATTTGGAGGGAATTTGGCTTTCTAAAATGTGGAGTTAAATTGAAATGCGAGAGTAATGAAATTAATTCGAAATGTGAAAGAAATGAAATTGAATAAATTAGGAAATTTATTTAATTTAAAGCACATTATTAACTCATTGAATAATCTAGAGTAATTATTTAATTATGATAGAATAGTAAAAATTGATTTAACTAAATAATAAAGATTACCTAATTAAAGTGATAATCGGGATTAATTAAACAAAATCATAGAGTTAATATTAGAAGGGAAATGGTTAAAGATTAATTGATTTAGAGGAAAAATCGAATTTGAAATTTGAAATGGAAGAGTAATGTCAATTTAGAAGAAAAAAGTTGAATTAATTAATAATTAAAATTATTCAATTAAGAAAGAGAAATAATTAGTAAAACTAGTGTTTGTAAGTGCATGACAATTTTAGGTGTCTACACATACAACATAGATGTGAGGCACATGACGAGACATAGGCACCTTAGGATGAATACAAGACATAGGAACCTCATAATGAAACATAAATGTCTTAGATAAGAAACAAGGGCCTTAAGATGAGCACAAGACACAGGTGCCTTAGAATGAGATAAAGGTGCCTCAAGATGAGACACAAATGTCTCATGATGAGATAGGAGTGGTGAATAATAATTTGATCATTTTGCTTTATATTTTGTGAGAGATTTTGGCAAACAAAAAGACACATTAGTTGATTAGACTTTCAATTTGGCAAGATCAAATGGTTTATATTGGTTTTGCACATGAAGACACATCAAGCACATTAGCACATTCCTAAAATTAATGGAGTAGGCTTTTTATTCCTTGTGGACTCACAATGACCACTTTCATCCCCACTCTTTATAGATTTGTAACATTCATCTCATTAATATTATCAACCACAAGAATGGATATCTATGGAATGTGAGAGGTCGTGAACTACGTTACACTCCTTATTATAAAGGACTAGCATTGTCCAAAGTAAACTCTATCTCAAGACATGGAGATACATGTGAGAAATTTACCTCCCCAACAAAAATCACCAAAAGGAATAATAGTCAAAACGTCTTAATATAAGAGAAGGCTCTATAGAAGCTCTCTAAGGAGTCCCCAAAATACTCAAGGGTGCATGAGGTATAACTATGAACACTAGTTTGTCACAAGCATGGATTGAGAACTTTCTAAAAGATATCGAGATATAATGGTGACTAGATTACGGTATAATTTTTCTCTTCTACCTTTGCATACCCTACCAAGAACACATAGTTGAGGTTACCCTTGGGGTGATGAAACCCTTAAGCAGGCCTCCTAAAGGGAAAGAATTATTTTGTTTGTTTTTTATATCCAAGTTCACATAGTGCAAGGAGCGAGAATACATCTACACACCCCTTGAGACATCAAAAATAAAGTTCATTTACCCTCAAGTATATATTTAGTTTCTAATTTAGCTATATATCAAAGTATTGGACAAACAATGCTACAAAACCATAAGTTGGTAGTTGACAAGTTCTACCACTACATTAGTTAATAAAAAAATAATTCAAGAACAAATGTAAAAAACCCAACAAATAATAAACTAAAATAGAGGCACAAGTTTATGAAATAGAAGTGTCAATTTATGTAGCATGGGAATCTTTCTATGAAATCTATGTATCACTTTGTCAAATAAAAGCAATTTTCTGCAATTTGAAAAAAGCTTGCAAAGAACAAATTTAGAAAAAATTTAAAAGAAAAACATAGAGTAACCTATATAAACATAAGTTGTTAGAAAACACCAAGAAAGTTGTTAAGAATCTACAAACACTAGATAAGAAAATGAAACCTTAGGAAGAAATACAAATATGCCAAAAATCCTAACAACCCTTAGATTTATAATAAATAGATTAGATGGTCTATAAATGAGAATGTTAGGAGGCCCCATGACCAATCATAGCAACCCAAAAAGTTAATGAAAATCCGAAGATGTTGAAGTCAACTACATATAATAGAAAAGTAGGTACCTTTTTATGAAGCATAAGTGCCTTTTTTGAAGCAAAAAAGTGATGTTCTGAAGTAAAAGTGTCAAAAAATAGTTTGAAGTATTGAATCAAAACATACAAATCAAACTCAACAAAAAAATTGCAAAAGGCCAAAATAAGGAGAAGTAAAATGATTGAAAGAACAATATTTTACAATGCAATAAAATGCCAAATGTATACTTCAAATCATTTTCATTCTTCTTGATTGAGCTAAAGTAGAGTGCACCCTATCTCTATTTAATTTGCTCTAGATTATGTATGCATATGGATTCTCAATATGAAAACCAACATAGCCTTGATATGTAAAGGATTTTATGATAGAAAAATAGTAGCATGGGCTGACTAGCATAAGACTTGATTAATCAAAATGAAGGATTGTAGCCTCTATTTATAGAATTCTTGAGAAGAAAATCAAAGGCTAAGATAGATTGATAATGGATGGCAAAGATTGAATAAGGATTAGAGTTAGGATCAAATATGTATTCATGTGACAAGTATCATATGAAGGATGAGGTTTAGATTTAGAATTAGCATTAGGGAAACATCCCTATGGGAATGGCTAATATTTAGAGATGTAGTATGGAATTAATGTATGAGATGAAAATTTAGTTTGACTTTTGGCAAGTGTCTAGGTTCAATGTATATAGACAAGGTCTTAGCTTAGATATGTGGGAGGGACGATTGTCACATAATGGAAAGTTTAGATTGCAATCCATGTAAATGAATCTAATGGCTAAGATTAAATGGAAAAGGATTGAAGGATTCAAGTGGAACTTAAATTACTTAAATAAATAATAAACATATATTTAATCAAATTTTAGGATAAGGATAAAATTAAATGTGGTTGGGTATGAATAGTAAAGGTGTCTATATTTTCCCTCTCTTTGAGATGATTTTAAGGCTAAGAGAAGTAATATCATTTCAAAGAATAATAAAACATAGTGGGTAAGAAGGGATGATGACTAGTGGCATGATGCCTTAGTCATTGGAAAGATGAGGAAGGGTGAAGAGGACGTAGTAGTATGCTCCCTCGAGATGGCAGGAGGGTTAAGAGAACATGAGTGTACTCTCAAAATGGGAGGAGATTTTGGGGGATTAAGGATAGAAGAAGTTGAAATGGGAGATAAAGGGGATAGAATGGGATGAATGAAATTGGAGATTGGTTATGTTGGTGTGTGGAGAGAAATCCTTAATCTTGATGTAGCAAAGGAAATTATGCACCAAGATATGAGGAACTAGAGTAAAAGGGAACCTTTGCATGAACTTGGCACTCAAATAAAAGATTGTCCCGATACATACAAGGTGAATCGCCATCTTACTAGGTCATGTAAAGGACAATCACAAACAGAACATAAAAGATAAAGATGATGCCCCATTATACACAAGTCAAAACACATCAAGATATAAAAATATCTAGGTGGCCTTAAGTAGGTGTAGTCATGGGTCAAAGGATAAATCAAAACAAAAGATTTACTGATAAACATGTCACGTATAACCAACATATCTTTTGCCAAAAAAGGATAATGTGATGGTCAAGATATTGCCAAGTGCGAGACAAAAATGAATCGGCATGGATAATTGGATAGAGCAAGACAATTGGAAAAAGGATATAATGATTAGGTAATATTGACCTACTAGGCTCGTGTGTGATAAGGTGTGATAATTGTATGAATTCTTTGTTTTTTGTTTAAGTGTAAGTTTGAGGAGTTCAAAAATTTATTTTAGATGGTGTTTGGGTTGAGATGGAATGGTGTGATATGATGTTGTGTATTATGCATTTGTTTATAATGGTATGAAACACTTACATTATGGATTGAAGTTAATGCATGAGATTTCTTTAAATTTGAAAACCAATTCATTGAATACTAAGTATATACAATGCCTTATCCTTAACACGATTTTGGGTATAACATTTGTATCCAATAAAAGGGGCAAATTATGGATTATAGTAGGTGAAATAACACCTGACATTAATTAATGAACAAAACAAGCCATGATGCATGAAGGAGTTTTATTTTATTATGATATGTGAAGATAAGAGTGATGGTAGTAGGAGAGATGATACCCTAATAGATGGCGAAGAAGAGACTACTACACATGGCATCTGTAATCGGGTTTTCACCATAGTTTTTCCCAAAGTGCTACTAAAGTGGTTTTCACCATTAGAAAAATTATTTCTCTATTATTATTTTTGTATATTTTTTTTTTTCAATTTTTTGTATTTTTCTTTATTTTTATTTTTAAGCAATGGGGATATGCCAACTTAGGTGTGGAGATATGTGATGATGTTGAGATCAAAGAAGCTTGATGTTGCCATTGTTGATGATCCTTCACCAATTGTTGTGTATCTTGTTCAAGAGAAGACCAATGGTATCATGTCATATATAATGATTGAGCTAAGGTAGAACTACTAATGCCTTCATGTGTCTCACACAAAGTAGCTTGGGCATCTTATCCATCAAAACACCTTAAGAGTGTTCCATCAAAGGTTTGTGGATATGGTATATTGCCAAGGAGGGATGAGTCAAGGGTGGACAAAAATTTGAGAATGGAATAAGGTGGGTGAGGTAGTAAGATCATAAAGAGATATGGTTATGTTAGGAGACTTGGGACCAATAAGATTTCATCTTGACTTGTCATTTTTAGAATTTGTGTCTATTGGAGTTTCCAACTAGTTGCTTGATTGTCTCTATAGATTAGTCATTTCTAATAGTCAAGACTCTTAGATCAGTGACCAATAAACAAGAGATAATAAAATTGTTCTCATTTGCACCTTAGGTTTTGAAAGACCTAGGGGGTATCCCTTTACCAATATCAATAAATTTCACCTCCAATGTACTAGGATATTGCAATAGTAGAAATGTTCTCATGAAATTTCACCAAGAAAGATAAAATCTACTCAAATTTGGCTAGGTTTTGAAAGAGTTACTCGTTAATGGCTTTGACAACATATATAAATTTGAAATATCTTATAAAAAATAGAAATATTTCAAATGGTTTATCATTTAGATTCTTGCTCTGGATATTGGACAAAATGAATTTATGATCAGTGCATGTTTAGGGTAAAGAGTCAAATATTGCAATCTAAATGCCTCTTTCTAACAACTAAACTCAAATTCACTGGATAAATAGTACCAATGCCTTACACTAATACATCGAACAAAAGGAATCCTTCACAATTCTTCTTACAAATGCTCAATGTCATCACATTTCTCCATACTCCACTATAATAATTTAACTTGCTACTTAAGTAGAAGCAATAAACAAAACATGCAATGCAATAAACTTGGACAAATAATCTCAAAAACCCTTGTTCCTTTTATTTATGAAAAATAGTGGGTGCACCTTAGAGACAATCATGAAAAACTTGTGCTATTCATGTAAAATTGTCTAAATTGAAGAAATGTTATAAAAAGATATTTATTTATAGAGAAAATTCTCTCTTGCAACACAAGAATATGACCTTTTTACAAAAAAGAACATCTTGGAGTTAAACCAAATCACTTGACTTATATGAATCCTTTAAGTTACATTTTAACATTTCATTTAATAAAAAGCTTTTGGGGACTTGTACCCATTACAAGATATGCTTTTATCTTTTAAAAAAACTCCTTGAATTATTTAAAATTGTTGGAGAGAGTCAAGATTGATGCTAACACTCGAACATAAACCAAGAAACTATGTCAAAACTATTATATTGTTGGAAAACTACCAAATTTTCCAAAACTAGGTCATTTGTTGAGCAGGATGTTGATTGTTGAAGCATGATAATCGATTGAAATACAAATACACTCCATTCATTATACTTATCTTTCAGTTGAGAGACATGTCGATTTGGATATTTATAGCATCACTATGCACAAGACATATTATCGGCCTTATCTAAGTATTGAAGGAGTGTCCCCAAGGTCAAGTTTGTTTTGTTATAGACTATATTTAGTAGTATTTTAATTAAATGATGCTTTATGGAGTTTTTTATCCAAAAGGGTTTTCCCCATGTATATCTTGTGTAATGTGTTAGCTTTATGTTTGTTTGATTCTTAATGCATTTATTTTATATCTTGCTTATAATGATTAATATCCTAAGATCCGAATTTCTAATACTTGTTGATATTAGATATTATTTTTCTATAAGCTTATACATAAAGCAACTTCTTCTTCAATCAATTCACATTGAATATTAAAAATATTTATATTAATGAATTATGTGGTGTGACATCCATACTAATGTCAATGGGTTTGTCTTAAATTTCGCAAGATTCACAATGTATGATGGATAGAGATTGGTTGTTACGACTTAAAAGAAATTTCTTATTTGAGTCATATTCCATAACATCATTCAATCTAAGGATGAACTTAAGAATGTTGAACAGCATGTGATCGATAATGATGAATTTTATAAAAATGTTGAACAACATGGAATCGATGATGATGAATTTCATAAGAATGTTGAACATCATGGAGTAATACAATCAAGGATGTGACAAGCAACTTAGTTGCAAGGAATGGCTCCTACAAGCTCAAGCAAAGTAATTGCAAATATTCAAATTATCTATATTTGAATAGTCTGATTATGTATATTGCCTATTCCAATACCATTTTTTATCAACATACTACACCTTATGAACAACATGGAATCGATGATGATGAATTTCATAAGAATGTTGAATCATGGAGTAATACAATCAAGGATGTGACAAGCAACTTAGTTGCAAGGAATGGCTCCTACAAGCTCAAGCAAAGTAATTGCAAATATTCAAATTATCTATATTTGAATAGTCTGATTATGTATATTGCCTATTCCAATACCATTTTTTATCAACATACTACACCTTATGTCTCCACCTCATTTTAATTTGCCCCATTTAATATTGCAGCACCTAGTTTGTACAACAGTAGTACCAAAAAAAAATATAGCTAGATAAATATACTACTCAAATTTTGGTAATATAAGTTTTTATTTCAAATTTTTGATACAGTTAAAAAGCAGGAACTCGTGAAAAACTTCAAAGTTCTATAGCACCATAATAGGGAGCACTTGGTTAATCTACAAATTATTGGTGGTAGCTTTCATTTTCTGGAATCTGTCGATTAGAAATTAGGATTCAGACCTCTTCTACTAATTTATTGTAGTTTGATAAATGTTTGCAAGTTTGACTTTTGGAAATGCAATTTTATGAAAATATTTTAAAAATTACTTTCAATGACACGTTTTACTTTGGAATTGCTTGAGATTTCAGCATTTGGCTCTCTGATCAATCTTATTTGAACCTATACTGCTTAAGATTGCTGATAAATGATTCGCTTATTATCTGAATAGGATTACATTCAGTTTGAATTCCTACCACTTTGAATTATTCGTTGTCCTCAATCCATATTGTAGGTGTCTTCAAATTCTGGAAATTAATGTAAGTTGTTATTTCCAATTCTCGTAGATTTAGGCAATCACGTTGATAACCCATACCAAGCCCAATAATGGGAGGTTTTAAAATCACTTGTTAAAAACATCTATTATATCCAAATTCACATATATCTCAGAATTGAAAATTTATTGGAGTCCCAAGTTGTCAATGAAAGATTACCGCCAAGAATTTATGCTCAAGTTTTCCCCACTAAAACGCCACTTCACAATATATGAGCCGCTTCCATAAAAACAAGAGAAAAACTGTATGGCTAGCACATTACCCTTGTACTTCATTAATCAATTGTTAATCATTAATAATGTCCGAATATTTTATTCTGGTTTTTAAGTTCAACAATTCATCTTCACATTCAGTTTTCTTCTAAGACTCCACGTCATAAATCCATATTTTTAATATTTCCAATTTTAAAAAGTGTAATTTTACAGAAAATTGTGGATAACGCATATTACATGATGCACAAACATTATAAAGTTTATGCCATCAATCCTGCTCATCATTATTCACATACAATACTACCGATTTACAACATACAAGTACCATCATATCTGCCTTGCATTAACATTCTTCTATCCCTTGCAAACCAAAAACAAAATTGATCAACTTTCTTTTCTGAGTTTAAAAATGTGAGGTTGCAGTTTTCAGACAAAATCCAAGTTTCTAAGAATACTTGTATGACAAAGTTTATCCTTCATTCATCTCTAAACTCCTCTGTATTTCACAATGAAAAATGCCAATATGGCAAGAATAATACTCATAAGTAGGAAAAGTAGATTTCCATCTGCACAGAAAATGTAAATAATTAATTCGTATTACTATAAAAACCAGGACTTGCTTTATAAAAGGATTAATAATATAAGCACGTCTGCTCCCAAAATATTGGAATCAGCAAATACAAGAGAAATAGTCTAAAAAAATTGAGAAACAATATCACCTTTTTGTTTTTGTTCTTCTATTCTAGTCACCCGTGCACTTGAAACCCCCGAGGCAGAAAGCAACAATCTAAAATTCATTCCATCTAAGAATAGTTAATTGGACTCCAATGGATAAACTATTTGATGTAAGAAAATCAGTTGGACACCAATAAGTCCAATAGAAAAAAATTCTAAGAAAATATAATAATAAATAGAGCAGAGAAAAATTAGCTATAACCTTCGACATTCAAAGAAATAAACTTTTAATGTCTTTTTGATACATATTTTGCAATGCTATATCAAGCTCATATTGATTCATTGGAAAGAAGAAATTGAGAAATAGCACACTTGAATTTGAAAGCTGTGCCTCTAGAACATACCTTGAATCTTGTGAAAAATCAAGCGAAGTAACAAAGCTTATATGGGCTCCTTTAACTCTCTGATGTATACGCATTTTGCTCACTTGAATTACAGAGATGTCACCCTCACAAGTTCCACTGTGCGTTCAACAACCAAAGTGAACTCCTGATTAAATCCCAACCAGGAAACAGAACAACAATACAAATCCATATACACCATTTTTGTCATGCATCTTCACAAGTAAATTATTTTCATCTGTGCCTACTACAAAATATTCAAAATGTCCACACTTAAATTAGTTAAAGGATTAAATATATGATCTGTTCTTAATATCTCACTCCAGTTGCTAGAATCAGAATGCTGGTATTATTTTTGCATATCCCATCTGTTTGTTGTTGCAAAGAATCAACCTTAACAGGCAGAAATGCACTACATGCATACTGACAAAGGCAAACAAAAGGATCCAACCAAAAATTGTATTGAACACAAATATCCCTCACCAAACAAAAAGTTCACTATAAGGAATATGCTATGATTTATTGATCTGAGTTTAATTGATCTTCAACAAGACAATGAACATTATAATGAAATGTCTTCAGTTCAAATAAAATTATATTTATAAATACATCAAAATTCTCATCTTAAGTTGGAATTGTTGTTTTGGGGCAAAAATCAGGAATATCCCAAGAAGGGACATTAAAAGAAGATAGCACATTATGTGTAGGGTGGCAAATAGACACAGGTATCTTGTTAAAATGTATTCTTGTTATTTCCCATAAGATGACAGATTGTCCTATGACCTACTGAAGCAAGGACCTGTTTCAGACCAGGATTTAAAGAGGATTTTCAATTGTGACGATGCAGACCATTTGGAACTGTGAGAGCAATTTTAGGGGAGAGGGGCTTGGCTAATACTAGTTGATTTTGATCATGTGCTATGATTCTTGCAGATTTCAAGGAGAAGTTGTCTAAGGCAGAACTGAATGAGGAAAATTAGGGCTTGTCTATTAGAGCTCCTGGTTAAGGTTAAAGAGGACGTAGATGCAAGGATGGGGACATGTTTGCAAGTGAGTCAAGTTATTGGTCAAGTAGGAAATGGCATCAACCCTCGAGCATTCAAATCAAATTTTCCATGTTGTACATGTAGGAAGAAGTGCACGAGCTCAGGATGGATAACAAAATTCTAGGGGAGTTTTATAAGGGCCTTACAATGGCAATGAGTCATATAGTGTTAACCATTCACAATGGTACATTGAAATTGTCAGCTGGGTTCATAATGTGTCTACTAGAAATTGGTCTATTTACAAGGGATGTGCAGAGAACAGATTATCAGGGGCATTGATGTGCATGGGGCAATGGCAGTTTCTGGTGAATTCGCATCATTATTGGAGGTGGTTCATATTTCTCAGAATGGGGTATACAGATCTGCATCTAAGCGACAGAAAATGGCCCTTTTGGGTAGCTGTAGTGTCAAAGATCCATATTAGTTGTACTATTTGTTGTTTTGTTCGGTAGTTATAGGTCTTGAGTTATCCAAGCATATTTTGTTCATTGTTACTTTTGGGTTCGGTTCGGTTTGTTTTTATCTGGTGGGCATTTTCGTAAATTGAATTCTAGGTATGTCAATGGTGGTGTTTGTATTGTGCTGGTTCTGTATCTTCCCCATTATACTTTATGGTGGTTATGTTGTTATTATGACATAGATTTTGTGTTCTAGTTGGGTTGGGACCCTTTTCATAGATCCCCAATATAATAATTATCAATAAAATAAAATAATATCCTCGGGCTGTTGCCAATATTGAGATCAAGTCATTTGCAAAAAGTCCTTATATACTCCGTCCAGTAGGACATGTTTACAATCTGTTTGATTCTAAAAATTATCTTGACGCTATCATAAACAAAAGAAATACTGTTGTAACTTGTAACTAACCAAACAGCTTCTTTGAGTTGCTTTCTTGTGTTTATTTAAGTTTCTTTAATGCATTTATTGACCCTAAACACAAAGCCAAAACTATTCATATATAATCAACCAACACAAAAGACTCCATACTGAAAAACATTTTCATATGCATTCCACTGCTGTTTGCATGTTTTTATCTAGTATCTAGAACCATCATCACAATAATTGTAATGATATTAACATACTAGACAAAAATGTTGTCTCTACATCACAAATCCTACATTGCCAGTAATACAATTTGCTTATTTGCCTTGTTTGAGTGCCTCGTATAAATACATACACATAGCCTGCCAAAAAGCTATAATCCTTTCTTAAAGTTTCTACAAGAAGCGGTCATAGTAGTGGCAACATAGGTAACTTCAAGCTTCCTGACACCTCTGCATCTCTGTCCTTGAGGGGAAACTCTTATACAGCTAGGAATGTCTTCATCAAAAAGAAGCATGTGAAATAGAAAACATGAAAGACTGATTTATAACCTCAAAACTCTTCTCTTCTTATATGTTTTCTTCCAACAATATTTTATATTTCCATAATACATGCAAACATTAAAATGACTCTCAAGAGAGCAATTGACAGTTCTTGATGCACACACAAACATGAAGACTTATAGATGTGGCAACAACTGCAGAAGTATTACAACCTCAGTCAAGAACCTTAAAGTGACTACTGAAATGATTATTGTTAGTTTTATGTAACTAGGTTGTAAAATAAATAGGAGATGGGTTCTAATTGCCGCAAGGCAACATTAGAACCCATCCCAAAAGGGGCCGGGCCCTTTCCCTTTGTAATCTCACCTTTTAGGTTGCGTGGAGTGTAACCAACAAATAGGGCTGGGCCCTCTACCTTTCCACTGCACATGGTGTATTATCTTAGCGCCCTAGAATAGGGCTGCACTAAATGGAACGTGGAGTTGAGATATAGGGCTGACCCTATTCCTATCTTGCTCATGTAACGTGGAAAAGACAAAAGTCTTTAGCGCCAAAAGTGCCTTATTGGGCCGACCCAATAAGGCACCTATCCATATATATAACAAGCCACAAAGATTGTATTCTACACAATGAACACACACGAATTACCTCTGCTGTGCGAAAATCAGAATAAGTGAGAAATCTTCAGTTGTGAAGCGAAGTACTTTTCAGTCATCTATCCAACCATTAATGTGAAGCCCTTCTTCAAGTCAAGCGAAGTTAACACTCCAGCTGTGTGTGAACTCATCCAAAGCAAGGTGCAGATCTAGAGTGAACTTGGTGTGCTCTTACAGTGCTGATTAGTGCAACTTGTGCTACTGAATGTGCAGAAACAAAAGTACAGATCCAAACCACAAAGTTGTCCAAGTTCAGTGTGCTGGAGTGCAAGGAAAAGGTTGCAGATTGATGTTCACAGTTGCTGACCTAGAGGCTGTCATAAATCTAAACTAAGATAAGTCTGTTCTTATTTATCATCACTTCTTGTTGATTATTCTACCCTAGCTGGGAACTTTGTAACTCTGCTACTTTAACCTAATCTAATCAGATCTGAGGATCTATTATTGCTGGGCTTTTCCTCCAAGAGGGAGGTTTTCCCAGGGTATCCTGTGTTATGTGTTGTTCTCTGATTTCTGCAACTATATCTAATCATAAATCTGTTCTCTAAAATTAACAATTATCTGGGTGCTGGCTTGACAGAAAGCCAATGCTCTCACATATCTTTTCTCTTCATTGTCTCTACCCTTTATGATTAGTTTTAACCATGATTACAGAGAAGGCTTAGGAGTTTTTCACACAATACCCCCCTGCTGTAAATCTTTGAAGTGGTCAATCTATAACCTATTTATAATATATTAGTGGAAATGACCTTGACAGGTGATCAAAAGAGCATTTTGACAACGATAAGCCTGAATTTTGGCTTTGCATTTTAGCTGTGCTTGTATATTAAGAATACTTTGAGTGAATTTCTTTAACCATTACTACCACTTCAATTATACAATTCAGTGATTGAACTTTAAAGTTTTGTTCTGTGATGATATTTCACCACATTCATTTCCTATTATCCACTTTCAGTGTTTCCCTTCACATTCGTATGTGCTCCAATTACATACAAAGCATCCTTCTAGATACACCAATGATGTTCTCTACAGATAAATGAATACATAAATAAAAATTTGTACACTAAATATTCACATATAAACTGTCAGCATTAAATTTACTAGATTGTTCTCAGGTTGGTTGAGTACTTACACTGCAAGAAACTTTCCATCGGATGAAACATTGAAGGTGGTAATGGGATCCTTCTCAAATGTTCGAGTCCCAACCTTTTTCCGGGTATGTGTATCCCAATATGCAATAAGGCCTTTGTCACCTATAAAACAGATGCTTGACATGAATATAAACAGCAGAAGGACAAATGCCTCAAAAACATATTTTAGATGATATTTAATATTTCCTAGGTCCCACCTTGCTTTATCACCGTGAAAAGCCATGGTTTTGCATCATCACGTGAAAACCTACTGAAGACAATCCTTTCGTCCTGAATAAACAAAGTGGGCAAGGCATTGAATTATGAAAAACACAAGAAAATATTATGCCATGGAAATTCAGAGGAAAAAATTCAGCAAAATTAAACATTTACAGATAACATGATTACCTTGCCCACTGATGATAAGACTTCTGAAGTTGAAGTTTTAAGGTTCCAAATTCTACAAGGCCCGCCATCTTCCGAGGATGCGAGAAGAGTGCCATCTGAGCTGTGGTGAAGCAAGAAATTACACCCATCATTTCTAGGTGCATTATTTGTATGTATATAAACATGGAATTCAAATTTGAAATCCCAATTGAAAATAATATAATATCTTTGCTTAAAATAATTGCAAATATTGACTTTGAGAAGTCCTTTGTACCTGAAGTCCAGATCCCTGATTGATTTATGAACCTCAGGCTGGTCGAGCACGATTTTTAAATTTGGCCACTCAAAAACCCTCAAGTACCCATCCTGCAACACGAGAAGTTTGTTATCACACTCCAAATATGCTCGAAAAAATAGAAGAAATAATCATTTATCATTTGCACAAATAGTTCAACAAACTTGGTGAGTTACTTGCTGACTTGCAAGAACTTACGGAGCAAACTATGGCTAGTTACAGGCAAGTTTTCACCAAGTGGCCAGTAATCATTTATCATTTGCATACATAGTTCAAAAACCCAGTGAACTACTCACGAGGCAAAGCAAGTGACTCAATAAAATTAACTAGTGAGTTGTAGGCAAGTGACTTGCCAGAAAACTCCCTGAACTCAGCAAGTCGAAGCCAAAAACTCAGCTAAGGGCACCTAATGAGAGTCAGCAGCAGAAAAAGCCCAAAAGCTTGTCATTTTATGCATTTTCTCCTCCTTCATGCTTTTTGCCTATTGACACTCAGACAAAATAGCGTTCACTTGTGATTTTCAACAAATTACAAGTGATTGTGGACCAATTCAGCAAAATTAATAAACAGATTTGGAAGGTAAGTAATTCTTTGTTTTTATTTTCTGGTTTTCGTTTCTATTTTTTTACTTCATTCTAAGGTCTTACCATTTCAATTTTCTCTTTTTCATTATTTCCTTCTTTAAGAGCTATGGTCTACATCGTACAGAGATAGGAATGGTGATGTGCAATTTCCATGGCTTGTGGACAAAAGGCATCATATGGCTGATAATTTCACCCTTCATGGATCCCTGGGCAAGATGTGCATGCAAAATTAAAATAGTAACACCAAACCTAGTTTTTACTTTAAAATACTTTAGCATTATTCCTCCAGCTCTAGAAAAATATATACAAGCAAATGAAATAAAAAAAATTGGTGGGGAATTGATCTTGATGATGTAAATGACCCAGTCAAGTTGTAAAGATGTTGAACTGCTTTGATCTAAAATACCATGTCTGCAAGGTCATTTTGATGAAACTAAGGATGTGTGTAGAGTGTTGCGAGACTTGCCAAGACTCACAAGTACATGGTGAGTCGTAAGGCGAGGCATGGCAAGCGAGTTTCCTGGGCTCAGACTCAAACTGTACCGAGTTTTTGCTAGACTCGCTGAGACTAGGGAATCTCCTAGACCCAGCGATTCTTAGTGAGTCTAGGCCTAAGACTTGGCCATTTTTATTTTATATTTTTAAAACTCACAAAATTTCAATGCTTTTTTGGTCTATGACATGCACCTAGAATATACATGAAATATAACATTTAAGTATAAGTCATACTTTAAGTTATATTTCATATATATATATATATATATGTTTGAGAGTGGTTTCATATCTCTAGGAGTTATAATGCACATTCTAGGTTTTCAAAGATCTATAAATATCAATAATCATTAAGCTCCTATCAGCATTCTCTTGCTCTCTCTATCTCACTCTCTTTACCTCCCCTAAACTCTAGATCAATCTCTCTCCCTATCACTCTTCCTCTATCCCCTCTCTCTACCTCTTTCTAACTCACTCTATCCTCTCTCCCCCAAGATCTAGACCTATCTCTCTACCTCTCTCTCTCTCTCACCCTTAGACCTCCGTGAGGGGTGCTACCCTCAAACCTCGTTTGGTGTTGCCCCCAAACCCCCATCAAACTATAAGTCTAAGCAAGATCTACATAATATATATCCCTTATTGCAAATCTCTACATATTCATAGTTAAAAATATATTGTGGCTGCTACATCATCCAAGACCTACCTTAGATGCCTATGTAGCAAGGATACAGGCTCCTCTGTTCCATAGATTTCTAGTTATTGTTGCACCTTGACTAGTACAACCAGCTATGAAGGTGCATGTAAGCAAAAAGGAATGCAAATCTGCAATCAAATGCTTCTCCAATCTGCTGTTCTGTCTTCAATAAATCTGCCCGATGATTTTCTTCTTCAATGCCTGGCAACAAACTGAAATCTTTGATCAAATAAGCCCCAACATAGTTCCTCAATGAAACCACTAGCAACTTGCCAGGATAGATCTTTCACTTCTGCAGTTGATATCTTCTATGAGGGTTTTCATCCTTACAAAGCCCTTGGATGAATGAAGTTCAAACCAGCAATATCCTGTTATCAAAACTTGAGCATATTCAAAATGAGCTCCCAAAACACTTTATATTTCCTCCTCCAAAACCCCATGCCCATCTTGGGGAAATAAACATTTATTTTGTTTAATTAAAATCCCCTTATATCTCCCAAGTAGGTGTGCCCCTTTTAAAACAACATTAACTTTACTTTTTTATAGTCTCCTTATGTCCCCTAGGCGCCCACTTTATGAAGTCACTTAAATATTTAAAATAACACTAAGTTAAATATTTATTTCAACTTTATAACATTAGCGTTACTTAAAACAATTCTCTTGGTTACAAATAATCATTAAATACACAAACCAACCATGCCAAAAATTACTAATGCCAAGGGACCAAGTCGGTGCCAAAATGATGACTTACTAAAAATAGTAATAACAGACTTAATGTTCGAAACCACTTTAGAAAGTGTCATGATGCATCTCTTGCTCAACTGAGCTCAATGCAACACCTGTAAATACCAAATAGGTGGAACTACAAGGTCTCCAAGTCATGAGGAGTTCCCTAACCCAACCACATTAGCATGCCGGAACCCGAGGAATAGGCTAACAGCCTCCAAGCTGACAATGCTTGGGAAGGGGACATTACAAACAAGATGACCACCCCTTTACATTTCTAGCATTTTCTTTGTCACTAAAGTATTAAGAAAAGAGGTACTTTCATTGCCAAGGAGGGTGGCACCATATAGAGATGGAGAGGTTGACACTGGCTATAAGGCTGCATATAGAAAGATATATACAGATGAAGAAATCCAAAGTACTGTCTTGAGCGAGTTTGGCCAATTCAAGGCTCAAAAAATCATGATCTTTCAGCTCTTCATGACAAATATAGTATAAGTGTTGATGAATGGTGGTATCTACATGGTCAAGACTCCATTTTCTTGCAGCCTCTTACAATTACAATTCTCTCCCAAGTATATATCTTTTTATTGTTTATTTTTATTTTTTTTTCATTTGATGCTATCATACTGTATATTATATTAAAGCATTTTTATTTTATAATTTATGTTTTAACTTTTAAGTTTTGATTATGGAATTATAAAACTAAATATTAAATGTTCTATGACAGGTTGCAAGTTCTTCAGCTGAGCGGAATTGGAGTACATACTCCTTCATCCACTCGGTCAAACACAACTGTTTGGGTACAAAAAAAGCAAAGAATTTGGTATACATACACTCCAACCTTCATCTCTTGTCACATAAGAAACCTAAATACAATGAGGGTGTGACAAAGAATTTGTCATGTTCCTATACTTAACCCAATAATCAGATTAACAATTGTACATAGTACTAATAGCTCGCTATATATTTATAAATATCGTAACACAGAGACATTGTGGAAAATTGTCTTATTCCAGAAGACTTCATAATTTTCCTATCAAGCCTCTAAGTGAGACATAGAGAATAAGAAAAAAAAAACTCAGTACTTATTTAGGAGGAAGGTCCCCAATTATATTTGCTATGCAATGGAGCAAACACATAGTGGCAGACCATGTCAGATTTGTCTACCTTTGCAACAACTAACTACTAATACATGTATAAAAGAGACAAGGAAAGCTACGATTAAGATTAGAAGATATAATAATATTTGACTGACATTAATAAATATTTATTAGAACTCTAATTAATATGAACTATTGTTAACTATTAAATTAATGGTAAATATTAATAAATGATTATTAAACTTAATAGCACGTTATTATAATAAACAACAGTACTATTTAATATTAACGGGTCATATGATATCGCTTGAAGATGGAAAAAGTGACTCCAGAATAAGTCACGTCTCCCCCACCATACGTGATTCCTCCCTAAGTTAAAAGGGGAAAGCCTTGCATAGGTATCGGGGGGGATAAAGAAAAAGAAAGAGAAGATACTGAGCACACCACGCAAGTTGCCTCAGTCCACGTCCACACTCTATTGAACACAATAGGGGTGTAAAGCAATCAAAGGGAATTCAGAAAGGAGTCCGCCAGGTATGTCTCGTCAACTCTAAAGAATAGAGTTATAGTGACATAACAATAGAACACCGTATCCAATATAAGTGATAATAAACAGTCAAGTAATATTCTGATTATATACAAATTTCATCAGACTATTAATCTGTTAATAACCTTCTGAAATACATAGTGCAAATCGGATGGTATTTATTTAATAATAAGGAAATAAAACACATCATAATTTTGTATATAACTATAATGAATTTGCATTCTGTATAACTGGTACAGCAAGCATAAAATACGTATAACTGCAATGTAATCCAGAACTGTCAATTATTCAATAAGATGACAATACTATGGGTATATAGTATATACTTAATACAATCTGTTAAATGAGCAATGGTGTCAAATAACATAATGAACATCAGAATAAATAATCAATGAATGGTAATACAAATAATGGTATCATTTAATTAATATCTGATCAAACATGATAAACTGTTAAACCATGAATGGAAGGTTGGCTTAGATCGGTAATAGGGTTAATGTTTACTTTCTAAGTAGCCCACCTATTGATGACAAAGTCTGCAATAGGCCAGGAGGACTGAGATACGCTCATGGGCTTAGATTGATTAAACTGAAAACTCCACTATGCTACCCATAGTACATACGATTCCTATATTAATAATGTACAAGGGTAAAGAGTGTGATCTGTAGAATAAGACCCACACCATGTTAATAAGACCAGGAAGGCTTAGCATAGGTTGGCTGGGCAACCCAGTCATGACTCCATCCCCAAATCAGAGTATGATCAGGAAAATAAGACCCACACTATGTTAATAAGACCAGGGAGGCTTAGCATGGGTTGGCTGGGCAACCCAATAATAACTCCATTCCCAAAACAATAATCTGCAACAAATTATTTATAATTAAAACAACTATAAAAACTCCAATTCAATATGCAAATAAATATAGTAATCTTATTTGTTTTTGCAGGGTATATAATAGAGTATTCAAGAGGTATTAAGTAAAAAGGCAATTTTCTTGTCCTAGTTCACCAACTATTTGTATTCTTTCCAAGGGTACTGAGTAGGGGACACTAAAGTGGTATCGGAGCTTTGATCCTGCCATCCAGCAGGGTAAAGATGAATAAAATGAATCATTCTAGTTAAGGAGAAAGAAATCTAAATGTGACTTCATATGTATACTCCGTGCTTATATATACCTTGTGTATGCTCCGTGTATTAAAGTGTATGCTCTGTGCTTGGCCCTATACTTTAGAATCTAGGATATGTGGCTAACAAGGAAAAAAAAATGAACAGATAAGAATCTTGAATAGTATTACTATTATTGCATTTATGTATCACGGAATAATCATTTTTAATATATTTTTATAATATAAAATGTCGAATCGCATCATGGATCGAGGAAGAGGAGATGTGGGTAAGAGGGTAAAAGTTCATCATCTTAGTATACCTTGTGTGGGGCCAAATTTCTGCCACCAAGGCCAAGAGGGCCAAAGTTCTGCTCTTGGGCTTACATTGGGCTAACCGGGAACTCCACCATTCCTACAATGATGAGCTGTTAACTGTAAGGGAAGATGTACGTAAGAGGGTTAAGGCTGCCAAACTAAGTAGGCCACCTTGCTGGATGCCTAAGTGCTGCCATCAAGGCTAAGAGGGTCAATTTTCCACTCTTGGGCTTAGTTCAGTTAAGCTGAGAATTCCACTACATTCCCCCCAACCGGACCTACCTTGATAAGTTGGTAGTAACACAAAAGATAAGGCATGGATAGGACAGTAAGACCAACAACCTGCTAAGTAGGCCACCTTCGATGGGGCCTAAGATCTGCCACCAAGGCCAAGAGGATCAATGTTCCACTCTTGGGCTTAGTAAGGTTTGGCTGGGTTATTCCTATCATGTCCTATCCCAAACCTTAGAATATGTTTTATATAATTATAGTTAAGCCGAATATTGGTATACATGTTCTAATTGACAGCATTAGTAGCTTAATTTGTATATATATATGCACTTGTGTTTTATGTGTGATGATTGCAGGGCTTAAAAGTAAAGATGCTGTTGAAAAGATAATTATTACAAAGTTTTATATCTTGTGTTTTATGTGTGATGATTGCAGGGCTTAAAAGTAGAGATGTTGTTAAAAAGATAATTATTACAAAGTTGTATATATATATATATATGCACTTGTGTTTTGTGTAAAGAGGTTGCCTTTTCTTCAAGAATTTACTTTTACAATCATTGCTCAGCCAAAGAAATTGCAATGCAAATCAGCTCTCAAGAATCAAGAATCAAGTTAGGGGAAACTCCAAGGCACAAAAGGAGATTTCCCCAACACTTACTTATTCCAAATTGTATCACTAATATCATGGTACAAGAACATGATGGGAGAAGTAAAAAGTGTGCCAAAAGAAGCACATGAAGGATTGACAAGTGAACATATGAGACTGGATGGCACTACAAGAAATGTTCTCCTAGTTGGTCTATGGTGGCCAATACTCAATATAGATGCAAGGGAGTGGGTAGTTGGATGCAATACATGCCAAAGACTGTGCGAGCCACTAAAAAGGGATTTCATGCCACTCTCACCATCCCAACAACAAGAATTGTTTGAACCTAAGTCACCGCGCTCGTGTTCGAGTTCAAATTTGGCAACAATGAAATTTGGATGAAATTCGGCAGGAGGAAAAAATTCGAAAAAAAAAATCGCCATTAAATTCGCTTTATATAAATTTGATTTTTTTTAAAATATAATAATATATCCAAAAAATATCATAATAAACAATATTAAATTTGTTTAATTATATTTATATATTTTAATTTTAATTTTTCAAATTTTAAATATAAATAATTAAAATTTTGAATTAAATAATTTAAAATATTTAATTTATAATATATTAATGTTAAATCGGAAAACTTTTATAAGAAATGTTAATATATTAGTTAGTTATTATATCAGTCAACAACATTATAATAAAATGTTTTTAAATTTTAATTTTTCAATTTTTAAATATAAATAATTAAAAATTTGAATTAAATAATTAAAAATATTTAATTTATAATATATTAATGTTAAATCGGAAAACTTTTATAAGAAATGTTAATATATTAGTTAACATTTATATCATATCAGGCAACAACATTATACTAAAATGTTTTCGTTATGGATCAATCTTATCGGGCATTTTAGTTCGCAATGTATCGGGCAAGATTACAAAATTATATATTGTCTTCCGCCACTACAAACCCTACCGACGGCCGGGCATACTATCGACCTGCGGCCCTTTTGCGGCCCCAATACCTGTCAACTGCATTAGTGAAGTGGTCATCTGCTGACGGTAAAAACCTCTGCCTTATCCAGCGAATTTTTAACGAATTTTAGCGAATTTCATACAGTTTTTACAAGTTCACCGGATATCGAATTCGAAGCCGAAAATTCGGCGAACATGGTGACTTTGGTTTGAACAATGGGGACTAGACTTCATAGGTCCTCTCAAGGTCAATTAATTACATAGATGCAGATACATCATAGTGGCATCAAAGCACTTGACATGGGTAGAAGTGAGAGCCTAACTTGACAATAGCCAGATTCATCTATAAGAAAATAGGTACAAGCTTCAAGATCCAAGTATAAATAATGAGTGATAGAGGGGGGAATTTGTGTATTATGTGATCCAATTAATAATGAGTTCTTTCTAGATCTTGCACTCCCTCTTGAGCCCATATTACTAAAGAGAAAATGGCCAAGCAGAGTCAACAAATATAGAACTTATCTCAATTATCTACAAATCTTGCACATCAAAGATACGAATTGGAAAGAAAAATTGTCCACAATACTATGGGCCTATCATACAAGATTTAAGGTAGCCACCAAACATACTCCTTTTCAACTAATGTACTGTCAAATGGCGGTAGTACCTATGGAGTATATGGTTGTGTTGTGACATAATCACAAATCGCCCCATTGCAAATGAGGACCCTCTTGTTTTTGCTTTTAAAGGTAGTGTTTTCAATCTTGGGTTTTGTCAAAAAAATTCAAGTTTTTCAAAATTTGGAGTCATTAAATCAACAAGGAGAAAGAATGATCAAGGAACGTTATGATGCTTCTGATGTGCTCAGACAGGTCGAAGGAGTAAAAACGCAATTTTGGGGGGACCAATTCTGACCACTTCCTATTTTTTAGGAAAATTGTTTTTTTCTGCTTTTTGCTTTTTCGAAAAGTTTCATTTTTTGGCATTTTGGTGCCAATCTAGGAACCTACTTTTTTGTTCTGCTTTTTTCTAAAAATAGAAAGTTGCTTTTTGCTTTTCTCGGGATCATAGGTAGTTACTGAGTCAGAAGAAGTATCACACTAGAGAGTTCACTATCAGATCGCAAGAAGATGGCTAAGTATAAAGTTTACACTAATAATCCTCAGTTCCATGCTAAGTCCACTCCAACCATGGAGGAATTCTTTTTTTCCATGCTAAGTTTGCTCCAACCATGAAGAAATTCCTTGTTCTCATGTGAAGTCTGCCCTCCAAGGTGAAGAATCCTTGTTCAAGTATGAAGTTCGCCCTTCCTTAGCATGGATTCCTTGAACAAGCATGAAGTCCGCCCTGTGCACGGTGAAATTCCTTGTTTGCAAGCAAAATCCGCCTAGACATGAAGAAATTCCTTCTTCTCATGTGAAGTCCGCCCTCCTAGGTGAAGAATCCTTGTTCAAGTATGAAGTCTGCCCTCATAGGTGAGGAAAATCCCTAAACTAGTATGAAGTCCACCCCTTAGCATCATGGAGAATCCACAAACAAGTAGCAAGTCCACCCAATGTGGAAAAAGAAAAATTTCGCTAAGTGTTGATGGATTGAAAAAAATTCAAATCAAGATAAATTTCGCCATAGAGGGAAACTTCTAGAAGAAAGCAAGAGATCGCTATTGAGGTCGTGAAAGCATGAAAGAAAGGGAAGGTTCTATTTGGTGTTCAAAACAAGACCAGATTCGTTTCCAATAAAACAAAAAAACTAAGTTACCGGTTCTTCCCCTTTTGGCCTGGGTTTGGGTTCTGATTTTGCCCAGTCCTGGTTCTCCCCAGGTTCTCCTTGGGTTCCTCCTGGGTGGCCGGGTTCGCTGTGGGTCCTGCGACGCAGGACCCACAAGGAACCCGACCACCTAGGAAGGACCCGGGTGGAACCCAAGTCGAACCCAGGAGGACCCGCGTGAACCCAGGCCCGTGGTTTCCAAAAAACAAGGCCACGAGTCAAAAAAACAATAAAAAAAAAGACTTTTTAAAATAGTTTTTTTATAATAAAACTCTAATTCGCCCCTTTATGACTTTTTTAAAAAGACTTGAAACTTGAATATTATCTTTTTTGCAAATTATGAATATGATATTAGACTTTAGTTATTAGTTTACTGATTACATTTGCGATATATGAATATTTATTGGCATTAGCAATTAATAATTGTGGATTTATCATTTATGTATGGAAAGTCACATTGTATATTTTTTTTTTGTATGGATTGTATATATTGAACATATATATAATATATGGGTATATATATATAATTAAAATATATATATATATAAGTACGGACGAACCCGTACCCGTACCCGTACCCAAGATTTATTTTTTTTGCCGAATCCGTTCCCGAATCCAAACCCGAACCGGTAACTTAGCAAAAAAACAAAAAAAAAGGTAAGAATTCGCCTTCTTTATAAGCATGAGCATAGGAATTCCATTTTCTCACAAGTCACTTCTCAAGGTTGAAAGTTGAAGCATAGGAAATAATTTCTTTCAAACTTCAAGGCAAATTTTGAAATAAATTGCAGGTGCAAGAAAATTTCAAGGAGAATTTAGGCCAATTTCTATGCTTGGAGACAAAGTTGAAAGTGATTCCTTAAAGCAATTTAAGAATTTCATCAAAATTTTCAGGTTCACAAAGGATTGAAGGCAGATTTTCAGAATTTCTCTCAGACTTCAAGATTTCTCTGTCTAAATTTCTAATTTTCCAAACTTGCAAAACTTTCATGTCAGATTCTTTGAATTTTACCCTAGATCATCTTGCTTTTTACATTTTATCCTGATTTGTAGGCAAAAAAAAATTCATAAGCAAACTTAATTTCACAATTTCCAGAATTTCACTAAGTCTGATTTTTTGTTGCAATTTCTAGAATTTTATAAGTTAAACCAAAATTATCCTTCGAAATTCTTTCAAACAAGCATCAAGCCCCCTTATTCTTTTTCTAACTTAGAAAGTTTTCATGTTTCTCAAGTGGTAGATGTCAATTCAAGGAGGGGTGTCCAGAAAGGTGCAGATGAAGTTCAATAACAAGGGACCACAACTGGAGTCCAAGATTGTGACAAAGTGGAAGAAGGTTGGAGATACCGAACTTGGCCACATGGAACTCAATGACTTCAAGAAAAGAATGTATGGGCTCAATGATTGCTTTCCTTCACCATTAGCACGAAAAATGATGAGAAATGCAATTGTTCAATCAACTAGATTTCCTCCATGTATGCAATGCAACGAGCTAATAGCAGAATGTGCCAAACATTACAACATCCAGGACAAACAAGTTGTGGCAATTGATGGCTAAGTGTTGGCTTACCTTGGAGAAATGGCCATCAAAGAAGCATTCGGCATTCTTGATTACCATTCCACCATATACAAGACCAAAGAGGTGACCTTAAGAATTTTTGTAGCAAAACCTGACTCCTATGCTGAGGTAATCAACAAGCAATGGTTGCAAAAGCCAAGGGCTAATTATACTAAAATGCCTAAGAAACTTTTCAAGACAAATTTAATTAAAGAGTATGGAAACCTTATCCTATTGCTAAACAGAGTCATAGGAAGTCCTCAAACCTCCCTATTCAAGCCTTGGACGTTCTAGTTCATTGATGAGGTCACTTCGGGTGTCAAGATGATTAATTGGGCAAAAATAATCAGTGATAGCATAGATGAGCAGCTGAGAAACATGGAGCACAAAAAAGTCTTTTTACATGAGTTCTAACATCGTTTACATGTTGGCAAGATGTTACAGATATAAGGGATTGATTTGCAAAGGCGTTGTGGGAAACAAGGATGGTCAATTCAAAGCATATGATTGCTACCCACAATTGCATATACAAGAGAAATCCCATTTCAAAAGAGTCAATGATGCATTCCTAACGTACATCACTAGGATGTTTCAAGGAGGCACTCATCAATGATTGACACAAGAGGCCAAAGATTTCATTGGCAGGTTTGGATCTTGGTACATTCAATATCCTAGATTCACATACTTGAGAGTCCAAGGACTTAAAGGATGCCCATACAAACTCCCAAGATATCCTACAAATACTAGAGGTCATCAGACAACATGACACATATGAGAAAATCAAAAGAGGCAAGAAAAAGCTTGGAATTTCTTTTCCCCTTTTTGTTGGAAAAATGTTAGAATCATGTCCATCAGCATAGGTAGCTGATAAGGCAGATGTAGAAATGCAGTGGTACCCATTCTCCTTCTATTGATCAAGGTCCAACTTTGATACCCATCACCATATTGAGATGGTAAACAAAAGGAAGTATAAACACAGAGTTGATCTTGACGATTTCTAGGCCAATGTGGCTGATGAGTATGGGATAAGGAGAATGTGGTCTAGGATATTAGTAAGTATGATCATAACAATTGAGCTTTTCCCCATACCAAATCAGCTCAAGGATGATGGAGATTTCACCCAGCCAAGCTATGAAGAAGAAAAAGATAAACCTCTTCCTACAATAGATTGGTCTGGACCTAAGCTTTCAGATTTGGATACATTAATGAGGCCAGCCATGAAATTCACTAACTGGTGGGTGGATCAGCAAACTCACAAACCGAAGGAGAAGAATACTGCCTTCACCTATGTTTTAATGGGAAGCATGGATTCATGTTCTTCCGATGAGGATGAAGTGACACACGAAGTTGAGAAACCAAAAAGTGGAAATAATAGGAGAAGGAGATATACAACAAAGAGTTCACTAAGGCCAAGAAGAAAGAGGACTTCAAATGAAGAGATTGTACACAAGAAGTGAAGAACAAAAAATGCATCTTCCTCTACCAACACTTCTTTGGTTGAAGAAGTTGATTCATCCGCAGATAGGAACAAAGCTCTAGTTGCAAATGATCTAAAAATTGAGATGGAAATTCCTCCTCCAATTTGTGAATAACCAATTCAGCAGAAAATTGTCCCTGATGACCCTGATAATCCAGTGACAGTAATGAATGAGGAATTGGAGAATATGATAGTTGATATCCTGGAAGGAGATTTTTAAGAGGGAATGATTTCTGCACTCACGGGAAATGAAGGAAGTGAAGGAAATGAAGTAAATGAAGAAGATGATGGCATTGAACAGCCAACGGTACCAAATTGGTACCAAATTGGTTAATAAAAAGAATGAAAACAAAAGCTATTGTAGAAATTCAACCAATGGACGATTCTGCAAAGTTCTTAGCTAGATTCAACCGGCCCGTCGAAAATAAGAAAGCAAAGAAACATTCCTTAATCCATAAGGATGGCAAAGGATCCCATTCAGAATACGTGGCCATTCCAAAAGTTGACAAAACAAAAGAGGACATCACTCTTGAAGATTATGAGCTAATGACTATGGACTTAGGTCCTACTACAAAGGAACAAGAAGTCTTGGAGTTAGATGATTTAGTCAAGGCCATCAAGGAAAGGCTAAGGAAAGAGGAAGAAAAGGGCAAAATCAAAGTGGAGAATGAACAATCAAGGGATCATATCCAACATTTGGTAAATCCTATTAGAAGAGAAGAGGCAGCGGTCGCTCCACCTTTGGCTCTTCCACAAAAATCAGTTGAAAGCTTTTATGCTAGCTTACCGGGTTCGCCCCTAGACACCCCTGGTTCGGGTTCGATACAATCCGGGTCCCTAGTTCGGGTCCGGTCCAGCCTTGGTTCAAATTTCCTAGAGGGGGTTCGACCTGGTTCGAACCCGGGTGGACCAAGATCGAACCCGGGTGGACCAAGATCGAACCTGAGCGGACCCAGGTCAAACCCGGACGGCTAGGCAGCCCACAACACACTTTTTTATGCAGAATTTTAATTTTTTTTTAAATCTGCCATGTAAAAAGTCAATTTTATACCCTAAAAGTGACTTCTAAAACATAATCTTGTCTCATTTCTCCTCATTTGTGTTGCAAACAGAAGTTTTTTGACAACAAGTTGAAGAAAGGGTGAACAAAGTTTGGCTTCCAAGATCAAATAGGAGGAGTTGAAGACTGATTTTTGAAGCTTCAACAAGTGTTGCAGCATCATTTCCATACATTTGCAAGTTCCCATTGCCTACAAGAGGTAGATTTTTAAACATTTTTTTCCAACTATTTTTGTTTTTGAATATGTTTATGATATTTCTTTCCATAGGAACTAGAATGGCATCTACCTCTTCCTCCGTTGGCAATGAACAAACAATTACAAAACAAAGAAATGATCCGAATTCTCCCTTATGGAAGTATGTTGACATTTTAAACCCACTGTAATATCCTAGCTATTTTTTTTTTGTTTTTAGGCCAATAACAATCATCCACAACAAATAACCCGTTAAGGTTAGAAAGCATAAACTGAAAACTTGTTGAAGATTGCAACCCTTCCACTTTACCAGCGGGAATGCAAGAAACTTGGCGGTGAACCAGCCAAGAGAAACACACAAGGCACAAATCACTCGACCGCAATATTTCAGCGGGAGGACTGAAATTACAAAACAAACTCAACTCAACCGCTTATGCAGCAGGAGGACCATTACAATTAGACATCACTCGACCACTTATGCAGTGGGAGGACTGAATTACAATTTACTTGAAAATAGGCGGCAAGCCAGCCTCTTCCACTTTTCAGCGGGGTGAGATTTACAAGGCAGAATTGGTTAGTAGTACTACTACTTAACCTTACAATAATCAAGATAATGTGAGAAGAGAGTAATGCTGAACATCCAATTAAGAACATGAAATTTCTGCTAACATCAAAAAACTGCAGGCTGGAATTGCAAAACCAGCAGCCTGTGGATTCACTAAAACGCTCATAACTCTCTCATTACTCACCCAATTCACCCAAAATCTGTTCTAAACAATTTCTATACCCGCCACAATGAGAACAAACCCAAGGAAAGCCATCGAAACACCCATATTTATTTTGCATGCTTCCCAATGCATTAACTAAACCCACGCCTAACCTGGGAAGTTCGATTTTCAATATAAAAATCCACACTCAAAATAAGATGCTAAAAACTTACAATATGCATCGCCAGTGGTAGGAAGGAAGGATGAGCCGGTACATAGAATGATGGAATCGCCTGGCCAAGAGGTGCGAGCAAAATACACTTTCAGCAATCCCGTGACCAGCAACCAGAAAACACTCCAATCTCAATCAAAACACTCCACAATCTGCAACTCACTCACCAACAACACTGGGAATACATGGACACAGCTAGGTACTATCTTGCAAGTACGAAAGTAAGACTTAGCTAGGAAGCCACACTTCGAAGCTCGGATTTTCAATTGCCAATTCGGCAGCATAACGATGCAAATTCAATTGATATCCAAATGGGAGGCCAAGCACCTGTATTTATAGTTTTTTTCCTCTGAAATTCAAATGTAAATGCTCCCAAATTCACCTTACCAATTTGCATTTCATTTCACTCTCACATGGCATCCAAATGACATTTCATTTCATTTCCCAAGGTGGGCGCCCAAGTTGCATTTTAACCAATAATTCATCAAGTTCGAACTTGCCTGAGTCTTCAATAATAACTTAATGCATTCTTCAAATTTCAACGCCTAACTTAGGAAAATATAACATTTATATTAGATAAATATATGTCTTTTCCTATGTCGCCCAATATATCATTAATCAGTAATAAAATAAATAAATATTAAACCTTAGGATAAGGAAATAATATTTAATTAAATCACTTATTACTCCAATACTAATTATCAACAAAATCCAGGATGAAGCTGAGCAATGAAGACCACTAAACTGCTATAGGATCGGGACCCTGTCCAAACTGCTAAAAATAGAATTGCTCAATACTGCCACTTACTAAAAATAGTAAGTCATGAAATACTCCTTCGAAAAACATGATCTTCGCACCCGAAGAAAGAGCTTGGAAAGCTCATTAAAACAACATCATCCAAACAGCCAAACCCTAACTTACTAAAAATAGTAAGTTCTCACTTCACCAAATAATCAAATGCATGTTATACCACCCTGGAGCTCATGAAAAATCCAGAAGGAAACCATAGACAGAA
This sequence comes from Cryptomeria japonica, assembly GCF_030272615.1. Taxonomy (NCBI): domain Eukaryota; kingdom Viridiplantae; phylum Streptophyta; class Pinopsida; order Cupressales; family Cupressaceae; genus Cryptomeria; species Cryptomeria japonica. The sequence continues at coordinate 230,971,453 of NC_081409.1, forward strand.
CTGAAGAATTCCCTCCTTGTAAACCCTAAAAAGCTCGTGCAGAACTCCACAAAAGTTGGAAACCCTAATTCTCCTTTCCAAATAGCCTATGGGTCTCTGGAATAGGCCAATGGACCACTGAACTAATCACTGCAGAGAGGGGACATTACACCCACTTCCAGGAGGTGGGGGATTCGGTTGGAGATGCCAAGGATGTGGTATTGAACGTAATAGTTCATATTATCGGGTAGTAGGCCATTTGTGTGGAATAAAAGGAAGAGGCATCAAAAAATGCCCTGGAAAAGATGGTAAACCTATACCAGATAGATGAAATATTTTAAGGAGCATGAGGAGGCAGAAGAGAGAGAAGCGCGTAGATTGACTCAAACCACAGCAAAGAAAACAAGGGGAATGCAAGCCCCATCTCATCCCGATGTTGTAGTACAAGACCACCCCTTCTTTTCCATAAATGAACCTGAAAATGAACCACCCTTGACACGCAAAAGAACAAAGGGGCCTTTAGAAACCGCATTTCAAAATGAGAGTGGAGACATTGCTGACCAAGATATAGAAAGGTGCATTTGTGCAAATGGGTTGGTTTTCAATGTAGTTCGCTCCCCATATTGGGAACATTATTGGACAAAGAGGTGAAGAGGGTTGAAGATGCATTGAAACTCATAAGGGATTCATGGGCAGAGACAGGTGTCCCTTGATCAATGTCATAGCGGTGTCCCCTAAAGGGGCAATGTTTTTGAAAGCTGTGGATTGTGAGGGCCAAGTAAAAGATGGCCAATTTATTGCAGAAATTCTCATCTCCGCCATTGAGTCAATGGGACCCCGCAATGTTGTCCAAGTCATAATGGACAATGCAAGAAATTGTAGAGCTGTTGGTTTGATGGTTGAGGAACGCTATGATCACATCTTTTGGACACCTTGTGCGGTCTATTCACTCAACCTTATGCTACAAAGGATTGGGACTAAAATAAAATGGATCAGAGATGTGTATGCAGAGGCTGAGGACATCCAGATGTTCATCACAAACCACCACATGTCTCAAGGGATTTTTAGATCCTTTTCGAATTTGGAGCTATTGAAGGTAAGTGAAATAGTAATTTAATTTTACATTTTCTGATTTTTTTAATTTCAATGTTCATAATATCATTGTGTAAGCTATATTGTGTATTCTTCTTTAAAGTTTGGCTTTATTTTTTAATCATTTTGGCATTAATTTGTGTTATAGGTTGTTGAGACCCATTTTGCATCAAACACAATCGTCTTAAGACGACTTGTGAAAGTTAGAGTGGCACTATGCAATATGGTGATAAGCAACAATTGGACTATATGGAAGCAGAGTAGCAGTGAGAGGGCAGAAAAAATTAGGGAGAGAATATTGAATGAGAAATGGTGGGATCTTGTTACATATCTTCTAAGTATCACTGAGCCCATTATGAGTATGATTCGCTATACCGACATGGATAGGCCTTGCATTGGTGAGATTTATGATGGCATTGACTCAATGCTTGAAAAAATAAAGTTCACTATAAATGCAAAAGAGAATGACCCCGAGGCGCAATTCTTCAAAGAAGTGAAAGCAATTATTGTAGAAAGGTGGAATAAGATGACCACTCCTATGCATCTTCTTGCCTATGCATTGACACCAAAGTACTATAGCAATCAGTTTCTTGATAAACCAGGAAGGATTCCACCATGGAGAGATCTAGAAGTATCTGATGGGTACAAGGCAGCATTTCTTAGACTATATCCTGATGATGATTTGCGAGATATTGTTACAAATGAGTTCATAGAATTCGCAAATGGGAATGGTCTAAGTGTTGAGGCACTTCGTCATAGATCCAAGAAGGATGCTCATAGCTGGTGGTACTTCCATGGTGCATGCTTCCAACACCTACAACCCCTCGCTGTAAAAGTTTTATCACAAGTAAGTTTAATTAATTAAAATTATCACAAGTTTATTTATAGTTTACTTTGTCTTCATAGGTTGCTAGTAATTTTTAATTTTAATTTTATTAATGTATAACTTTAATTGTTTACAAGTTTATGTAAAGCGTAATAGGTTGCTATCAAAAAGAGCGGAGAATTTAGTATATGTGCATTCCAACCTACGTCTTCTTTCACACAAACAACGTGCCTACACACAAGGGGAAACGAAGATGTGGGATATAGAGCCAGAGCATACTGATTTGGATGCTCCCGCTTCTCAGCTTCTTGCATTGACACTTGATGACTTGGAGGGCGAGCAAACTTATAGTGCAAGTGCAAGTGGCGTTGGCTCATCTAATGTCAATGTCAATGATGAGGAGGAGGAGGAGGATGAATTAGCTGATCCATTTGATGATTAAACTTTATATTGTTGAAAGTTGAAACAATGATACTTGTAAATTTTGTCATTTTGATATTAAACTTGATGTATATGATGCTATTATGGTATGATCATGATGCTGTGATTACAAGTTTATGTTTATTTTGTTGTTTATATGATGCTATGTGACATGCTAATCTTAATTCATGCTTACATGCTGCACAAATATTAAATATAAAAAAAATTACATGTTTTTGTACTAACGAACCCAAACGAACCCAAACCCCTTTTCAAAATTTTGTCGTACCGACGTACCGGTTCTTCGAACCCGAACCAGCAAGCTAGCTTTTAAGGAATGAAGATGGCAGCCCACGAGGCCAAGGAATGGATTACAGAAGTCGTAGATAAGGCCATCAAATTTATGGAAGAATAAGCAAAGGTCCATGGTCAAATCTCTTCATTCATATATGGAATCCAGAGCATGGCTAAGTTTTGGACAGATTTTCAAGTTGTTCAGGAAAAGACAATTCCATGTTTAAAGGTGTTGAAAGGAATCCCTGAACAAGACTTAGTCAATGGAAATGTAATTGATGTAGGAACATCATATGACTTCAGCACATGGTATCATGCCTTGGTGGCTAAAGGAGAAGTCTTGGAGAAGATGAAGATCGATGGTGCTAGAATAGAAGCAACAATTAAAGCTATCCAAGACAAGGTCTTCATCATAGTCTCTGATGTGCTTGAGCAGGAAATAGTCCTAGATAGGGACTTAGATGTAGAGAACTTGAAGGCCAAAGTTCAATACAACTTCTTCACTTCTACAATCCAGAAGCAACATTTGAGCAAAGCATCCTCATTTTTGTCCATTGAGTATGGTTTTCGAAAATTGGAAATAGACTGGATAGACAACTTTGCCACATGTGAAGATGAGATGGACCTGATGGAATACAAGATTGACATTTTCCGAAGTGTCCCAATGGAAGAGCTCAACCCCATAGTGACCAAGTTATTGAACTTGCTGCCAAAGAAAAGGATAAGGGACACCCACTTCTTGAAGAAAGTTGGATTTAATAGTTGTTTATTTCTCATTGGTCCATTTTGAATAACTATTATAGCTTGCCATAATCAGAGTTTAATATTTTAATCTTGGTCGTTGATCTTAGATCAATCTAAGTCGTTGCTTTGTAATGGGGTGTCTATATAAACTCTCCTCTTTTCATTTGTTAAAAGAGATTTCAAAGAAATTGTTGTAGTGATACTTCAATATGTTGGTGAATCTTTTTCCACTTTTGTAAGTTAGCATGGTTTCTTGGCTCTCATTAGAATAGATTTAATTTCCAAGTTGATAGATTGAATGAAGGATTTGATAAAATTGCTTAATGTGGAGTTGATGTGTTCATACTTTTTATAATTGGATGATTAATACAGATGCAAAAGCATATGGATTTCAAAGAATCGATGTTGTTCAATTAATCAAGGAGACAAAGCTCCTTTAAATAGAGTTACAAAGACGATGTTTCTAAAAGAAACAATCGTTAACTAGAAGCGAAATTAGAAACAACTTAAATGACCATTATTAAAACAAAGAGAAAGATATTATTCTATAACCCTCCCTTAATGGTCATCGTTCTAACTACCAAGCGAAATAACAGAGAAGGTTGCCCCCTTCTTCTCAGAACATGCTGCAACAAAAGACAAGATCCTGCCACTAACTCTGCCACTTGAGATGAGTCTACCACCAACCCTCCCAGAAACTGCAGAACTTCTGGAGATACCCAAAACAACACCAACCGTCCAACCTAATGTTGGAGAACTGTCCCTCCCTGTAACCAGAGACACACCAAGAACAGTTGTCATGATTTTGAGGAAAAAACGGCAAACCCTCCAAACTATTGCAGATGAGCAAAATGCCCAAAAATAGACTACAAATAAGAGACTAGTGCAGATGTTCGCACAACTCCTCCAGGTGCGACTACAAACAAATTCAACAAAGTACAATTTTTGAGGAAAAAATCATAAACCCTCATGATTTTTTTTATTTTTTTTTTACAGGGACAAAAAATATTGAAAAACCCACAGATAATTTTTTAGGACAAAATTATTAAAACCCACAGATTTTTTCAAGGGAAAAAAATATTAAAACCCATCAAAAAAAATTTTAGGTAAAAAAATATTAAAAACCGAAACAAACATCGATGCCCATAAGCCATCTTCACGCTTTTCAAGGCACAAAAAACGAGGTACAGAGAAGATGCTAATTGCACAAAACCTAACTAACTTCCAACATCAAGTTGGTCAATGATGCCATCTTGCACGTTTCCCAATGCATGGAAAACGAAAAAAATTGAGAAGAGGTGCTGGCATAGAATTCAAAAAATTTGAATCCCACTGCAGAAATAGAGGCAGATGCAGGTACAGACTTCAAAAAATGAAGTACGGTTGACACGAATTTCAAGAAAAAAATTCCGGTTGACCCAGAAAAATCCAAAGACAACCTAGAAATCTTTGCGAAAAACCCAAAAGGAATCTGCTGTCAGAACCTAGATCCGCTGGCTCGAAAATCGAGGCACGAAAAAATTCTAACGACGACCCAATTGAGATCTCGAAAAACCCACCACGAATCTGTACTCAAAAAAAAAACTCGACTGAATCTAGAGGGTCAAAACCCTAGCCGAAAATGCAGACTTTCATCCAAAATTGGCAGAAAAAAATCTGCAGGAGGAAAAAACGCGTCGAGTGGTTGCGCGAAATGCAGGAGAGACGGGTCGTGGGAGAGGACAGAAAATAGCGAGAAAACCCTAGTAGTTGCAGCCAAAACGAACTACCAAAGTAGCAATTTTGAATAAACAAAAAAAAATTTCAAAAACAATAGTTAAAAATGCATAACGAATTTTTAATTGAAAAATTATTTCGAAAATAACCAAGGGTCTTATACCATAATACAGATGCAAAAGCATATGGATTTCAAAGAATCGATGTTGTTCAATTAATCAAGGAGACAAAGCTCCTTTAAATAGAGTTACAAAGACGATGTTTCTAAAAGAAACAATCGTTAACTAGAAGCAAAATTAGAAACAACTTAAATGACCATTAATAACACAAAGAGAAAGATATTATTCTAATAATGATTATCAATTATTTGCAAAGTTAGCCTGAACAAGTAAATGAAAACTTAACTTCTATTGCTATATTCATTGTTCAATATGTTGGTGAAAATTAGTGATATGAAAATCTTTTGAATTCCTTATAGGATAGTACCGTTCTTGTGTAGTTGTTGAATTTGGCGAAGCAAAAATTGGTTTAAATTCCACTTTTGCAAAACTATTTGAGGAGTTCATAGGATTAGAATTGTTTTCCTAAACCCTCACCCCCTTTTTCTTTTTTTTTCCAAGTCTTAGTAGAAATAGGATTGAAAAGAACTTATTGCAAAATTATTTCAAAAAAAGAGAAAGTTACAAGTGTCAAGAATCAGCAGAATCCTTAGATTGATTAGCTCCTCGAACAATTATGTAAGCCCCCCTTGACATTACTAGCAAATCACAACAAACCGAGACTATCTGTACGCATTTGGGAACCTTGGAGTCGTCTTTGTGATCACACAGTTCAGTTGTTTAGCACATAAAAAACTTTGATCAAGAGAGAATAGGACATCTCTAGGTATTTTATTATGTGTTGAACATGCATAAAAACCACACCAACAGGTTCCCACTTTAAGGATTGTTGGGAGGAAAATCTGTTTGCAATACTATGGGCCTATTAAACATTTAAGGTAACTACTAGACATACTCCTTTCCAACTATTGTATGATCAAGAGGCAATGGTACCTATAAACTATAAGGTTCCAACTCTGAGGATTACTATTAAATATAGAGTAATAGAATAATGAAAAAAAAGGAGAAAATACTAGCACAACAAATATCTCTGGAGCATGAGCTTTAAGCCCAAATAATTAGTATTAAATATAATAGGCATAATGAAATCAAACCAAGCAAGTTTGAAGTTGTGTGGCTAGGACCATTCAAAATCAAATAAATGTCAGCAAACAAGTCCATAAAGCTAAAAATTTAGACAAAACCATGATAAAGGATGTTGCCAATGGTTCCAAATTAAAAACAAAGGTGAGATAAGAAGCCCAAATAGCAATCAATGCAATAGATTGGGAGGAGATGGGAGACAGAGAACTAAACAAGAGAATTATAGAAATGGATGAAGAAATTAGTGTAAGTCCAATACCAAGGACACACCCAAAACAAAATATATGTTTGGTCATCCTACAAGATGGATTAAAATATGTGGCAAATGGTGGATATGTTTGTCTAAATCTGATGTATAAGGATCGGACTTTGTGCCCACATGTGGTAGTTATTTCTTTGTTGGACAGGCTATGTACATGGAACCTAGACGCCATATCTTGAAGTGATGTGATAGGATTCAAGAAGACTAGGTGTCACCTCAGCTATTTGCTTCTTTGCAACTCATCACAAGTAAATGAATGAGGCATATCTCTTGATACTCAACATTTCCAAGTGCCTGATGTGATGATGACTTTGTTCAAGTCAATCCTCTAACTTTGATTAACTCTTCTGAAACTATCTTCTGCCTTGATCACTTCCATTCTCCTTGTCTTGTGTAGAAACTCCTTCATCTTGGATATGTTTCGCTTCCAAAACTTGGAATCCTTCGTCTTGATTGTCTTTGATCTCCTTTCCCTTTCACGATTACTCCTTTGTACTAGCAAAGCTTGTTGGATTTCTAGAGGAAATTCAAGATTGTGAAAATTTCTTCCACGAGTTCATGCATTCCTATGCTTGCTCTCACGCCTCATCACGAGTGTTTTTCTCTTTCATGATGTTGATCTTGATCTTGTCTTGAATGTAAAACTCGAACTCTTTTATGTTCATCCCTCCATTGTATGTTCATCCCATTTCATACCCCAAGCACTTCCTTATATTAGACCTGAAAAGGAAAACATTTTGATCAAAATTGTGAATTAAAATTCTAAGTTGAGGAAATGCAAGATTATTCACAAGATTCACTTTATAAAATCCTTGAAAATTCGGAAATAACCCCTTTAAATCAGGAAGTTCTCATGTACTATATTCGTTTAGGTTATTTTCTCCAAAATCGAATTGCTTATGATAGTTCAAATTATTTTAAACCTGCAGTGTTTTCTGCTTATTGATCTGACTTTGAATTGTCCTTTGGGTGAAATGGAATTGCCTTCTCTTATGAGTTGGCCTCCCTTATCTTTGTTGGCGCACATCTTGGTGTCAATGGAAATGATCAAAAACATTAAGTCGCACTTTCAAGGGGGCAAAGGAAGTAATTCAAATCCTTATGTCACTGTTTTGAATGGTCAAAGGAAGTGAAAATATGCTTAAATCGAGTTTTTGGGGTGGCAAAGGAAGTCACCTATTCCTTAAGTCGCATTTTTTCATAGGCAAAGGAAATAATTCAAATCCTTAATTTGCACTTTTCAAGGGACAAAGGAAATCACTTGTCTCTTAAGTCGCTGATTTGGCATAACAACGGAAATGACTCAATCCTTAGTTCGCGTTTTTGAATGGTCAAAGGAAATCATTTATTTCTTACATAGGGTAAGTTGTTTGTAAGTTGCAAATTTGGGCCCACGGTACAACCTCTACTGTACACATCCATAAAACCTTCTATGTGGCTCTAGTTCAAACAACAATTGAGTTTCATTTAAAAGATTTTTTGAAAAAAAATGATCTATTGTTAACCATACAATTCATCAACTTCAATCGCCTGTGGAAAGGTTAGTAATTTTTATGCGTATATGACATTTTCTTGCCATAAATTTTTTACAATCAACAACAGCAATATGGCATTGGGTGCTAGTATTAAAAATTAGTTGGAATATCTACTTTTAGCAATACATCTATCTCAAGACCTTTCAATTTAACAATTTCAAGAAATAGGCAAAGATAATGGCTAGAAAAGGGAGAAAAATTAGTTTCAAATAGTGAAGTATAACAGGTAAATCTTTTGTGTATAGACCAAAAACCCTAAAAACAGCTATAAACAAGGCCATTTAAAAAGAGAATATCGACACACCAAGTAAAGCATCAACAAAAAGAATGAAAGGAAAGAGAAAACATAGAGAACCACAAGTGAAGGGAACAAACACCGGAGTCTCTTACCAAGGAGAGTTTAACAACCACAAAATATCAGTCGTGATAAGAAATAGTCTTGAAGATCACCCACTCCAAGCCACAAAACTGGCCACTCAAATAGACAAAGCAATACAAATTCCTTAATTTAATTTCTGAGAATTTTAGCCATATTTGATAAGCATGGTAGCCAAGTATAATAGAAATGAGGAAAAATCTACTGTGCAATGTATGGACTTTGCAGTAACCAACATATATACTCCTGATGATTTTTATCAACTATTTTGAGTCCCATGCTCAGAATCTCAATATTAAAACTACAACGCATGTCAATCAAATTCAAAAAGAAACAGCCATTCAAATACTTCGTAAGAACAATCTCACAAAGCAAGAATAGAGAAAACAGCTAAAGTAAGTGAAATAGGAGCCTAGATTATCTAGCAAATTATAATGGAAGTGCACCCTCAATCTTATTGAGAACAAGTTAATGAGGGCTACATGAGCTTTTAACATCGCTATTTGGATGATTGAATAATTTGTTGGCTCAACAAGGGAAAAACTTATAATTGGGAGGAAATATTATCAATATGAATTCAAGAGTTTTTATCTTTGAAACACAACTTTTGATATGACAACATTCAATTGCATTGTTTTTGGACACAATTTATACATACATACCATCAATTGCAATTGGAAAACTTCAAACAAATATAGAGTATGATCCTTCATGGCCCTCTCTTTTCAAATGAATGTCTTTGGGCTTACAAGTAATGGTAGTGAAAGAAAGAAAGCCAAAACCACTACAAGGAAGAAGAAGAATACACAAACTAAATCATCTTCTTACGAAAAAAATTATATTAATTGATAATATAAAATGAAGAGGAAGATTAGTGACCATATTGGCCAAAAATGGAGAGGAGGATTAGTGAGGCTCCAAAAGAATAAAGGGCTCCAATTTTGTGAATGCATGTAAAAATGGTAGAAGAATCATCAAAGCCCATTCATGATTCACGAGAAAAGATTGTTTGTAATGCCCCCACTTTGAAAAAGGAATTTAATAATAAATAATTATAATAAAATTAAAGTATTAAAAATTAAATTAAATATAAAAGAATATAATTAATTAAAATTTAATTAAGTTAATGAATGGTCAAAAGACATGGAATGAAAAATTGTGACTCCCTCAACAATGAGATATAAAAGGGAGAAGAGAACCTCATTTGAAAGGGGGATAATTTGGAAATCAGAAATGCAGATCTGATTTAAATAAGAAGTGCAGATCTGATTGTGAAAGGTTGTGTCCATTTCAAAGGGCAAAAATAATGAAGAGCTGAACTCTTTCAAAGGGTGTTAATGGTGAAAGGGTGTGTGTCTTGCCAAAGGGCATACATGATGAAGAGGTGTGATCTCTCCCTCACATGGAGAGATATAAAGGAAAGGAATCAAAAGCATCCAGTGACATCACCACAGATCAGATCAGATCAGAACTGTTATTAAGTTACAAGCAGTAACATCTTTGTTCTTGGTGGTATGCATGGGGATGTGTTTAATATGTATGCTTAATATATGAAGCCTAATAATGTTCGTAAGCAGAATTTAATAGTAATATTCATATAGACTGCAATATGTATGGCAGTCATACTATATATATATACACAGAATTTCAGGGACGGGGACGGCAGGGGACGCCGAGATGTGTTTCCAGTATAGGGGTACTTTTGGGTCATTTTCGGGGGGGCGGCTGTTAAAAAAATAGGGGGGGTTTTACAAATATAGAGAAATGTCAAATATGCATATCATAACAATGGTAAAGCATTTATCATAGACATTAATACATTGCATTAGACTTGAATAGAGATTTCACAAGAGAATTGACAAAAATTTTACCAAAATTCAAATGCTTTTATCAATCATTGCCAACAAACATATGTCATAAACATCCATGATAGACATAAAATGATAAATATTAAATATTAAACATCCATAACTATGAGATGACATAAACTGTAAATAGAGAAGTTAAAACAAAGAAATCCATAATCAGCTGTCTATCATAATGTCAAGATAAACTAAGAAAATATATGGCTGTCCATAATCAGCACATAGTAGGCCTAAGACTAAGAGTCTAAATCAAGATCAGCAAATGGTAGATTTGATGGCCTAAGCTCCTCTTTCAACTACTGTTCAATCCTTAACCAGCTGCTTCTTCCCTTCTAACTGCTCTTTTCCTATTCCGCAAATGTCAAAATGAGTGTCTTTTTCTTCCTTTTGTTTGTTTTATGCATTAGATTAGGTTTGTTAAATTTTAATGTTTATTTGAAATCTTGGTGGAGCCAGCCAAACCTCTATTGTAAATTAAAAAATGTGTTTTTTTTTTAATTTTGGACTTTAAAAATTTTTGGGCCGTACGGAACAGCCAGCTGTCCCGGGGACTGTCGGGGGACGCCTAGGCATCCCCTAGCTGTCCCGGGGACAGCTGGTCATCCCCTGCCATCCCCTACTGCCCAACACTTGTCCCCGAAACGTCCCCGGTGTTTTTGCCAAAAAAGGGATGCTTAGGAAATGGCAAATTCCCGTTCCCGTTTCGTCCCCAGTATGGGTATGAGGGAAAAAAGGCAGGGGACGCATCCCCATGGAACATATATATATATATATATAGGGAGAGAGAGAGAGAGAGAGAGAGCATTTGATCAAACAAATAACAATATTAGAATGTAAATCAGAAAGAACCCTTAAGTTAATAACAATAAGTAGAATATGTTTATATCTAATGCTTGTTACTACTGTCAGTGAGTTGGTTCCAAAGAGGGGCAGTCTAAATCCAATCAATAGGATGATTCCCAAGATAGGGTAAGGACCAATGTCCCGTAAACTTTGAGGGCATGGACCCAAGATAGGGTAAGGGCTTGGTCCGTAAACTTTGAGGGAGCCTATTGTATTTTGGTCTCTAAGCACTTTGGTAACATAGACATCCCCTTCTTCCTTAGAGCTGAAATAGTAACAAAGGTTGACACTCGCATTAAGAATTATGGATGATAAAATAAATTATCTAGTATGGTAAATGAACAATTTACTTATTAATAATTGATAAAGTAATTGAATTATGGAATATCACAGATTTGATTCTTTATAAGATAGATTTGTCATTTAGTTTAAGTCATAAGTATATTGAAATAGATTAATTATGGTTAAAAGTAAAACAGGCCTAAACCTAGCAGGGGACATTACAATGTTTATTGTTTTTAATAGGTGGAAAGACGTGAAAAATCAACTCGAAATAGATATGGTTTTAGTGTCCCCTAAAGGAACAATGTTTTTGTTAAATTGTGGATTGTGAGGGGTAGGTGAAGGATGTACAATTTGATACTAACATCCTCATATGGACCGCTGAGGAAGTGGGGCCTGATAACATTGTCCAAGTCATAATAGACCACAAAAAATGCAAAATAGTTGATTGGTTGGTTGAGGCAAATTATTTGTACATATTCTGGACATCTGTTTTGGCCAATTACTCAGCCTTATGCTACAAAAGATAGACAACAAAAATGATTGGACCAAACAGATGTATGTTGAGGTTAAAAAGATCCAGCTGTGCATCACCAACCACTCCATAAAGCAAGCAAAATTGAAGTTGCTGAAGGTAAGTGAAATAGCATGATTACATGTTTCACTTTAGTAAAAATTAAATTAAATTAAATACGTTTTCTTCTTGTTTTCATTTTTTTCAAATAGGTTTCTGAGATCTTATTTGTCTTAAACGCAATCATCTTGAGATAGCTTGTGAGGTTGTAGGAGGCACTTTCTAGCATGGTCATCATCCAACCTTGGTCCATATGGAAGTAATCCAACACTTAGAGGGCAACGAATGTCAAGAAAATAATCCTAGATCGCACTTGGTGGAATTGCATGGAATATCATTAATTTTACTCAACCCACCCATTGTAGTATGATTTGTTTTACTGATATCAATAAATCATGCTTGGGAGAGGTATATGATGGCACCAACTCAATGAATGAGAAGACGAAAACTATAATAAATGATAAAAAATAAGATTCTAAATAAACTTTCTTTTAACATGTAGATAATTCTTATAAAGTGATAGAACATATTGACCACCCATTGCATCTTCTTGCCTTTGCATTGACTCCAACATTTTACAGCAGTCACATCATTTTTTTTGTAGAAGTAAATGAAGGGCAAAAGCTAGTGGTTGCAGATTCTTCCCTGAACCTAGTGTGAAGGATATAGTTAAAAATGAGTTTGTTGATTTTGTACACTCCAATGATCAAAGTACTTCTACTCTTCATCACAGCTGTAAGAAAAATACACACAATTGGTCATACCTCCATCACCAAATATTCCAACACCTACAGTCTCTTGCAATCAAAGTTCTCTGACAAGTAAATGTTTTATTTTTTATCTAAAATTCTCTAAATTTGAACTGATTTTTTCAAATTTTTAAGTTTGATTTATGATTTTATAACTTAGCCTCATTAGGTAGTCAGTTCGTTCCATCTGAGCATTATTGGATTACATACTCCTTTATCCACTCAATCAAACACAATTGATTGGCATCAAAAAAGGTTGGGGAGTTGTGTACATTCATTCCAACTTGTGCCTTATTTTGCACACAAACAAAATGACTGCAAGGAAGATGGAATGAAGCTGTGGGATGTAGAATCAAAGCAAGCAGACTTGAATGCTGCTGCTTCCCAACAATCTCTATTTTTTGATAAGTCAAATAACCAGCATACCTTATTGTGGGTGCCATTGGCCTCCTTGTGGTTCTTCTAATCTACCTACACTAGCTAATGTCACTCATGATGATGATGATGATATTTTAAAAAACCTGTACGACACTGAATGTTGATTTATTAATTATTATTTTAATATTAAACAATAAATACCTGTCAAGACATTCAAGTTTGACAATTTTACATCAAAGTAGCGTTCCTTTTATTTTTATGGTAGTTATGTTTAATCAATGTATGCTATGTAATATTTTGAACTTAATTCCTGTTTTTAGGAGGCAAATTTGTATGTCTTTATGATTTTATGTTTTATGCACGGACAATCCAAATTTCCAAAATAAACCCAACCTAAAACAAAAAGAATTGCCATACCAACATGTCCAAACTTGAACATGAACCAGTAATAAAGGAAAAACAAAGTCTAAGGAAGGGTGGCAAAAGTACTATTGATTTACGTGCAGTTTTACAAGGGCAAACTAGTTCCTAGCAATTAACGCATTACAATGAAGCATTTTCTGTTTAAAATTTAGCAAGCAGCCAAAACTTTTAAGTCAATCATATTGATAATATAAAGCTTACTCACATCACCTCCTGTAGCAAGCAAAGTCCCATCTGTACTAAAGACTAAGGAATTTTGCTGTCCCACATTATCTAATTGTTTCAACGATTTGTCTGAGCGCTTAATCTGGACATTTCCTGCTGCTGATTCATCCTCCTTCAGCTCAAAATGCCTATGATCAATTATAATAATAGGAAAAAAATTGATGTTACAAAATGAATTTAGAAATTGCAAAAGAAACATCTCCTATAAATTATAAGGACAAATGACAATGTTCTAAAATGAATTTTGAAATTGCAAAACGAAAAACATAAGTTGGTACGATAATATGACATTCTGAATTGTATGATATAACAATAGAACTAGAAAGATTACACATGTTCCATGCACTGTTAGAAAAGCTTCAAAAGTAAAATTAAATCTAACAGAATGTAAAGCACAAATCTAACAATGAAGCATATCCAAAACAGGATATCTTTGTATTAATAACATATCAATTATAAAAGCACGCCCAAAGCTAATATATACAAAACATAAGGTGTGGAAGTGCACTTTTGGGGGTTTCGAAATGAACCCTCGTAGTCCCTGCCTTCTTTTTTACATTTTTTAACATGCTAGTGCAAAATTAAGCCGACTGACAGTTGCAGTAGAGTGAAAGAAAGAAACTACATAGGTTAGGCAACTATCCACATTAGGTCTACAAAGCAAAGGAAAATGATTAGGACCACCTAAACACTGAAAAAAACACAACAATGGGCACAGTCAGAATCAATATCATAGATGTAGGAAACCTTATCGCTGGATACCACTCTCAGAACTACAAAGGAGCTGGCACCCATACCATGACTCATGGAGAAAAATGACCCTCTTTGTCTTCATCCTGTCTCTTTCACAACTTTATGACAGTTAATAGAGTTGGTAAAAACTTCACGAATGATCGCCAGCACAACTTCCCCATCTATTGTAACTTTTTTCTCAATGGTCAGCAGACTATTTTATAAATTCAGCACTATCGAAATATTGTAACATCCATCACCTGACTTAGAACTAATCCTGCTTATTGTTATAAACTAACACATTACATAAAGGAGAAATATCAGTACTTGCAAGCACCAAGGGTACATAAACAGGAGTACTAGATTCTCTAGAAAAAAGGTAGTTCAAATGCTGTCAAAGGTAAGAGACCTAACAACCAGACGATTTAATTCAGGGATTGAACGGTTAGAACAAAATGAGAAGCATGATAAAAGAAGAAAGTAAAACTAAAGATAGGAATTCCTAAATCAAAGGAAGGGAAGCCTTGTAACTAGAGAGCTCTATGGATAAGGTAGCAGTAGAAACAATGGGAATTTATTAGGTTAGAAACTACCACACAACCTTGACAACTAGTGGAAGATGATCAGGCCATTTTTCAGATAACTGCATATTTAAAACGTTTTAGTGCCTTCTGTTCCCCATGTTCCCTGCAGTGCTTGTAAATAAAGCCTCCTGTATTGTGCCTCCCAGGAGTGCATCATGGCTTCCAACTTGAGTCACTCTCCAGTTGATAACATCAAATTCAATATTGGGCATCGTACCATAGGGGAAAAAATTTCTGTGCATATGGAAAAAGATTAGGGGTTGTATTGCCCTCTCTCTATCTCTGAAATTTACTTTGTTACAGAGTTAAACAATTTTCTTGAAACAAAACTCTTTAAATGGGAGCTACTTTTGATGGAAATATTGTGTCAAAGATGCAAGAAGACTATCATCAATGTCAAAGGTGATGGTTAAGGAATTGGATAGCTGTGATTTATATGAAGAAAACATCCACATGATTAAGGAATTGGATAGCTGTGATTTATATGAAGAAGACATCTACATGAAACCATTAATGATCAGAATTGAAGGCATCTCCATGATCAGATTTGCGATCAGTATTGAAGATGAGCTCCATATACAAGATGAGGGTATACAGTGATCAATGCAGCGATCTGTTTACAAAGACAATGAACCACTAAGCAATAAACTGATATATATTGTCTCAGCTACAGAGTACAGTGACTGAAAATATATACTGTATATTCTAAATATAACACTTTACATACACAGCAAGACATGACTACAGCAACAAATGGCTACAGAATACATATATGTTTATATACAGCAGCATATAGATGACTATCTGAAATTCATCTACAGCATAAAGGTGCATAAATGTACACAGATACACAGAAAGCTACCATTCGATGATACATAATTAATACATAAATAAGAACATAGAGATCACAGACAGCAATACATGAAACAGCGATGCCGACCATATACAGTGACACACAATCAATAAGACTAGAATTAAATTTGAAATATGGGTGACGGAAGAATAGCGGAATACTGTAAACAATAAATCAACACAGCTTTATTTGGGTTGACATAATGATGTTCATGAACGACTTACTTTAGCAGTGATTGAAGTGTTAATGGCAGCAATAAAAACAAAGAAGCATAATTTAGAGTCAATGAAGAGTAATAAGAATTAGATTACTTCGTATTTGTCAGTAATCAAAGAGCAATTCAGAGATTATATGTTTAATATAGCAAAAAGTGATCATACATCAGAAAACGGACAAAGAAATAAGTCTATGGCAGTGTCTGGGTAATGTGTATATAATGATCAGTAAAATACGACAAAAGTTTTTACATAAAACTTATCGGTGGCTAAAAGTATCAAACAAAACCGTTATGAACATAATCGTGACAATGGCTTGACTAATAAATCAGTTCGATTGTTATTAGTTAAGTATGACAGATGGCTTGACAGATCGTAACTATGGATTGATCATGAAGAGGTGCGTGGTTAATAAGGTGGCGGTTGATAAAGATGAATAAAATGATGGGAGGTAGCGATTATATTTACAAGGCTAAGATTATACAAAAGTAGCGATCATGGTGAAAGCAAGCAAATTAATTAAATAAGGACAGCGATCAAAAGAAAGTCCAAAAGCATATAAGACAAAACAGAATAGGACAAAATAAACAAGACAAAAACACATAAATCAAAAATAGAGAAGGCAAAAAGTTTCTGAGACAGCGATTTCTTTATGAAGAGGTGCAGTCCAAAACAAATTAATTAAATATTGTATGGAGTAATTACGAACAAATGAAGAAGTGCGATGACCTTTTAATGGTCAAAGGTTGCAAATAACAATTTGTAAAAAGAATACGATTCCAAACAAGTCAAAGAAAATAATATGATGTCGAACTAAACATAACCGATGGTTATGAATAAACCTTATCAATAAGACATACCTCTTCACGTATAAGTAAGATGAAGAGATATAACTCTTTCACGTAAGGGTAAGAAGGAGATATATATATACAGATTAGATATCAGTTTTAAAAGTGTAAAAGGAAAAAAACTGTATTATGTGTGAACTATGAAAATATATAAAAAAAAGAAGGTAGTAACTTAGGCAGATTTCTGAGCATATATCTGAAATATAACAGCAGATAGCAGCAGATTTGAAATGAAGAATATGCAGATTTAATGTTCATATTTATGAAGATTCTACAAAGCATATTTATGAAGATTTTATGAGACTTGTGTAAGGTGTGCGTAAGAGTATGGAATAAAAAAGAAGGAAGATCTTTGAGATGTAAGTGTGCAGTATATGAGAAGTTTATATCAGATAAACATATGAAGAAATATGAGCAGTTTGGATAGATCTCAAGGTAGAAATGCATATGTAGAAATTGCCATATTTATGATCAGATTTATAACAGAGTTGCAGCAGACATAGAAGAAGATTATGCAGACTTAAAAGGTAGATTTGTAGAGTTTATAACAGAATTATAAGTGCAGATTGGAGAACAGATTGGAAAGGATTTTATCAGGGAATTGTGATCTGTTTTGTGGCAGATTTATTGTCACCATAATGGCAGTTTGAATAAGAGAGTTTGAGGAAGAAAAGGATATCCATCATCCATTGTTCTAGCAACATTGTCAGGTAGAATTTCAGATTTATGAGAAGTGTGTTGGTGCTCACAAATTCTGAAGTGGGAGTTGATGCTTCCAGTGGGTTGGTGCTCACAAAATTCTGAAGTGGGAGTTGGTGCTTCCAGTGGATTGGTGCTCACAAAATCAGATTGGGGAGTTGGTGCTTCCAGGGGGTTGGTGCTCACACAATCAGATTGGGGAGTTAGTGCTTCCAGGGGGTTGGTGCTCACACAATGATAAGTTATAAACTTATAATTGAAGCTAAAAAAGGTTTAAATTGGTAAAAGATTGTTGTTATACTTATTCATCCCCCCCCCTCTCAATATAACCGTGTGCTCTTCAACTTTTAAGTTTTAACACTATTTAAATTTTCAATCCCACTGACCTGTGTTAATCATACATGGATATTAACATGATTGTTTTTTTTAAATCATCTTCTCATGGTATGGAATTAACTCAACCAGATTTTTTATTTCTGGAAAACATATTTAACATCCTCTAATCAGGATACTCAAGATTGTGCAGCTACATCTGTTTCTCAAGATGACCTCCCCAGTTGTTGTCTTCTGCCCCTTTCTCATGCCAGAGCCTTCTCTGGCATAGTACACTGCCCATCCAAAATATAGCTAACATTTCAAAACGATACTAGTCTTCCTCTAGAACTTGTGACAAGCTATTGAAATACTCAGGGAACAGAACATATACAACTTTGTACCTCCTCTGATGGTGTGTCTCGGCTCAATTCTGCAATTTTGGGAGCCTATCTCTAAGAACAATGATGTTACTTTCGTTCCAAACGTAGTGCTTACTCAATGTAATGACTCAAGACACAGATTTTGCAAAGACAAGGATTTATAAGAAAAGGAGCTTATTCCATATGCAAACATATAAAAGAAAGAAAATATATTTCTGTCCATGAATAACCATAAAAGGTTAAAGAAGCTTTAACATACATCAGGTACAATAACAAAGAGCTCGGGCAAAAAGGGACATAGCATAAGCACTTAAGAAACAAACTAATTATAGTTCACTCCCAATGTATATGATTGGCTCTACTACTGGAAAGGAACTGCCCTCCATGAACACAACATGTTTAGAGGTGGCATGAACATGCAAAAAAGGCTCGCATGTTGAACTGCCTCCTGGATAAAATATAACTTACCATGCACAAACTTATCATAAATAGGCAGAGATACAAAACAACTTATTTTAGGAGTATCTTTTAACCATAGATTTCGTACAGATTTTTTTAACGAAGACAGAAAGAGATCCAGTAAAAAAGAGTTCAGATCTCAATAAGAATTTAAAAACCAGCTTAATTTTTCTTCATTCACAGCTGCCATAAGTACCAAAGTCAAAACATCAATCCAATTTCTTTGGATAAAATGGGTGATATAAAAGTGCACCTACAGAAGAGGTAGGCCAATTAGGACACTGATTTTAAGGTGTTAAATTTGTTTCTTAAGGGAATCTGAGTTGCTTCTAATTATGAGGCTGAGGCACTTACTATAAATAAGATACGTGAAATACCATAATATGAAGGATACCTCCTAGGGCCCCTTCACTAAACTCAATAGAGACTCCACATTCTAAAAGTGATCCAGGTCAAGCAAAGTTACAATGGCATCATTTAGGACACTGATATTAAGGTGTTAAATTTGTTTTTAAGGGAACCTCAGTTGCTTCTAATAATGAGGCTGAGGCACTCACTATAAATAAGATACGTGAAATACCCTAAGGATGTAGATCGATTGTGTTTATGTACAATAAAAATATTACAAAGTTATATCCAGATACATTTCTCGGGATGTACATAAATTCATTTATGGTGGAGATGTAGTCTAAATTCTTAACAAAATTCTTGATAATCCTCTCAGTTGCTTGTATTCAATCTCTCAGCCACTTAATTGAGGAGACGCATAACTTCTAGCCCCTATGTTTGACAAGGTTTTAATTCAATTTGTTAGAAAGTTGACGAACCAATTGGTGGATAGATTGGATATCAGTGCTCCTTTCAAAAATGATTTCCCTCTGGTTAAAGGTATTTATGTAATGTCCCCTTCTTAGTTAGCATCAACCAATCAGGGTTAGTCTATCATCAGGTCCTCATAGACTAACAAGATGGACAGAGGAGCCATGTTGGGTTAATTCTCTCAGGGTTCGGACAGCATAATTCAGTGGATCGGGAGGTATAAAAGCATTATTTTATGATATTGCAAAAAGGTTGTTAAGTTAAATTAATATTAAACTTAAACAATGTACATCAAAAGTGAACTTTATGATACAAGTCACTTAATATCCTAGAGAGTATGGACGCCTTAGAAGAGTGAAAGTGGAGTTCACTGCATTTTGAGGTTATTTGTAATATTGCTAATAATATTAAAAGGTGACTCTAAAAGCTAGATTTATAAAGTTATGAAAATGACTTTATAATGAAGTCACTTTCCTTGGACACCACTCCAAGTGGAGTTGGAAATGATAAAAAAAATGGTGACTTAAAGTGGGTGCCCTTTTGAGGAGAAAGAAAAGATAATAAAAGACATTAGAAATTGAATAAAACTCTAATTAAAATCATTAGAGTTTGATAAAAAGGCAACTTGGAAATCATTTTGCCATGTTATGTTGGTTATTATTTCACTCTTGCTTCCTGAGAGGAGCTTGGATGAACCCTAGGTTTGGTGCAGCTTGTGTGGATGAAACCCTTCACAAGTCATCACACCTACAGTTTTGGAAGATCATCTCAGGGTCTGTAGGGACTAGGGAGAAACTACTTCAGGGATCTCATCAATACAACAAAGAAAAACAGTTTTGAAGGTATTTGCTGGTTATGGCTGAGTGAGGTGCCTCCTTGCTAGGCTGACTGTAATGTCCCACCCTGGTGTGGGGCACTATGAACTACCAGTGAATTCTGGTTTGGAACTGTTGTACTGATTTTTGTGTGATTGAATGATGCTTTTAAGAGTGTTTTCAATGCAAATGTATAAACAACTTCCCATGATTAATATCCCTTCAAAATAACTCTAAAAACTACCTCAGCTTGCTGATAATAACAAGTATTTGCAGACCCAACTCTTATAATGCAGATTTATGTCCTTTCTTGACACTAAACAACCCGTAGAGGGATCAGCCACACTAGTAGACACATCTCTCAGCAACAGCAGCAAAAACTATCCAAAACTGATTCCAAACTGATATAAACTTACTCAAATCTACTAGTCATGATGTGACTTGATAACTCAATGTTGAAGATGCAAGGAAAGTGCTCTCCTACACTCCAAACAAGCTTTAGTATAGGTCGGCCTCTCAAGCAAGTAGCTCCTTCAGATTTTAAACAGCAAAAAGTCTTCCAGAACTGATTTCTTTGTAGTCCAACTGAGATCCCTCGAGTAGAATCTCCTTGCACCCCCCATACTCATGCGGGTCTAGGTCCAAGGCTGGTTCTCCCCAAGGTTCACACACAATACTCTTCAAGCAACAAAGGTTCCCTAGGAGTCTTATGTTATCAACTCCCTCAAGAACCCCATTGTAAAGATATGGGTCTGATCTAGGTCTAAGTGTAGGGACAATCCTCCACGAGGCTTTCCGAAAGTTGCGCTTGAGCAACCCAAGTTATCTATGGGTCCTTTTGTGAAGAAACCACAAGTAACCTAGGGTGCTCAAGCAAAACCCTAGCCAAACCCAAGCAAAAACAAGGAAACCTACAACAACTACTAAGCATAAATAACAATTTTAAAAACACTTTTCAAACATTTTTTGAACGAAAAAAACAACATTTTTGCCTCGAACCTACATTGTTGGGTTTTGAAGGTTACTTCATTTATCTTTGAAGGTGAGGGCTACAGGAGAATCAAACCTACACCAATAGGAAAGAAATAGCTGCAGAAAATAGATTAACAAACAAAGAGGAGTGAACCTTTCATTTTTTTCAAGTTTTAAATAATTTTATTGAGGATTTTTCAATTATTTCAAGTTTTTGCCTTTTTTAATTAAATTTTGAATATTTCTTTGAACATTTCATTCAAAACAAAGAGTTATAGTGCCAAAAAAAATATTTTTGAAGTTGTAGAGTTATTATGCAAAAATTTCATTTAAGTTTGATGCAACATCACCTCTTTGGCAACATACAACAACGATTGGAGAACTTCATGGTGGAGATTATCATTGGCATTGTAGCCAATGTGGAACTAAGTATAAGAGCTTATATAGATGAGTGAAAGCTCACTTGTGTGCTTTTCCCCATTTGGGAATAAAAGCTTATCTTGTGCCGAATAAAAAAAGGTTGTCAAAGCTACAAATAATGTGGTCTATTAAAGAACAAGAGGATGCTGACATAAGTATTAGATCAAAGGAAAGAGCACATCCTCTTGCTAAGAAAAGCTTGTAAAAACTTCCTAGCGGCTTATCTCAACCAGCTGGCCCACATCCTTTCATGCCATTATCACCATCTTCTAGAGAAGAGAATGTCACACAAAAGAGGCCCACTAGTAAAGGCCTTCAGGAATGAAGTGAGGAAGGTTGCAAATGAGAGAATTTCTTGTTGCATTTATGCCAATGGTTCTTTAAACCTCATCGGATCGTCATATTGGCAACATATAGTGAAAGCCATAGCTGATGCACTTGTTGATTATGTTAGTCCTAGGTATAAAAAGGTGTGAACCACCTCACTGGCAAAGGAGAAAGATACAGTAGATGCATCATTGACAGCAATCAAGGACACATGGCTCAAAACAAATATGTCCGTTTCTAATGGATGGATGAATTGCAAAAATACACCCATGATCAACGTCATTGTAATGTCCCCTAAAGAGGCAATGTTTTCAAAGGCAAAGCATTGTGAGGGGCAAGCCAAGGATGCAACTTTCATTGCCACTATCCTCATAGAATCCATTGAAATAATAAGACACAAAAAATGTTGTCTAAGTCATAACAAATAGTACTAAAGTTGTAGGGTGACTAGTTCTATATGAAAGATACGTAAGGGCATATTTTTTGGACATCTTGTGTTGTCTACTCAATTTGATATTGCAAGTGATCAGCACAAATTTGAGTGGGTCAAAGAAATCTACAGATTCGCTGAGGAAATTTGATATTGCAAGAGATCAGCACAAATTTGTGTTGTCTATTCAAATGTTTGTGACTAAGCATCATATGTCACAAGGCATCTTTCAGACCTCCATCTTAGAGTTGTTGAAGGTAATTTAAAAAAATTTAAAATACGTTTTAATTTTTTATTTGTTGATATGCAACAGGTCATCTATCTTTAAAAAATTTAATTTGCATTTTTTATACCATGCTAGGTCAGCAAAATTTGATTTGCATCATACACAATCATCTTAAGACGACTTGTGAAGGTGCGAGATGCATTGAGTGTTGTGATTATGAATAATTTTTGAGCGTATGGAGGAAATCGAGTACAATGGGCCCAAAAAATCAAAGCATTGATCCTAGATGATCAATGGTGAGCTCATGTAAAATATATTTGAGTTCAACAAAACCCATTATCAACATGATACTTATGTCAATACAAAACACCTATGTTTAGGTGAAATTTACTATGGTTGGATTCCATGGTTGAAAAAAAAGACCATAATTGAAGTCGAGGAGCATGAACTAATAGAAGCATTTTCAAAAGAATGCAATAGATCATTGTTGACAGTTGGAAAAAAATGACCACACCCTTGCATCTCCTATTTTCTTTGGCCCCAAATTATTATAGCAAAGAGATACTTTCCTTGCCAAAGATGGGTGGCACCATATAGGGATGAAGAGTTTGTTACTGGCTACAATACTGCATTTATAAGAATATTCCTAGATGTCGATATACAAAGGGTTTTCTTAAGTGAAATTGACCACATCGTATCTTCATGGAATCATGATGTTTGTGCCCTTAGAAACAAGTTTAAAAAGGTACTCATGAATAGTGGTACATACATGACCAAGCTCTATTTACTTGTAACCTCTTGCAATAAAAATTCTTAGTATGCATCTTTTTATTTTTTAACTTTCTTGCTTTTCATTTGCTGCTATATATTATAATTCATAAATTATGTTTTGTAACTATAAATGTTGTATGCGAAATCAACAAGTGGCGAGATCTTCTTCTACTGAGTGAAATTGGAGTAAGAACTCCTCCATCCACTAGGTTGAGGACAACTGATTGGGTGCAAAAAAATATGAGGATTTGGTCTTTGTGCACTCAAACTTTTGTCCCTTGTCACATAAGACACTTGAATACAACAATGGGGTGACAAAGAATTGGGATCAAACTCCTCACTGTGCCAACTTAGATGGTACAATTGCACAGCATGCCAAAGTCTCCACAAACAAGGTAGCTTCTACTGTGATGCAACTAGTTGAACGACACTACAGCTGATTGTGGTTCAAAAGAAATTGAACCAAGTATTGACTTTGATGCTTTTGATGAAGAGCAATATGAAGACTATTAAATATTGATTGTAATTTTCATTGTATATT
The DNA here is from genome assembly GCF_030272615.1 of Cryptomeria japonica. Lineage (NCBI taxonomy): Eukaryota > Viridiplantae > Streptophyta > Pinopsida > Cupressales > Cupressaceae > Cryptomeria > Cryptomeria japonica. The sequence continues at coordinate 230,995,644 of NC_081409.1, forward strand.
GACATTGGAAAAATCACTACATGAATTTTATGAGTATGTTCATTTTTGTAAATTATCAAGTTTTTAGTATTTTGTTTATTAGTAATTATGAGTATAATTTAAATTTTTTTAATACATATTGATATTATATATATAGTCAAACACATGCTCATATCCAAGGAAAAAAATTGTCACACTATCACATTTGATTTGTACTCGTGCTAGGACCAGCAATTTAGGATTATAAGATCTACAAGCATATTCATCTCATCCTTGATGATCTATACAAGAGCCATGGTCTCAAAAGTACCATGATCTCTATAAATTCCACAATGATTTTTGCGCTCACACTCAATGGTTGTAACATTTTGTGCTCTATTACTACTCTAATCCTTGCAAAACTACCACCATTGGGATTTTTCCATGTTCCTAATGGAGTGGCGAGGTTATATTTGAGTCGTTCACATGCCAAAAGCCTTTTCAATTCCCATGAACACTTTTTAGGTTATATTTAGGCTGTCTGTGACTTTCTCATTCCCTATTGGATTCATGTGTATCTCTCACCAACCCATAATTGAAATTCTACCATATTTCTTGACCTTGTATGGCCTAGTGTCTCTCAACCCCCTCTACTTTGATCTATGTTCCTTTATACTTCTATTTTGAAGAGTTTCTTAATCTCTCATCTTGTACAACACATTGGAAGCTTGGGGTAATCAAAGCCTTACTACATATTGTTCCTCACTCATTCTTTAAGTTAGAGATATCAGCTCTAATAGACACATTTGGTAATTTATACTACCACATTTGGAATCTTGTATTTCATTGATTATAATCATCAATTAGATGTAGGTCCAACCAAAACTTATTATTGCTCGTGCTTATACCTCTATCTATGATTGATCACCAATCCTACCACCTTGGTTCATGTTAGTTATCATCAATTGTTTCTTAGTATTTGTTGTCATCCACTTTGCTTCTTCCTTGCGTGTTTTGTATACTTGTGACTTGCTTTTTTGTGTTGACACTTTTTCTTTAATGTCCCCATTTAATATCCATGATTCTAGAATTTGTCTATTTGCTCATCTTATCACTATAGAGAATAGCCATCAAATTATTAAGATTGCTCCCTCGATTTGTCCTAATAGCCTCCATGCACCATAAATCAATGGTGATTTTGATTAATACTGATGAAAGGAAATGAGATCCCACAATGGCAATCTAGAGAAATAAAGATTCTTGAGTAATGAAATCATGGCACCTAGTGACTATCTAGCTAGCAAAACAAATAACTTAGATGAGTATCTTGCTATTATCAATGTGTTAATAGATGCCCTTGAACTTGGAGCTTCATATGTTGAGTTGTATTGTAATTTTTACCCAACATCATCTAGAGTATTCAAAGAGTTGAGCTTTCGCCCCATTTTGTTAAGGCTTGGGATTTGATTTATCACTTTGTTTATTTTTATATCTCCCGTATTCCTTTACCTTAGCATGTCAATGCAAATTCTTTGGCTAATAAGATCTTGGACAATCTTAGTCCCTAGCATTGTTCCCATTTTAGGTACTACAAGGATTTAAAGGTGGAGCATGGAGCTTAACCCTTGGCAATTACAAGCATTTTTCATCCATTACAAGTAGATACAAGTATGTTCTCTCTATACTTTTATCTTCATGCTTCCCCTAGGTATTTCACAGCCTTACTGCTCCATAGAAACAACCTATTCCTACCTTGGGGACAGATGTAATGGTTACGTTAAAAAACTACTAAACCATATTGATAAGTTTGCCAATTAGCAAAGATACTACAACCTTTCAAGCATTAACTCCTATCCTAGTTGTTAACATATTTTATAGGAGTGCATAAACAGACCTGTTGGAAAGCCTACAACATCTCCATTACATATACCATGCCTTTTCCAAAAATAAGTTGTGAGACTACTTGTCACCTTCACTTGGGTTCTAGAGCACAACTAATGGCTAGTTCCTTAGAATTTGGTTGTTTAATTCTTTTTTAAGGATTACAGCACCCTGATACATCCCTCTTTAGCTTATGGGTTCCATATATATCTTATCACGAATATCTCTTTTACCCTCAAATTTATCATATGCTCTTACTCTCACTAGTTATTAATTTTTATACAATAGATTTCCTGGATATATTCAATTATCATCCAGAAGACTTTTATCTTGCCCTTGCAAACCTCTGTATTAGTCCAACACATTTTCAGAGACATTCCTCCAGGCTTGGTTGTAGGATTTGGTCAAGCATTTTCGACATCTACTTCAAATCACCAACACGCTCCTGCCTGTTGGTTGTAATTAGGGCTGGCGGATTCCAATTGCCTTGGGCAACATTGGAATCCACCTCCTTCAGATAGGGCCTGGCCCAATACCTTTCGGCTCACCAAAAAGGCTTCCACGCTTCACCCAAACCCACTCGCCTCCTTGATAGGGCCGACCCTATCTCACTTCACCTAAAAGGAATTAAAATAAATAAATATCTAAATGCAAATAAGGCCGACATAATTAAGAAGCAATATGACTCCTATAAATGTGGCATATACTTCTCAATATCTTCATTCAGAATATATTCGGTTAAGGCGAAATTCATAGAAGGACAGTTGGCAACAGCGAACTCCACTAGAAGGTAGCAAATCTCAAAATAGGAGGCAGCGAACTTCACCAGATGGCAGCAGATCTCTAATAGGAGACAGCAAACCTATTTAGCAGCAGATTTCCAATTGAAGTCAACGAACCCTTGAAGGACTCCATGGAAGGACTGTAATCTACTTGGAAAGGTGTTGCTACCCTTGCTACACTCAGAAAATTCCGATGATGAGGACTGCAAATAATAACCTTCATTAGCAAACTAATTGTGAAGACTTCTATCTCTTCTTCCTTGTGACTGCAACCTCTATGCTCCAGATAAGTGTGTAATGTTCAGTTCATAATCATAATCAGATCTGAGGATCCTTTGGCTGGGTTTTTTCCTCCTAGGAGGTTTTCCCAGGGTAACTGTGTTTTGTCCTTGTGCATTTCATTTTCTTATTATGCTTAAGTCTGGAAAACTATAAATTAATTAACCTAGTTTAAACTAATTCTGATTTTTTCTGAGTTTTATTCAATCTGAAAGTACTAAAATTAACATGGTATCAGAGCTAATTGGTTAGATCAATCTTCAGATTTAAAATTCAGTACACTTTTATTTTCAGATTGCTGTAGCTTTTGCAGATCAGGTCAATGGGGCTGAAAGTTGAAGATAGGCTTGATGGGAATCTAAATTTTACTGCATGGAAAGTTCGAATCAAGTTGGCTCTTGAGGAAGAAGATCTTCTCCAATTCATAGAAGCGAAAGAGCTAATTGAGCCTTCGGATGCAGCTGAGTTGAAACAATTCAAAAAGGATGCTATCAAGGCCAGGAAGATTCTCATTGATTCAGTCAAAGACCACCTCGTCACCTCTATTGCCTCATTCACCACTACAAGGGAAATGTTCAGCCATCTACAAGGTACATATGAAGTTAACAATCTTAGTAGGGCAATTACGTTAAGACAACAACTACTTAATATCAAAATGGCTAAAGAAGATTCTGTTATTTCCTACTTCATGAAAATTTCAGAACTAAAGAATCAGCTAGGTTTAATTGGCCATAACATGGAAGACAAAGACCTTGTCATGATTGCCCTTAATGGTCTACCTCACTCATGGGAGTCATTTATCCAAACCATAAGTGGTCGGTCTGAGTTACCTTCACTTGATCGCCTTAAGAATGATTGCATCCAAGAAGAGTCTCGCCTCATCACAAGGAGTCAATCCAAGAGCCCCCATGTAGATGATCATCACATGCTTGCAGCTCAATGCAAGAAAAGGGGAAATTGGAAGCAACCTTATCCTAAAAGAAATAGGGAATCCAGATCTTTTAGTTCCCAACACCCTTGGAAGAAACCAAGAGATACTTCGCGTGTGCGATGTTTTAGATGTGACAAATTCGGTCACTATGCTAAGGAATGTCAATTTAACCCTAACCAAAGTGAAGCAAACCTAAATGAAGTCTCAGAACAAAATGATGACTTCTTATTCATCTCCGCTCTATCTAGCAGTGTTCCCTCAGATAGCAATACATGGTTGATTGACAATGGTGCCTCCAGACACATCACAGGTTACTGTGATCATCTTTCAGTCATAGTAGAAAAGGATACCAGCCTTCACATGGTAATTGGTGATGACGCTCGTTATTCAGTAAGAGGTTCTGGCTCTACTTCTCTAAAATTAGATTCCGGTATTTCCTTGCATCTCAGTGATATATTGTTTGTTCCTGGAATTAAAAGAAACCTAATTTCCATTTCTGCTCTAGAAGATAAAGGTTATCAAATTGCATTTTCTGAAGGAAAAGTTCTTGCTTGGTCTAAGAAAGATAGTTTTAAATCTGCTCGTATAATTGGCCATAGATATGATAGTCTTTATAAGCTCTCTACTAACCCTATTCAAGCCCTCATTAATGAGGCTCCGGAATCCTGTGAGTTATGGCATAGAAGACTTGGACATCTACATTATCAAGCCCTTCCATCCCTTGAAAGGTTAGTTAAAGGTATGCCTAAACTCAATCAAATTCATGATAACACTTGTAAAGGTTATGCTATTGGTAAGAATGTTAAAAGTCCATTTCATAAAAGTGAAAATAGAGCTAAAGACAAACTAGAACTTGTTCACTCTGATTTATGTGGTCCCATGTCTATAGCATCTCCTAGTGGATTCCTTTATTATGTAATCTTCATAGATGATTTCTCTAGGAAAACTTGGATCTACTTCTTGAAATCTAAAGAATCTGATGAAGTCTTAAGTAAATTTAAGGAATTTAAAGCATTAACTGAAAACCTCTCTGGAAAAATAATCAAATGTTTAAGATCTGACAATGGAGGTGAGTACACCTCCGGTAGCTTTCATGATTTTTGTGTTGAGTCAGGAATTAAGAGGGAGTTTTGTGTTCCATACAATCCTCAACAAAATGGTGTTGCTGAAAGAAAGAATAGGACCATTGTGGAGGCTGCAAAGGCTATGATCCACGATCAAGACTTGCAAACCCTTCTATGGGCTGAGGCGTCTAGAACAGCAGTATATATCCAGAACAGATGTCCTCATCGTGCTCTAAAGAACATGACCCCGGAAGAAGCCTTCACAGGATCCAAACCAGACATTAGTCACCTCAGAATCTTTGGAAGTCCCATCTATGTTCATGTGCCCAAGGAAAAGCGATCAAAGTTGGAACCCTCCGGAAAGAAAGGCATGCTAGTGGGATACAGTGAATCCTCCAAGGCATTCAGGATTTACATCCCAGGTCAAAGGTACGTTGAGGTAAGTAGGGATGTTAAATTTGAAGAAGACATTGCTTTTAAGAAATCGAAAGGTTCTTGTGTTATTGATGAATCTAATGATAATCAAAATATAAACGTTGATACTAACCCTGAGATTCAGAGGGAGCAAGTTGAACCTCCACCTCAAGATGATCATGATGATCCTCCAGAACCCATGAATCCCACTGATATTCCTAGTGACATTGTCGTTACCAAAAAGAGGCCACTTTGGGTAAGAAACACCATTCAAGAAGCTGAAAGATTTGCTGCTCCAAGTGGCACCTTCCGTGAAACTAAGAGACCTCAGGTATTTTCCAACTACGTTTCTTTAATGTGTAATCTCATTGAAACTGAACCTTGCAATGTTGAAGAAGCCTTAAGTCATCATGCCTGGAAGCTTGCTATGGATGAAGAATATCAGTCAATCATCAAGAATGATGTGTGGGACCTTGTGCCCAGACCCAAAGGTAAATCTGTTGTTTCCTCTAAATGGTTATTTAAAATTAAACATAATGCTGATGGTAGTATTGAAAAATATAAGGCTAGATTTGTAGTGCGTGGTTTTTCCCAAAAGGAAGGCATAGACTATGAAGAAACATTTGCTCCTGTTGCTAGATATACTTCCATTAGAACAATAATTGCTATTGCTGCTTCTAAAGGTTGGAAACTACATCAGATGGATGTTAAGACTGCCTTTCTCAATGGTGTCATTGAAGAAGAAGTCTATATTGAGCAACCTGAGGGATATGAGATTCAGGATAGATTAACCCATGTGTGCAGGTTAAAGAAAGCTCTGTATGGTCTTAAACAAGCTCCTCGTGCTTGGTATGAAAGAATTGATAAATATTTGCTAAGTCTAGGCTTTTGTAAAAATGATGCTGACCCTAACATTTACTTTAAAGTAGCCAATGATGAAATGCTAATTCTAGTTCTTTATGTGGATGACTTATTTATTACTGGTAAAGATGAACTTATTATTAGATGCAAGAAAGAACTAGCTTCAGAATTTGAAATGAAAGATTTAGGTCTAATGCATTATTTCCTAGGTCTAGAAGTATGGCAAAGATCTAACGAAATCTTTCTAAGTCAAGGGAAGTATACTATTGACATTTTGAAAAGATTTAGAACGATGGATTGTAAACCAATGTCTACTCCTATGGAATCTAACTTAAAGAAGTTAAGTGTTTCTGAATCTAACTCTGAATTTGCAGATCCATCCGAGTACCAACAGTTGATTGGATCACTGATGTATCTAGTTAACACTAGACCAGACATATGTTTTGCTGTAAATGCTCTCAACCAGTTCATGAGTTTGCCCAAGCATGTTCACCTTGTTGCAGCCAAGCATATCCTAAGATACTTGCGGGGCACAATTGGTTTTGGGCTGAATTATCCACTTAACACTCCAATAACCTTGGAAGGTTATTCTGATGCAGACTGGGCTGGAAGCGTCAAAGACAGGAAAAGCACCTCTGGTATTTGTTTTAGCTTGGGTTCTGCAGTGATCTCTTGGGCTTGCAGAAAACAATCCTCAGTGGCATTGAGTACTGCTGAAGCTGAGTATATTGCAGCAAGTGTAGCATCCAGAGAAGCAGTGTGGCTTCGTAAGCTTCTTGCTGGGCTATTTGGTCAGCCATGGGATCCTACAGTTATTCACTGTGATAATCAGAGTTGTATTAAAATGTCTATCAATTCAGTGTTTCATGACAGGTCAAAACATGTGGAAACCCATTATCATTTTATTCGGGACATGGTACAAAGAGGTGCTATTCAACTGAAGTATGTCAGCACTGATGAGCAAGTTGCAGATATTCTTACCAAGCCTCTATCCAAAGTGAAGTTTGTGTACTTTAGGGATAGACTTGGTATTGTGGAAAATGAAACTCCGATTGAGAGGGAGTCTCAATTTCAGTGATACTTTGTATTGTATAAAACCACCCTCTGCAGGCAATGTAAGGTGGTATTGTAAACTTCTCAGGGAGAAGTATAATTCTTAACCATCCTCTGCGGGCAATGTAAGATGGTATTGTAAATGTTAACCACCCTCTGCGGGCAATGTATGGTGGTATTGTAAACTTCTCAGGGAGAAGTATAATTCTTAACCATCCTCTGCGGGCAATGTAAGATGGTATTGTAAATGTTAACCACCCTCTGCGGGCAATGTAAGGTGGTATTGTAAACTTCTCAGGGAGAAGTGTAAATTGTTAAACCATCCTCTGCGGGCAACGTAAGATGGTATTGTAACCTTTGACCATCCTCTGCGGGCAATGTAAGATGGTAGAAAAGGATCCTCTCCACCCTCTGTGAGCAATACAAGGTGGATCCAGTCTATGCTTGTGTGCAAGCTAGAAGATTATGATTATGATTCTATTCCCTAATTAAGAGGGAGTGTTGGTTGTAATTAGGGCTGGCGGATTCCAATTGCCTTGGGCAACATTGGAATCCGCCTCCTTCATATAGGACCTGGCCCAATACCTTTCGGCTCACCTAAAAGGCTTCCACGCTTCACGCAAACCCACTCGCCTCCTTGATAGGGCCGACCCTATCTCACTTCACCTAAAAGTGAATTAAAATAAATAAATATCTAAATGCAAAGAAGGCCGACATAATTAAGAAGCAATATGACTCCTATAAATGTGGCATATACTTCTCAATATCTTCATTCAGAATATATTCGGTGAAGGCGAAATTCATAGAAGGACAGTTGGCAACAGCGAACTCCACTAGAAGGTAGCAGATCTCAAAATAGGAGGCAGTGAACTTCACCAGATGGCAGCAGATCTCTAATAGGAGATAGTGAACCTATTTAGCAGCAGATTTCCAATTGAAGTCAGCGAACCCTTGAAGGACTCCATTGAAGGACTGTAATCTACTTGGAAAGGTGCTGCTACCCTTGCTACACTCAGAAAATTCCGATGATGAGGACTGCAAATAATAACCTTCATTAGCAAACTAATTGTGAAGACTTCTATCTCTTCTTCCTTGTGACTGCAACCTCTATGCTCCAGATAAGTGTGTAATGTTCAGTTCATAATCATAATCAGATCTGAGGATCCTTTGGCTGGGTTTTTTCCTCCTAGGAGGTTTTCCCAGGGTAACTGTGTTTTGTCCTTGTGCATTTCATTTTCTTATTATGCTTAAGTCTGGAAAACTATAAATTAATTAACCTAGTTTAAACTGATTCTGATTTTTTCTGAGTTTTATTCAATCTGAAAGTACTAAAATTAACACTGCCATCATATTGCCACACAACCTTGGACCTTCAAATTACGATTACTTCTCTTTGTACTTTCTTAGTGAACCTAACAGCCCCTGTATTAGTAAAATGAAAATTCTTCATATCATATAGTGTTAGCTTTGCATATTGTAGATTTGATCTCAAAAATTAGTACTTCCAAACTCTTTACATGTTTATGTTCAAAAGAAATTAACGGGCAAGCCTTGAGCTCATCTCTCTAGGATTAAATCAAATTATTGTCACATTGTCACATTTCTATTGATGCTGACATGGTATTTATGGCTGATAGCATCAGCAAAAACATTAGTGGCATGCTACCATATAAGTGGGGCACACCTTCCCCAAGAACATCATTCAAATTTTGTTTTACAATAAGAAAAAAATCGGACCTCTACACCAGCAGCCATCATAACAAAACGAGTGTTGTTTAATGTTAAACCATTCTATTGTTGTTTGTTAAATAGGGACTCTTAAACTTTATATGTATTAACTATTAACTATTATGATAAAGCCATCAATGCTATAGGACAAGCCTTCAACCCTGCTATCTAATGTTAATTCACATTACTGTCATGCAGAAAATATCCATATTACTCCTACCATAACCCATATAGATACTAATGTCGTCAACAATACTTAATTCCTATGTTCAGATAATAGTCCATTTCCAACCCATAACTTAAACCCAATGGCTCTTTATCTGGGCATATTATTTGACATTTACCATTAAAAGCTCTTAGTCTGAACCTTTAGAAATGTTCATTTAAAGCTTATATTGAGGTCTTATGTAATCAGTAGGATGTTTCCTTAATCAAACTTATCCCTTATTGATAGTGCTGCTGATATAAATCATAGAGCTATGAACGTCATAAAAAATAGTTGGTTCCTGTTTTCACATGATTGTCCATTTCCAACCCATAATTTGCACTCAATGCCTCTTTAATATATGCATTATTCAACATTTGCCATTGAAAACTCTTAATCGATACCTTCTACGAATGTAAGTTTCAGCTATTTTGAGGTCTTATGTGATCAGTGAGGTTGTCCTTAATCAAACTTACACCTTTTATTGATATTCAGAAAACCCGAAGGCTTCATTTATCATAGAAAACACAATTGTTTATTTAATAAAGGAAATTGTGGACCATGATATATTCATAATGACAACTTGGAGTTACATTTAACTACAAAACCCTTCAATACTCCATCATGAAAGATCACTTGAGCACAAAACATACACACATCAAGAGAACAAATAGGATGAAAGAACATTATTTGCTTTCATCCTTGCTTGAACTGTTCTATATCAGCCCATCTACTCAATTGTGTCACTAGTGTTCTGCTGTATCTGAAAATGTAAAACCATTCCTGAAATGTCAAAAAAAATCTCTATAATCAAAGAGACAACAAAAGATGCATATATACCAGCACATTTGGAGCAGGATACAATGAGAGAGAACCGATGGATTAAAGCAAAATGTATTGCTCACCATCCTCTGCCTAAAACAGATTTTTTTTTAAAATCAATACCAAACATGTGATGTCCCCTTTTATATGGCTTTAAATATATTTAAATAATTAAAATAATGTTTAAATTATTTAATATGTAAATTAATTCCTGTTAAGTGTTAAGTGACCACTTTTATGTCAATGGACCATTTTATTATTTCCCAAGCAAAAGATAGAAATTAAAAGAAAGGGAAATACGAAGAGAGAGGGAAGCTGAAAAGGTGGAATTGAAGAGTTTCCCAGAAGGTTATAAAAGAACAGTGTGAGATTAAATGGAGATATGTTGAGTTTTTTCTTTCTTTTGGATTGAAACCTTCGTGGTTCTGCAGATTGAAACTTGTGCCATCTCAGCCTCTTGAGAACGCAAACCCTCTTGGGAAGATCAATTTCGGTGGTGAAACTATCCACCCTAGCTGGTATTTGGCAAAGTCACTCAGATTTTGTAGCTAAATTCAACATTCGAGGATTCAGAAATTTGGTGAAATCTCTTTTAGAAACAAATTTGCAGCATAAGAAGATTTAATGGTATTCAGGTATTCCTTTGCAATATTAAATTGGGTATCATTGTGAAGTAATTTTACATATATTGGAATCAATTGATTGTGACTTCATTTGACTAATGTTATTTGCTCATAGATAAAGGTATTGTCTATAATTATTGATTGCCCCTTTGAAATATTTTTAATATTGTATTGAAGACAAACAAAAGATATTATTTTATGGATGTGAAGGAGGCATATACTGTAATTAATGGAGGAGTTTGAACTTCATGATAAACTCTTCAAACAAACAACCCTGCAACTAAGACCCAAACAGCAGTACAGAGACTCAGATCTTCAATATCTGAGTTGTGAAGTGGAAAATTTTAAAAATCTCAGTAGGGGTTCTTACAAAAACACTTTCCCAAACATTATTACATTCCAAAAGCATTCAATCAAATGTAATTTGCATATTTCTTTGGTGCCATAAATCTATTCCCGTGATTTGTAAAATGAAAGTTGTTAGTCCGAGCAAATATAAAGAGATTTGAATCCAGTCCGAGCAAATATAAAGAAATTTGAATCCAGCACAGAAACTCAGTTGAGCACAGTTATAAGTGATAACAGCCATTGTACTTATCAAAAAAAAGTGATAACAGCCATTGTAACTGATAATTGTAAAATGCACTAAGGGTTTCACAATATGTACAAAAGATGCAGTAAACATGAGTTTGAGAGTAGGGGTAAGGCACCTATAAACCCCACATTGTAATGATAAATCACACTCTATTCTTGATACTAAGTTCTTGTACTTAACATTAATGGAATGGATAAACAAAGGTAAATGATTACAGCTAATTAATATAAATGAGTCAGGTTCCTATACATTTGTGCACATGTATTAAGTATACTTTGATTTCTTTTGCATGAATATTTATTTGCTTTGGTAGATAGTCCGGCACATGACTTTCTAGCAAGGGTGTCAAGCTCTTCCTGCACTTCAGGTGAGCCGTGAGACTAATGACTGTAAGCCAGGACACAAGAAAAAAGCTAGGCAGTGGAAATTGAAATGGTTAACATGTTTCCTCTTCAATAATTTACCACTATCCTTGCACCTGAAACACTCTAAAAGTCATTTAACGGATCCCTCAACCAATAGCATTTCTGCTCTACAAAATTTTGCTAAATCCAAGATAAATTAATAAAGTTTGGAAAAAGATCCATGCCATAGAAATACAAATATATCCTAAATATGGAATATGAACATAAATTGTAAAATCTTTGCCCATTTATATACCAACCCCAAGCAGCATCACTAAGATATGTGATATTTGCCTCTTCCAATTAAACTTCATAAACCCTTGTTGTCACCTGATTTTTTTTTGTTCAATATTAAGCCTTGTATCAGATAAAGTTTGTAGAGGCCAGACTCTATGCTCTTAAAAGATCTTTCTCTGATACAAAAGCCTTCTTCAAAACTGAGCAAATATGAATAAGAGGCTCTAGGCATCAATCCTGCCACAGTAATTGTTTCCATAATAGCTTCAACTATAATCATATACATTATTGTTAAAAAGAAAAACTTAAGATACCACCTATTCTTCATATAGAAAAAGTAACAACAAGAGGACACAAAGTATTACAAGTTCTTTAATCAAAATAGAATAGAAAAACGGATATAATGTCAAAATTTTCTAGAGTAAATTATTTTAAATTACCAAATTATGGTTATAAAAAACACAAGACAACTACAAAAAAACCCGTTAATTTCCAATTCACAAAATAAAATTAAAATTGTGGTACTTCAAAAATTCCCTGCTTCAGTTTTTTTAAACTACAACTTCTTCAAACATTTTCAGAAAGAATTGATTAGTTGGCTGTTGAGCAAAACTGGCATATTAATCATGAATTTTGGATATGCATTCAATTATCCAGATCCAAAATATGATTCCCAATTCAGGTAATATGAATTACCAAGGGACATCTTTATATACACACTTTACAAATAAAGTTTACTTGTCTTCAATATACTTATTGCCACTACAGCAGTATGTTGTAAAACACTACAAGGATACATAAATGTGTACAAAAAGACCACGTCATATAAAAGCTAAATTCAAAACTTTCAAGTAAATCCTAATTAATCATTGTCGGCATTTGTTTCACTGGGATTGAATGTTTCAGAATGTACTGCTTTAAAAAGGAATGAGGCAAATCTAAAGACTATCAACGATTGCAGCTAGAAAAGAATATCATAGTATCCATAAAAAGAAGCACAGCTTTGATATTCACTATTTCTTTCATATTCAAAACAAGCATCCCTTGAACAGCTCATCCAATATTAAATAATATTATCTAAAATGGCCACTGTATTTCATAGAAATTTCTATTGTACACTGGTACGAGTTATAAAAATTACCTGCAACCTTTTGATAAAGAACAAATAATGCTATTTTCGAGAGGGTGCACAGCCATTCTATATGCACAATCATCCTCTGTGTAATAATTATGTATCTGCAAAAATATGTGCTGATTGTCATTGCATGATCGAAGATGTATATTCTAAAACAAGAAAAGATCTGAACCTAGACATACTGGCAACAAAATCCAAATGTGTTAGATTAACTTCTCTCAAGTCCATGACCTATGTTTCCCAAAGAATAAAGAACCGTGAGGAAAATGGAAACTCAGTAATAAATGTTTTATCCATCTCACTCTAGCTTAATCCCCGCTTTGACTAACTCATCTTAGCCTTATTGATCTAGCCAATGCAATGCTCTCCCTAAAGTAAAGTTCAATTAATTGCAGAGTCCTAACTTTTAACTTATCTAAAAATGCATCCAGAATAACAGAATTAGATTAAAAGTAGCTGCACGGTTCAAACCCGTACAGATCGACTAGACCCACAAGGCAATCAAATGATGTTCGTAAAAAGAAAAATCAACTCAAGGATCACACCATGTGCATTGTCTATAGGATCATGATGTAAAGGTGAGGTACACAATTGCAATAATAAAGATCCGAGTTCACATCTTTCTAGATATAATCTCTATGTTAAGAACATGGTTCCACAAAGTCTTAGAAATGGGGGACAAAGGGATGGAGAGATGGGTTTCAAGGATGGGAGAGCAAAGTGATAGGTTTTGGAGACAAGGGGAACAAGGGACTAGGTTTGGAGATGGCAGGGGGGCAGTTGTGCAAATATATATGTAGTACCTGAAACATTAGTTATGTAAAATGTATAAGGAACAACAATTGAAACTTTGAAATATTGGTAACAATATACGTTGCATTAAACCATGGTTTGAGAACTCCGTGAGTACTCTCCAAAAAATCTCCAAATTTCTGAGTCCTATCTTTGGCTGAGTCCACTCGCCACCAACTCCCATGGCAAGTCCAGAAGAGTTTTGGGCAGTACTTGTCCAAGTCTCGCCCCGGGACCAGACTCGAACTCCCAAGTTTTGGGCACAAACTCTTGGGTCATCAACCTATGTTGGCTCCTATACCTCTACAACCCATCAATTTGCTAGGCTTTCCTTAGACCAAAGGGTGTTGCAGTCAAGGAGATGCAAGATACTATGTACATCTAACAGTTGCAAGGACATGGATATAGATACAACTATTTTTCAAGACCCCCAACATGGATAATACTATGTCTTGAAAAATAGTCGTATCCATATCAGATGTCCTTGCAACTTTTAGTTGTACATAGCATCTTGCATCTCATATCTATATATATATATATATGGTGAATAGTAGGTGTCCTCATGCTAGCAAGATGGGTGGGAGAGATTATTGGGCAAGTAGGCCTTTACCTCTATATAGTAGGGGTAGGGGCTATGGAACCAACTAAAGTTTGGGAGGGGGGTGGGCTGCCCAACCTGAGCTAATAGAATCTCCCAGTTGTTCCTATTTGACCCAAAATCGATCGATCTAGCCATGAGCAGGTTGAAGAGAGCCCCAAGAGGCCTTGGAGGACTGAACACACGTATGTGGCAAAATATAGGGATGACTTGTGGCTAGGAATGAGAGGCCAACCAAGATCAGAAATAGCTGGTTTTTCGCGAAATCCATTTCAATAGAGCATGCACACTTATGGCCCAAGGCAAAGCACCCACCCTGCATGCCTATCAATTATAGTGATGCCCTGTAGTTCCCGCCCACACATGTTACATATAGAATATGGCGTACTAGTCAACTATCGAACTATAGTTGAGTATAGAACCAACTATAGTGTTGATGCCCTTAAAATAGTAGGGGTGTCGTGAACTATAGTATCGTTGGGTCTATTATCCCCCCACCACTATAATTCTTAATTAATCAATGCCCTATAGTTCTCACCCACCCACGTTACATATAGAATCTGACATACCTACCAACTATTGAGCCATAGTTGAGTATAGAACCAACTATAGTGTAGATGAAGCTAATAAAGCCAATGAATAGTGTGGATGCCCTTAAAATAGTAATGGTGTCGTGGACTACAGTGTCGTTGGGTCTATAACCCCCCCCCCACCACTATAATTCTTGATTAATCATGTTATGGTAAATCGATCTATTAAACAAAGGAGACAAAAGCTCCTTGAATAGATTTACAAAAACGATGTTTCTAAAAGAAACAATTGTGAATTGAAGCCAAAATTAGAAACTAACTATACTAACTATGATGACCATTAAAGAAACATTACATTATTTAATACCCTCCCTTACTGGTCATCATCCTAACAACCCTACAAAAGACAATCTGCAGACCTTTTAGAGACAATCACAAAGAAGGCTGCCTTAATGGTCATCGTCCTGACAACCCTACAAAAGACAATCTACAAGTCTTTTGACCACAAACACAAAGAAGGTCACCCCTTCTCTTCAAAACACTTTGCAACTGCTGAAACCCTCCCTGGATCTATAGAATGTTAATGATCAAGATAACTAGAAACCTTCCAACCTGGTATTGGGAAAAGAAAAATTGTCCCTCCTTGTAGCCCAGAGACACCGAGAACAGCTTCTCAAACTGAATTGAAGAAAAATTGGCAAACCTTTGTGCAGACTGTCGCCCTAGCAACTCTAAGTGTGATCCACAATAGCTACAAGAAACCACAACTTTTGTGGGAAAATCACCAAACCCTTGATGTGATGCAGAGATCACCCATGAAACAGTATTTTTTTTTAATGAAAAAACTATAAAACCTTACAATAATTTTTTTCAAGGAAAAAATTATAAAACCCAAAAACAATTCAAACACGATTTACGAGGAGAAAAATCGATCAAAACCCATAAACAATTGTTAAGGAGAAAATCAGACAAAACCCAAAAACTGAAACATCATAGAGTAGCTAGCACAAAATCCAAGACACAATCAGCATACAAAACTTCGTTTTTGAGGAAAAACAATAAAACACTTCTAGAATTTTTTTAAGGAGAAAAATTATAAAAACCCACAACTAATTTTTATGGAGAAAAAGTTAGAAAAACCAGCACTAATTTTTTATGGACAAAAATTAGAAAACCCATGCAACCAGAGAGCCCTCCCAACCTATGGAAACCCTAACCAGGGCATAGAAGAGCAAACATGGAGCTGAAAAGAACTCGAAGGACTTAGTGCGGGTTGCAAGTTCTAAGAAAAAAACTGCAAACAGAAGAGCCCAAAATCCACATTGCAAGCAACAAAGAGGTGTTGAGACATGGACCAGCTAGGACTCGAACCTAGGACCTTCCATACGCTGCTGGAGTGCTCTACCACTGAGCTACTGGCCCCTCTTGGACCAATCCATCATCAGTCCGGGTGTGGCTTATTTCCAACACCAACACCCCCCCTTAAGCCACACCTCTCGTGTGCTTGGGGCTCCTAGCCTGGACCTGGCTCCGATACCATGTTGAGACATGGACCAGCTAGGACTCAAACCTAGGACCTTCCATACGCTTCTAGAGTGCTCTACCACTGAGCTGCTGGCCCCTCTTGGACCAGTCCATCATCGGTCTGGGTGTGGCTTATTTCCAACACCAACAAGAGGCACCCGAACAAAGATAAGGGCCGGCTTGACGCATTTGTAAAACACGACCTTTACCCAAAAAAAAGAAAGGCGCAGGATTCCAAAAAAAGACTCACAAAACCTTCGCTCGGGCAAAAAAAAACTCGAAACCGCATAACAAATAAACCAGTTGCGAGCAAAGAAAAGGAGAGTTACCACGCACAGCATGAAAACCAATCACGAAAAACAAAGGTAAAAAAACCTGTCGCGAAAATCAAAAGAATCGACACAAACTCCAATGAATTTTTTATTTTCCAAAAAAATCGAAGAACAAATTTTTGGAAAAAATTCCAAATCAAAAGAGGCTTGAATTTTTCTTTAAAAATTCGCCAAATTTTATGAAATCTCATCGACCTACTCTGATACCATGTTATGGTAAACTGAAGTATTAAACAAAGGAGACAAAATCTCCTTAAATAGATTTACAAAGACAATGTTTCTAAAAGAAACAATTGTGAACTAAAGCCAAAATTAAAAACTAACTAAACTAACTAAGATGACCATTAAAGAAACATTACATTATTTAATAAATCAATGCCCTATATACATAATTATTATTTTATTTGTATATAAAATATGTTATTAAATAATCTATTATATTTAAATATAATTATTATTTTATAGCTAAATATTATAATTTTATAAATAATAAGTATTAAACTTATTAAATTTAAATTTAGATACTAATAAAAATAAGTAATACAAATAAAATGAATATCAACAATAAATGATATTATTATTAGACTTATTAAGCTTAAATTTAAATACTAATAAAAATACTCAATACAAATAAATTCAATATCAACAATAAATGATATTAAACTTATTTAATATAATTAATATTGATAAAATTGTAAATTATGTATTAAAAAAATTAATTTATTAATAAGTTATAAATAAAGATAAAAATTTAAAATTGCCACCCACTTGTAGCTCATTGTAACTATCAAGCCTAGTCAATAAGTCAATGTCATCCCAAGATACGACATATTTTAGTATTCTTTTACAATAAAAGTAGGACATACATTTCAAATTTGATGCACCTTTAGACTATAGAAAATAGGGAAAACAAAAAGAAATTTAAATCAATCAAGGAACCTACCTCTCCTCGTGACAAGATTTATGCAAAATGTTAAGGTTTTCTTTCTATTTGAGGGTTTTTATTTGATGTTTTAGGGTTAAAAGGCTATATCTAGGATGTATTGTACATAATGTAAACATTCAATGAGATATTGTTAGGACCTGATAGCATTGAAACAAAGTTATCAAAGATGTGATGAGATATTAGACAAATTGGGCAAGCATCCTAAGAGGTTGAAAGCTTTCTTTTCAATGAGAAAGAAAGTAGTATTAAAAGATTCTACTAGTGCAAGAAATTTAGGTGGTGGCAAGAAAAAATTAAGAAGACAAAATCTTTGCTTTTCATGCAAACAGCCTTGGGGAACCTAATCAACTATGTGTTGTGACGTTTTCACACATCGCCCCATTACAAATGGGGACCCTTGCTTTTTTGCTTTTTAGGGTTTGTTTTTGGGTTTTTTTACGGTTTTGTTAGTTAGCCTTTGCATTTTGAGTGCTGTCGGGGAGATCAATGGGGTAGCAAGTCCTACTTAAGTGATGCCCTAGTCCTGAAATATGGCTAAGTCTGGAATGTCCTGAAATTTGGCTAAGTCTGAAGTCCTGACCCTGAAATTTGGCTAAGTCTGGAACGTCCTGATCCTGAAATTTGACTAAGTCTGGAAACTGAAAAAACCTCCAAAAACTAGATTTTGCAATATAACTCCTGGAGGTCTGAAACCACTCTCAAACATCCTGAAAGTATATATGGAATATAACTTAAAGTATAACTTATACTTAAATGTTATATTCCATAAAAATTGTCCTGATAGAGAGTTCGAAAAGTCAAATTTCGCTCCCGTCCTTCACTGAGGATCCAGAGCGAATTTCGCTCCTGTCCCTCCCAGGAGGACCAAGGCGAAGCGCTCCTGTCCCTCACCAAGGGTCCAGAGCGATAATGCTTAGTTGAGCCATTCCTGACCTTGTTTGGACGAATTGAGACATCAAAGGCATGGTGAAGGACGAAATGAGCATGATAGAGCATCCAGACTTGATCAAAAACAATGAAATGATGAAGTTTTTGCCTAGAAGGTCAAATTCGCTCCTGTCCCTCACTGAAGGACCAGAGCGATTTTCTTTATATGCACAATTTTAGACCTTTTTTGGACATTAACTTTTATTCATAGCATGAAGTAAGATGATATCTTCCTTAGCCAAGACTTTTTTTGATGAAAATTGTAACGATTTGGCCTAGAGAGCAAATTTCACTCCTGTCCCTCAATGAAGGATCGGAGCTTAAAGTCTGACATTGCTTTGTCCTCGCAGGATTTTAACGACTTGATGGTTTGAAGAAGTCCAAGGAGATGCATTTTACCAAATGAATATAACTTGAAGTGTCATCGTGAAGAAAAATGAACCAAAATGCAAAAATCGCTCCTGTCCCTCAGTCAGGGACCAGGGCGAAGTCTATTGTAGCTCCCGTCCCTCTCCCAGGGACCAGAGCGAAATTCTTCATAAGGCACGTTCTGGGCAAAGATCAAGCAAGTCTTAAGTTCGAAGGCAAGAAAGGAGGTGAGTTGAACCCGTTGAAGACAAATTGAAGGATTTGCACTAAAATACCCCAGTTCGCTCCTGTCCCTCAGGCAGGGACCAGAGCGAAATTTCCATAAAGGCATAGATTTTGAGAGTTTATCAAGTATCAAGCGACCAAGGAGGATTAAAGGACTTCATTGTACACGATGAAAGCAATGGCAAGTCAATGGAAGCAAAGACAAGCTCATAACCTTGAAATTCGCTCCTGTCCCTCAAGTAGGGACCAGAGCGATATCCACTATATTTGCCAAATCTCTCAAAAATCACGTTGAGACAAGGTTATGCGAGATGGTACAAGGTCTAAGGTGTCTTTAGAAGATGATATACGAAGGTTCCAAACGTCAAAATGCTATCAATTAAGCCAAGGAACTTATATCGCTCCTGTCCTTCAGACAAGGACCAGGGCGATTTTCACAAAAACATTCATTTTCCTTCAAAATCATGACAAGGCAAAGATACACAAGATCAAGGACATTATTTAAGAGGCAATGGACGAGGAACCAAGGTTGAAAGATGACGCATTTTGACTAGGGCTTCAAGTCCGCTCCTGTCCCTCTCCAAGGGACCAGGGCGATGATCCTCCAAACATCAAAAACGCCTTGTAGAAGTCAAGTGAAACAAGCGTGGAATGAAGAAACAATGTTATTATTCGCCTTATGATGGAGATTAAAGATCGAAGATGCAAGATCAAGGAGAAACATGAAGTTCGCTCCTGTCCCTCTCCAAGGGACCAGGGCGATACTTGCTAAATCACTTGTTATCCTTTGAAGATCACGTCAAAGCAAAGTTGCACAAGGTTCAAAACATCATTTGGAAGGCGATACAAAGGAGGTGAACTTTAAAATGTTACCAATTTGAGCTTGAAATGGAGAAAACGTTAAGATCGCTCCTGTCCCTCTCCAAGGGACCAGGGCGATATCATATCAAGAAGCACTTGTTCACACAAGCAAGTCAATCTAGCTCGAAATCCCTAGCAAAAATGTCAAATTCAACGTAAGAATGGAGACTTTGAACGTCGAAATTGCAAGAATCAAGACCAAGATGATGGATCGCTCCTGTCACTCAGCCAGGGACCTGGGCGATGAGGTATGTATTTTTTCATCTTCAAAATTTTGGCGTTAAAACATTTTTTGAATTTATTTTAAATGCTAAAATCGATAAATTTAAAAAATTCAATCAAAAAGCATTTAAAAATAACGCATAACATTTATTAATTAATTTTGCCTATTAAAAATCGAAAAAATTAATTATAAAGGCATAAAGTTAATTAATTATAAAATCAAATTGAGCGCTTGGGTTTATTTTACAAAAGTCGGCCTTGGTTTTTTATTAAAAATGGCTTTTAATTATCTTTGTTTTCACCAAGTTGGCCTAAGGTAATGCATGAGGAAAGTGCTTATAAAAGGAGGTGTTTATTTCATTTTTAAATCATTATTCAAGCATCCTCTTTCATATGCGATTTGGAGTATACAAAGGAAGTGCGAAATTATCATTCAAGAGGAGCGAATTTCAATAGGAAGGCACAAGCATTATCAAAGGAGTTCGAGTTTCAAGTTAGGCGAACTTGCCAAGGACATTGAAGAACACATCAAAGACTCCAAGGGTGGCGAATTGATAAAGAGGACGTTCCTTATCCTTGAAGATCACGTTGAAGACCATCTAACGTTAATTTTGCCTAGGCAAATTCCTTGTTTTGCATTTTAGAGTTAAACTCTCAAGTAAGGTATGACAAGATCCCTTGTTTTAATTTCGAATTTTGATCGTCATAGCCTTAAATTTTGAAATTTTGAATTCTAATAGCTCAATCGTCGTTTAGGAAGTGATAACTCAAGGACTTATTATGAAGTTTCCTAAATTTAATCTCTAATCTAGTTATTCATTGCAAAATCATGTTGCTAATTTTGAAATGTTGTGTAGGCATCAAATGGAGATCTCATCAAGGAAAATCAAGCCGGATCAAGGACAGTCTTCGCCGGGACGATCAAGCCAGGACAGGGGCGACCTCTTTCAATCCAGCGTTCCAAGGCGAGGTACATCATCATCCTACACATCAAGGACACATGGAGTTAGGACAAGGGCTCGTTGAAGAAGCAAATAATTTTAGAAGAGTTAATCAAAGATAACTTCTCAACGCTACCAAATTGAGTATCAACCAAGTGTCAGACGAGGTGGCGTCCTAGTCATCATTTCTCCAATCAGTGAGGTCCACCTCAGCATGTCCAGATTCAATGTACTTAACTCATGGAAGGTGGCACAAACTCCGATGTACCTACCCCGGCTATCCATTGGTCGATTTTTCTAGAGGGGACATGTGTCCAACCAATACAATTTTATCATTGGTCAAGCATTAAATGTTATTAATGGTTGTAACAAACCCTAATTAGGGTTTTCATTGTTGAATCTTGGCCATTGATCTTGAATTGATCTAAGCCATCAAATTGTATTGTGGGCACTATATAAGCCCAGGCATTTCATTTGTAAAGGCTAATTAGAAATAATTAGAGAGAAAGTTGTAAATAATAGAAAGCAGTTAGTAGATAGAGAGTAGTTAGAAATTGATAGAATAGCAATTAGAGTAGAATAGGAGGACAAGGCAAGAAATTGTTGCCATTGATTGTAAACAAACTCCATTTTCATTGAAGTAATGGTGAAGTGTGTCGTTTCTTGAAATTTGCATGGTTTCTTGTTGAGTCTTCAATCCTAGATGGTAGATGATTAGATGAATGGAGGAAATGTGATTGATTAATGGTGGAAATTCGTATATCCATACTACTAGCAGTTTGTTGATTGCAGACTTGCCTTGTGTAGTCAACTGGAATCGTTCAGCTTAAGCTCAATTTCAATTTGTCGCTTCTTCATTGATATGCATCAACTTGATGGTGTCTATGCCTGCAGTGATGATTTGAACATCATAAAGCTTCCCTTAGAAGATCGCACTAGCCTTGTGGAGATGGTCCATTGATGTCAAAACAAGACCTAGTTAGAGTTTCATCAAAAATCAAATCATTGCTCCTACATTCTTAGTATTAGGATTAGATCTTCTCTTCGCCCTCATCCTTTTTCCATTTTTTCAAATCTAAGCCAGTAAGAGCCTGTGTTCCAGCAAAGCAGATCGGAAGTTCAATCATCAGATGTAAGTCCCCTTGTGATTCCAGCAAATCACATCATACCACTGGAGTTTATCCACACGTAGAGACCCTACTAACCAGAACATTGGAGTCATCCTAACTGATCCTTCATGCGAATCTTCAGCAGTTAGAGACTTTATTCAAGAGAGGATAAGGTACCCTTAGGTATTTTATTCTGTGTTTGATGGTGTACAAAATACACGTCAACACTATGTACAGGTAAAATGGTAGAGAGGCTAAAGGAAAGACAAAATGACGCATAAGGAGAGATTGGAAAAGAGAAATAGACAAATTGTTCCATTACCAATCCGGACATCTCAGTTAAGGAATGTATTAACATTGAACTTGTTGAAAATTCCAATATTCTAATGCCATCATTTCAAGAGGTTCGGAAAGAAGAAATTGTTTTTGTAAGTCCTTATAATTCTCAAATTGAGGATGAGGCTAATTTTCTATGTGACCAGAGAAGATAAGTACATTGATGTTCATGAGATTGAAATCTAAAGATAAGTCAGCAAAAGAAAGTATGGACCAACAATGAAGACAATAGGACTAACACAGTTTTGTTCCAGCAAAATGACACAATGGAATTGTAGCGTCGTAAATTGTACACACTTGCTAGGGTGGTACAATTTCACACCTAGTTTAGCACCCGCCTTAGTGCATTTTACATTCTGCATTGCATTTCTCCTTAAGCACTTAATTAATCAAATTAATTAGGTCTAAGGTCCTATTTCATCATTCTCTACATCATAAAATTGGGCCCTTTTCACTAAAGCGCGCCCTTCGCATTTCATTCCTCCAATACACCACTTAATCAAAAACCCTAATTAAGTCCTATTTCGAACTTGGGGGCTTGGTTTCGGGGTCAAAACATCTCGAAATCACCTGTAACTTCGGGATTCTCTCTAAAATCATCATATCCAACGGCCCTGAAAATTTGGTGAAAAGTTGTCGGGACCATGGCGCCCGGAGTGCAACATGGTCCCGGACATTTTTCCCGAAATTTTAGGAGCGCGATCCAATCATAAAAAAAAGCTTAACCCCAAGAAATTGGCGGGATATTCAATCTCTAGGTCGGCCAAAATACGAATTTACGACCTAGGGTTTCATACATAAAAGCTCTCTTTCCTCATTTGAAGGGATCGGATTTTTGGTTTCCAGGAACTTCATATGCAGCGAAAGGGCAGATCTTTGAAGACTTCAACATCTTACAACATCTTTCTATCAAGCATCTATCAAATTCATTCATCCACTTAGGGCTTGGAAGACATTGAAGAACAATAGGAGATTACCGACTGAAGATTGGCTTGTACTCCTCCCTTGAGGGTTGGGTATGATTTCATGTTGTTTTCATGTCTTTACATAAGCTTCAATACATCATTTATTCATGCTTTAGATCACTTTGCATCTTGATTTAGAGCATTTACATTATCATTTACAAGCAATTAGGGTTTACTTTCTAGGTTGCTCTAGCTTGCTTTCTTGCATTTTGGACCTTGCACACACACTAGGTCTGCACACACAATACATTTTACAAAACAACTTGGCTATTCGTGGAGGTGGAAATCACCGAAGCGGGGGTTTGACTAAGGCAAAACCCTATATAGCCGCCCCTCCCCCTTTTCAGATATTATTGCAGGTTTCGGGATTCGGACGACGCCGCGGGATACAGATCCGGAGAGAGAAGGTTGGAACAGCACTCTGTGTGAAATTGCAGAGCAGGAGACCAGGACAGGGGCGCTGGGCGCCCTGGTCCTGCCAGGACAGGGGCGCTGGGCACCCTGGTCCCTGGGACAGAGGCGCTGGGCGCCCTGGTCCTCCGGACAGACAGTTTACAGACAGTTTCCAGACAGTGTTTCAGAGTGCAGAACAGTGGTTTCCGGTGCAGTTTTCAGGACAGTGGCGCCCGCGCCCCCGTCCCGAACATTTTCAGTCCGATTTTGACTCCGGGTACATATCTGCATTCTTATTTCATCCTTGTACTTACAGCTGTTCATTGTTTAATCTCAATTCTGCAATCTTGTTATTAGTTCATACTCGCATTTTGAGATTAGGGTTTGAACTTGCATTACTTGATCTTACAATTTCAACAAGGGAATAGGAATCCTAATAGATATCCCGTGGCTCTCTCTTTCACCAAAAGAAGTAGCCAATTGTGCGATATCTCTAGGCTCTTTCGTATTCCGTAATGTGTGTCAAAAGGTAGGATTAGGGCATGATTAACCTAGTCTCGCTTTTTCCCCCACACATTTTGGTGAACCCGACGTGAATCTATCATTGCTTCCTCTTGCATTACATTTGTTAGATCTAGATCTAGATTTAGTGTGTTTTCATTTCATTTTCATTAAAAAAAAAAAAAAAAAAAAAAAAAAAAGAAAAGGGTGTTTCTTTGCATTGGGTGTTTAAGTTTTGTGTAATCTTTTCAAAATGTCAGATTTTTATTTGCAAAATGTTCATGCTTTTGATGATTATTATGAGTATAGCCAAGATGAATTAGATGAAGCTTTAGATGAGTTTTTAAACCCTAAAGATGCCAAACCTTCATTTTACCAAAAACTCATAAACCTTGTTACTATGCCATTTAGGTGTGATGAGAAAGATAAGTTGAATGAGTCCTCTCAAGGGTACATTCCTATCAACTCTTCCACTAAATCTAGTAACATGGTTGTTTTCACCAATCCCCTCTATGAGGAGATGTCTCCTTTTGAATCAAAAGATAAACCTTTCAATAGATATGATCATGCTTTGTTGGATGATGCTCTTGATGACTTTGTGGCTTTATCGAAATCTTTAAACAAGAACAAAACTTCTAAATTGGTTAACATGATAAACTTGAATGAGCATAAAAAGCCTCTCTTTGAAGTCCAAGGAGCTTATCCTTCTCCC
This sequence comes from Cryptomeria japonica, assembly GCF_030272615.1. Classification (NCBI taxonomy): domain Eukaryota; kingdom Viridiplantae; phylum Streptophyta; class Pinopsida; order Cupressales; family Cupressaceae; genus Cryptomeria; species Cryptomeria japonica. The sequence continues at coordinate 231,020,899 of NC_081409.1, forward strand.
ACCTTTCAAGCTTCCAAGTCACCTCTCCTTACTGTCCAAGGAAGGTATGATCATGATTCCTTTCGTACCCCGAATAAACCAATCATCACCGTGCAAGGGAGAAAACCTATAAGTCCTTACAGTTATGCTAAACAAATAACTAGAGAGAGTTATCATGCGGTTGCCCATACTTATCATACTAGAAATAATAGGCAACCTAATCCTCCTCCTGTTATTCCAGTTTCCCTTCCTAATCCTCAACCAATTCTTCCTCAAGCCCCTCGTATTTCGCAAGTTATGGGTAAGGAATATGATCTCATAGAACAACTTAAAGCTACCCCTGCTAAGATATCCCTTTGGGATTTGATTCAAACTTCTTCCGCTTATCATGGAATGTTACAAGATGCCTTGAAAGATTTGAATGTTCCTCCACCGAATACATCTAGTAATATAGCATCTTTTGTTAACTCTGTGATGAATCCTAAAGCTCAAATTGTGTTTACCCAAGATGAGTTGCCTACTAGTGAAATTCAACAACAATATGATCCCTTGATGATTGTGGTTATCATGAAAGACACTGCTATAAGACGAACACTAGTAGATAATGGCTCTGGCCTTAATGTGTGTAGCATTAATTTATTGCATAAGATGAATGTGGATACGTCTCTTATTGAGCCTGACTCTCGTCCCATTCGTGGCTTTGACAATGTGGCTAAGACTTCATTAGGTATCATCACCTTACCTCTCACAATAGGACCTGTTACTTTGCCTACTCCTATCCATGTTATGCCGGGAAATTTAACATATAACTTGTTATTAGGGAGGCCTTGGATTCACAGCATGCAAGCTGTCCCCTCTACATTGCATAGACAAGTTAAATTCGTTTATAACAATAAGACATACACTTTGATGGGTGATACTAATTTTCAAGCTTGTCTACAAACATCTACTTCCAAAGGGAGTTCTTCTAAGCCATCCTCGTCTAGTGATGACTCTTTAAACAAGAAGCCTATCGATGAATCCTCGCTCTCCGATGATCGGAATTCTTTGGATGAGTCTGGAGCTCCTGAAGAGGATCCTTCTCGACTTGAAACTACACATAAAAAGGATTTTGATCCTGAGAAGGTTCTCGTAGAGGATGATTGGGGATCTCTTGATTTTAACCCTACCTTTGTGGGTGAATATAAGGTTCCTTCTAGAGAAATTAAAATTGAAAAGAAGGAAGAAGCTGAAAATCACAAAGTTGAAAAGAAAGAAGAAGTTAAAAATCAATCAACCTTACCTGAATCTATGAGTAATAATTTTGTGGCCGCTTCTCAAACTTCTTCTCCTCACATCTATAATTATGAAGAGTTTGATTCTTTGTCTTATGAAAAACCACCTTCTCTTCCTGAAATGGCTGATCGTTATGGTCGTGGTTTTCGCATTTTTGCTAAGCATGGGTATCATGGAAAAGGTTGTGGTGCTCATGAACAAGGGATAAGAGTTCCTCTAGAGACTAATTTTCACAATTATGCCTTTGGACTTGGCTATAATCCCTGCAGACGTACTAAAGCTTCTAAAAGACCATGCATTAGTGTTAATGCTATTTCTACATCTCTATCAATGCAGCACCCTGAGTATATTGATGGGGATCCTTCGGGTGACTGTGCTTTGGATATCTTCCCTACCGATGATGCTTTAGCTGAGTTCTTGGGAGCCTATGACACTCTTCCTCGTTATCATCACAATAGGGGACTCCCTTATTGTTTGAACACCGAAGCCTATTTTGGAAAAGAGATTGATAATGATGAGATTGTGAAAAAATTCCCTCAGTTAAAGGATACTCCTCAACAAAGTAATCTTCTCATAAGTGATACCACTGATGTTAAGATAGACCTTTGCAATAAAGAGAAAGTTATTAAAATTGGAAAGTGTTTGGATGAAGAGGAACAGAAACAATATGAAGAACTATTGCATGAATTCTCTGAGATCTTTGCTTGGACATATTCTGACATGCCTGGTATAGATCCTAAGATCGTTACTCATAATATTGTCTTAGTTCCTGATGCTAAGCCCGTGAAACAAAAGATTCAAAAAATGAATCCTAAGGTGGCTCTGCTTGTTAAGGCTGAGATTGAAAAATTATTGGAGGCTGGATTTATCCGCCCTATTGACTATTCCCCATGGATTTCAAATATTGTCACTGTGGCTAAACCAGACAACAAAATAAGAATGTGTACTGACTTTCGGGATCTAAATAAGGCTTCTTTAAAAGATGATTTCCCTCTTCCAAACATTGACATGATAGTTGATTCTACGGCAGGACATGCCTTGTTATCCTTCATGGATGGTTTTTCGGGCTACAATCAAATTTTTATTAACCCTCAAGATCAATTCAAAACTGCTTTCACCACTCCTTGGGGTACGTTTTGTTGGATAATGATGCCTTTTGGACTTAAAAACGCCGGTGCAACTTATCAACGAGCGATGACCCTTATCTTTCATGATTATATGAATAAGATTTTAGAGGATTATGTTGATGATATTTTGGCCAAATCCTTTCTTCGCATGGATCATGTTAAAATCCTTCGTCAAATCTTTGAAAGAATTCGTAAATATCACATGCGCTTGAATCCCCGAAAATGTGTTTTTGGTGTGGATAGTGGAAAACTATTAGGGTTCATAGTTTCGCATCATGGGATTGAGGTGGATACTAAGAAAATAGATGCTATTGTCAACATGCCACCTCCTAGAAATGTGTCTCAACTTAAAAGCTTACAAGGAAAGATTCAAGCTATTCGTAGGTTCGTGTCTCAGCTTGCGGATCGTACCTTTCCTTTTACTCAACTTCTTAAAAAGGATATCACTTTTCAATGGAATGAGGATTGTCAGCAAGCATTTGAAGATTTAAAAGTGTATTTGGCTAGTCCTCCTATTCTTCAACCTGCTGAACCTTCTAAACCCTTCCTTCTGTATACAGCTGCTTCTTCTCATGCTCTCGCAGCATTGTTGGCACAACATGATAAAGATGGTAAGGAATGTCCGGTTTATTACATAAGTCGTACCTTACTCGATTATGAGATCCGATATTCTGCGATAGAAAGACAATGCTTGGCCTTGGTATTTGCGACTCAGAAATTGAGACATTATCTTTTGAATTCAGAAGTCCATGTCATGGTAAAGTTTGATCCTTTGAAGCATCTTTTCTCTAAAACTGATTTATCAGGACGTCTAGCTAAGTGGGTTATGATGTTAACTGAATTTGACCTTAAATTTGTTTCACAAAGAGCAATTAAAGGACAAGCGTTGACCGATCACTTAGTTGAGGCCCCTTCACCTTTCTCCTTCCCTAACCCTGAGTCCTTTCCTGACGACTTCATTCTTTCTATAGAGAAAGATGAAACTTGGGAGTTATACTTTGATGGCTCTAAGTGTCGTACGGGATCGGGGGCAGGTGTTGTTCTGATTTCTCCTACAAAGAAGTCCATTCCTTTATCATATCGTCTAAATTTCCTGTGTACCAATAACATTGCTGAGTATGAGGCTCTTATAGCGGGAATAAAAGCAGCCTTAGCTCTGAATATAAAACACATACATATCTATGGAGATTCGCAATTGATTATAAGACAAGTAACAGGAATATATCAAGCAAAACAAGACAAATTATCACAATATAAAGACCTTGCTGTCTCTTTATTACAAAATTTCGATTCTTATACTATGGAACCCGTTCCTCGAAAAGATAATCGACATGCGGATGCAATGGCATGTGTGGCTTCTCTTGTATCTTTAGAGGACCCTGTGGTTGATCTTAAATTTGTTATTCACAATCTTATTTCTCCAGCTATTGTAGACGATTCTAGCTTGGTAACATGTTGTGATTTTATAGACTCAGATGAATGGTACTCGCATATCGTAAGATATTTGACTGATGGTACCTTTCCTGATTCCGCTAATAGGAACACTAGGGCTAGAATCCGCAAGCTATCTGCTAGGTATATCATTCTTTCTAATGTCCTTTACCGAAGGGGTTATGGTGGTCTTCTCCTTCGTTGTCTTAACAAGTCGGAAATCCCAGTTGCTCTTGAAGAGGCACATTCAGGTGCCTGTGGGGGGCATTTTGGGGGCAAATCCTTGGTTCATAGATTGCTTCGTATGGGATACTATTGGCAAACTATGCAGAAGGATTCCTTTTCATTTGTTAAAAAATGTCATCAATGTCAACAACACAATAATCTGATTCATGCTCCTGCCCAAGAACTCCGTTCTCAAGTAGCTTCTTGGCCTTTTTCCGCATGGGGTTTGGATCTTATTGGTAAAATCTCTCCTCCTTCATCTCAAGGACACACCTTCATTATAACCGCAACAGATTACTTTACGAAGTGGGTAGAAGCTATTCCCCTTCGCTCTACCACTGCTGAAGTGATTTGTCAATTTCTTCTAGAAAACATCATTTCTCGATTCGGGATACCTTCTACTATTATTTCAGATAATGGGACATCGTTTAAGAACAAGGACGTGAAGAAATTCCTCGAGAAGTATCATATCAAACATTGATTTTCTACACCTTACTATCCTCAATCAAATGGCCAAGCTGAATCATCCAATAAGATAATTGAACAAATTCTTCGCAAAACCATGAGTAAGCATGGTAAGGATTGGAGTAACCAGCTAATCTATGCTCTTTGGGCCTACCGAACGAGTGTACGAATTGCTACGGGAACTACTCCTTATAATCTTGTTTATGGTGCTGACGCTATTATACCCTTAGAATTAGAGATTCCATCACTTAGGGTTTCTCTCAAAGGTATAGTAGATGATGACTCTTATAGAGAACAACGACTTCAACAGCTTGAGATGCTTGATGAACAGCGCATAAACGCTCTTAACATATTCAAGCGTATCACAAAACTCTACAACGAAGCTATAATGATAAGGTTATTCAACGTTCCTTCTCAGTAGGCGACTTAGTCCTTTATGAGAATCAACGCAATGTGAATGCCTTACCTGCAGAAAAGGGAAAATTCAGTCCTAATTGGCTTGGACCATATATCGTTATTGAAGATTATGGATCAGGTGCTTACAAAATAGCGGATGTAGACGGTACGCCTCTTAAAGAACCTATTAATGCTATGCACTTGCGTAGATATTATGCTTAATTCTTCATTCTTCATCTATCTTCTTTTTCAATTCTTCAACATTGGATAATATGTTAGTATCTCTTAATTAAAGCAAAATAGAATTAAATGTTATGTTGTTTAATCTATATTGCTTCGTTCCTAACAAGCGTGTCTTCTTACTTTATAGTTTGTCTTGAATTCATTTATGTAAATTGTAAAAGATTTACATTCCTATCATGCTAGCATATTATACAGTGTCTTTATGTGTTAAGTAGAATCGTATCATGTTGTGTTTAAATTCAGAATTAAATCACATTAGTTATATGATTCTTAGACTTAATGCATATGTCTTCCTTATCATCAATGTAGTACTTGATTAAATACTTAATTAAGTCACACATGTATCAATTTAATCATGGAGCATTGAGAAATCAATCACATGGAAATTAAATTCTGAACATACATGTACATTTACCAAATGAATTAGATTTAATCAAAACAAAATATACATTGTTTTAAGCATTAAAGATAACACATTTGAGACAAAGAGAAGCATGTATATATACATATATATATATGTGGATCGTATACAAAAACAGGTCACTGTATATCCAAAATGTGACCTCTCTTTTACATCATAAAATCATCTCCTATCCCTAGGGCTAGTAGCTGGAGAGTGTTGACTGGACACTCCCTCCTGATCTGGCCGTGAAGGTGGACCCATGGGTGTGTAGCGCGATACAGATCGTGAGTGACTCCGAGAGGAACTCCTGCGATCCCTATCCATAAGGATCGCGCGATAGGTGGTAGCCTCGGCCTGAGCTGCTGCTAGATCTCGCCGCGCCTGCTGGAGGTCCTCTGATAGGACTCTCTCTCTCTGCTGCGCCCGCTGGACGTCCTCTGATAAGACTCTCTCTCTCTCCCTCCATATATCTACTTGTACTCGGAATGGGGAAAACAAGTCCTCATGCCGACCCACATTCCCCTGAGGCCTATAGGCAATCTGTGAGGAACTGGGGATCTGTGCTATCATGGAAATGTCTGTCATTGCCTGCTGAATCAGGGATCGCCACTCCTGCACATTAGCTGTGGCAGTAGAACAGATTTTTTGTTAGTACCATTCGATATCATCAAAACATTAATCAATCAATATAAAACTACTATACCTGGATCTCCCTCACGCCAGTAGGGATCATGATATGGTACCATCTGTGCCTGGGCACCGCTAGGCTCCCCTCGCTCGAATAATCTGTGCACGATGGGTGTAGGCTGGACGGTACTAGGAACAGGTCTCTGTATCGCCTCATGTTCCCCCTGTTGGGGAATAAGAGGTGGATCCAGAGCTATGGTATCGTCTCCTGAATGGTGGGGAGCTGCATCCGATTCCTCCTCGTCATCCTCATCCTCATCCGCATCATCACCTGCATCTCCCTCATCCTCCTCTCTATCTGTATCCTCCTCCTCCTCCTCGGCACTGGACTGATCGCCTGTAGGTGGATCAGGATCTCCCGCCTCCTCATGATCCTCTCCCTCCTCTGGCTCCTCTGACCTGGATCCCTGGTCCTCATCTTGGTCTCCATGTCTCCATAGGCCTGGATAGCCTGTCGGATGATCTGGTGAAAAGATAGGACCTAGATATGATCTCATAAACCATGAGACGTACCTGCGTTGTGCTCCAGGCTCTGCAGAGTAGTCAGTGACTACATCCTGATCAGATCCCTCTAAGTCTGTAGTCTCAATGTCATCTACCGTCGGTCTCGCTACTGCTCTAGGTCTGGGAAGGACCCGTGAGTGTCGAGTATAGATAGGCACATCGGCTGGAACACACTGCTCTAGCCCGAACTGCCTCCGTACTCGGTCGAAGTAGAAAGGGACTATGATGTGTGCATATCATCCTCGCAATAGGCGGTTCCTCTGTAGGCATGCTAACTGTCTCTCCATACCATCCCATCTGTGCATCTGTAGGTAAGGTCTCCACACTATCACCTCGGCTGTCAGTCTGTCAAAAATCACTCTCCAATATAACAAATCTCCCAATCTCCACTCGCTGGTAAGTGGATAAGCGAACACCCTAGGTCGCTCGCTCGCTGTGCTCAGCGGAAAGCCGACGGGCCTGGTGCATGTGAAGTGCTCTAAAATCCACACCTGCAGAAGTGTGCATGTCATCAAACTGAACCCATGTCCGAATACTGTTGTGCGTTGCACACGCCCCCTGTCGCCGACAGGGTCCCCCCTTTCCAGTTTTGAGTTTTTTGATCGTCATCCCGAGAATCGAAGCAGAGTTTCTCGTGTCTCCTCGAGCGAGTTCGTGATCAGTTCGTAAGCTGATCGATGTTGGAATAATGAACCAATGAGTCCTCTTGACTGATCTGGCTTTCGGGCGTAAATACCGAAAGTTTGTTCCAAAATTTCAAAGCTTAACGTAATGCAAACATTTTTCGGACTCCAGGTCCGAACTTGGCGAAAGTCAAGTTGAGGTAAAAAGGGAAACGTTATGCGCTCCCCCTTTTGGATTTAAGCGTCCGAAGGTGAAAATTCAAAATTTTGAAAGCATAAGGTGGCAATCGCATTTCGGACCCTAGGTCCGAAATTTCCAAAAAGTTAAAGTTTTAAAACATAACACTGCCCAGCCATTTCGGACCTTAGGTCCGAACTTCAGTGAAAGTTAAGTTTTAAAGCATATAGGCGAATAGCCATTTCGGACCTTAGGTCCGAATTTCAACCAAGGCGAAATAAAGTTAAAACACAACGCATACTTCGGACCCCCGCGTCCGAATAACACAAAGTGTTAAGCTTTTAAAACACAACAAAGCGCATACTTCGGACCCCCGCGTCCGAATAACACAAAGTGTTAAGCTTTTAAAACATAACAAAGTACATACTTCGGACCCCCACGTCCGAATAACACAAAGTGTTAAGCTTTTAAAACATAACAAAGTACATACTTCGGACCCCCGCGTCCGAATAACACAAAGTGTTAAGTTTTAAAAAGCAACAACAAAACGCATACTTCGGACCCCCGCGTCCGAATAACACAAAGAGTTAACTTTAAAACATAGCGAAATACACACTTCGGACCCCCGCGTCGGAATGACAACCAAGGCGAAATGAAACATAACATAGCGCAATACACACTTCGGACCCCCGCATCCGAATTTAACAAAGGCAAAGTGTTAGGTTTTAAAAGCAACAACAATACACACTTCGGACCCCCGCGTCCGAATTTAACAAAGGCAAAGTGTTAGGTTTTAAAAGCAACAACAATACACACTTCGGACCCCCGCGTCCGAATTTAACAAAGGGCGAAGTCAAGTTAAAAACACAGTGCAACGCCCATTTCGGACCCCCGCGTCCGAATGTCAACAAAGGGCGAAGTCGAGTTCTAACGCAGTGCAAAACGCATACTTCGGACCCCCGCGTCCGAATTTCAAAGGCGAAAGTTAGGTTTTAAAAACGCAGTGCGAAACGCCCATTTCGGACCCCTGCGTTCGAACTTCAACAAGGTCGGGCAAACAACGTTTTCGGACCCTAAGCGTCTAAAATTCCAAGGTGAAAGTTTAAAAACGAAGTCCAAAAAGCAAGCAAAACATTAACGCAGAAAGCACAGTGTGTAATGCGGAGGTCAGGACGAGCAAACCCGCGAAGGTTAGATTCGAAAACCTCCAATTCAAAATTCGAAAGGAACTCTCGAATCCGAAAACAAGGAGGTAAGACACTGCATCATCCTCCCATCAACCATTTAAAATTCAGGTTACTAGGCACAGAACCATGTGAAATTGATAAATCCTCTTTCATCCTCCAAACCGCGAAAATTTGAACAGGAAGGATAACCGTTGGGATTCAAATTTTGCAGGGTTATCCGCTCGCCCCGCGCAACAAGGTCGGGCAATCACCCATCATTCGCTCCAATCAGGTAAGTACGCCTTATCGCGTACGGTCATTTAAAATGTGTGAATCAAATAAGCAAATACGCAAAATTTGAAATGCTTAGAGTCTGCATCTCCGTTATTCGAACATCCAAAATTTAGGACTCATTCCCAAGGTTTGGCCGGAGACTGCATCTCTTTTCAAAATTCTCATGTTTTGCCTTTGTTAAAATTAATCCCAAAAAATTCGAGAGTAAGAATGCTTAGTCATAAATCTTCAGGAATATGATGCTGTTGAAGTTAATCGGATTGTTAGCCCAGAATGATATTAAACTAATCTCGGTCTGTTGAAACACTTCTGTTATTATCTAACCCGCATCGTCATTCTTGTATCACCTTGTAATCCATGTCTGGCTGTGCAGGATAAATGCCTAAATCAGCGGCAGAATCATCAAAAACACCCGCTGCAGCAGAAACCTCACGAGCATCCAAATCAGACGTCCCACGGAAAGTTGAAAGAATGAAGTATCAGTACCAGAGAGGAGGGTTAAGAGAGTCAAAGGTCCAGAGCATCTGGGACAACATTGGTGACACCGACCTTGGCCACATTGATATTCAGGATTTCAGGGATCGGGTCTTCTCGCCCAATGCATATGGCAGGCCTAGGCAAATGCTGGAAAGTGGCATCGCCCAAGCAGCAGGTTTTCCTCCAGCAATCCAGAACTATGAATTAGTAGTGGAAGCTGCTCGGCATTACGAGCCAAAGTCCAGATTAGTGCTTCTGGAAGATATCACTATTGCCGACTTCTCCCCTGAGGCTATCGGTGATGCATTTGATATCCCCTTTCCAAATAATCCCATAGCTACAACAATGGACGAGGCACAAGGGGCGTATGATATGAACCCAGCCCGATGCAGGGCACTGATTAACGAAGAATGGTTCAAAGAAAAAAGGCCTTCAAGCACCAGGATTGTGAAAAAGACCCCCAGAAGTGACTTTCATAATGAACATGGCGATATGGTCACCTTACTTAGCCGAGTCATGGGACTTCCTAAGTCCAACTACTTTGAAGAATGGATGTTCTATTTTACAGAACAGGTCTTTGCCGGAAAGTCTAAGTTTGACTGGGCCCAGATCATAAGTGATATCATCCACGCTCAGTTAATTGAGCTTGAGACAAAGAAGTATTTCACCATGACCTCCTATTTGGTCTATATGTTCGCAAAGAATCAGCCACTGCCAGGATTAATAATGAAAGGTGAGATCGGGAATGGGCCTGGTCAGGTAAAGGTTTATGATTGCTACCCGCAGCTGCACTACCAGGATATAGCTCAAAGGGAAAAGAGCAGCCCGGCTTACGCGGTTGGACAGTACGAACGTGTCAACGACGCCTTCACAATGCGCCTAGTCAGGCTAATGCAGGGAGGGTTACACATAAGGCTCTCAGAGCAAGCTACCATTTTAGTGCAGAGGTATGGGGCCTGGTTTATTCAGTTCCCAAGATTCTCCTACATCCGAATTGCTGGCTTTGAAGGTGCCCCCCTTCGACTTCCGCGGTACCCAACCGATAAAGTAGTCCTAATGGAGGTGGCAAGACAATCACGCCCTGCCGGCATATTGTTACGAGAGAGCAAGCAAGCTGGATTCGCATTTCCAATGATCATAGGCAACCATGATGTCCAATTGAGAACTCCCACCCTAGCAGAAGAGTCCCTTGCAGAGCTAGCCTCCTATGGCCTACAGGAACATTTTCCAAGAAAATGTTTTGATCATGACAATTTGGCAAAGAGGGCTTACGGTAGGCGCTACAGAGCAAAGGAGTCAATTGAAGATTACTGGAAAAATTGCTCCGATGACTACGAAGTCAGGCGACGGGAATATTCTAGATTGAGTGTGCAGCAAATGCGACTCTTTGAGTACCGTCGGGTCCCGGATCAGCTCACAGACTCGGGGAACTGCCTCCAAGTCCGAGAATTCGAAGCAGTAAGGCATCTCTTGCCAGGCGTTGATTGGTCTCAAGACCCAATCACGGATTTCGAAGCAGTCATGGCGGCCCCGGCAAGATACACAGATCAGTGGTTACAACACCAGATCGAGAGGCTAGTCCATGAAGGGGTCCAGTTTACTTACCATCTGATGGGCAATTTCGACTCTCAGTCTTCCGAAGACGAAAGGTCATCAGCTGAAAAACCAGAGAAAAGGAAGAAAGCTAAGGCTTGCAGAGGGACTCGGACGTCCAAAAGAACAAGAAGGGAGAAGATTCCCATAAGAAGGCCAGAGACCACTTCATCTTCAAAGGACCCCAGTTCGTCCGACGACGCCATAGATTTGGATTGCATACCTGCTCCGCCTTCCCAGAGCGACATAGAGGCATTCCAAGCCAATGACCCTCCTGCTCCAGATATGCCGGACACCGAGCAAAAGGGCCCCAATCCGACTAAGCCGGGTGACCAGATAGAGGAAGGAGAAATCCCATCCACCCAGGGGATCGAAGTGCATGAACCTACCCAGCAGAGCCGCCATGAATTACTACTCCTCCATGCAGCCAAGGACGACTCAACTGTCGAAGGGGAACAAAGAACAGACGAGATCCATGAGCTCGAGGGAACCAAGGAGCCACCATCACAGGAAGATGTCAGACAATTATTCAGTGAGATAGGGGAGAACTCAGATGCAAACAAGGAGCTTCCTCCTTCTTCCACCCCTCCGATGGCGGGACAGCTGTTAATTTGTGATCAGCCAGTTGGAAGCATGGGAGCACAAGGTGCTAACTTAACCCTATCCTCAACCCAGACAGTGCCTCAAGAGTGGCTGATCGCCAGAGCTCAGCGCAGGGCCGCCACCAAGGCGCCCATCGACCTTGAAGACATCTTCTCACGAATGGATCAAACAAAAGCAAAAGGGAAGAAGAAACCGAGAACATACTCTAAGATAACCAAGCATGGGCAAAGGAACCGCACTCTTCATATTGCTACCCCGCCCGTAAACAAGCCAGCAGATCAAATAACCCTGGCAGATTATAGCATTACGACTGTCCCCATCGGACGAGCTACAAAAGAGCAAGAAAAGGAGGAATTTAAGGACTCAGTGCAGAACATACTCAGACAGCTCGAGGAAATCACGGCTGAAAAGGACATGTATCGGGCCCATGCTGAACAAGCCGAGGGATACATCGATAAGCTCCTACGGCCACTACACAACCCCTCTGAATCCCATATTCCCCCAATGGCATTGGCGCAGAGGACCACAACTGAATTTGAAGGAATCCGGGATACCGCAAAGGCCGTTAAGGAATGGGTGCAAGACATCAAGAAAAAGGGAGAACAGATCCTCAAAGAAGTAAAGGAAATGGCTCTCCATCGAGAGCTCACTCTCGTCAGGCTGTTGGAAGTAAAGAGAGAATCCCTTCACATGCATGAAGTAGCGGCCTCTACCCTTCCCCTCCTAAGAGCTCTTTTCTGGACACATACACAAATTCCCACACTGCCTGACATCTTGAATCCCCATAGCATCAGTGTTCTCAAGGAATGGTATTGGACCGTCACCATGAAGAACAACGCCCAGGAAATTATTGACAAAGAAAATGACGCATGTGAGGCAATTCTGGGGAACATGCAAGAACTAGGCAAGACCATCCTCCGATCAATGGTTTCGGGGTGGATAAATGACCTGTCCGACAGTGTAATCCGGCCGGATTGGGAGGAAAGATTGGGAGCAGATAAGGTTTCTTATTCCATTGAAGACTTGAGTTTTGCTGGTCAGTTCCATTCAGACATATTGTGCTTCGAGCGTAATCGCTCCAGCTGGAAGGACGGTTTAAGGCACGTGGACCAGTATCTCGAAGGCATGCAATACAAAATTCGCCACCCTCCCATGCCGCCTTTTAATCCCCTCTTCCAATTATGCATCAAGTTTCAGGAATATGTCCGCGAGGAACGAGCAGCAGGTCGTGATTTATGGCGAGAATACCTGCATGGCGAAGACCAGTTTCTGCAAAAGGAATGTGAAACCAGGATAGAGAAAGTAGTTTCTCAAAAATGCCTTTTTCCGTCCAAGTCTTAAAAAGTGCACTTTTGTCCCAAAAAGGTGACAGTTGACTTTTGGTCAACATATTGTAAAGTTTTTTGTGCACCTCCCCTTTTTGGATTATTTCAAAAGTTATAATTATCCTTTGGTAGTTATTGCTCCTTTTGGGGTAGTTGTAGATATTTATCCCCCTATTTATGAGTGCGGGTCCCTCTTTTTGTAAGGATGAATCTGGGCCACTTGTTTAGATTAGATCTTGGCCATTCATCCATTTTTGGAAACCTATTTAAGGGGACTGGTTTTCCCTCATTTGGGAGGAAGTTCTTGAATTGTTGCGAAAGCTCTGAAGAAATTTTGCAGGAATTAATACAATGGCTTAAAATTACCTTCAAATTTCCTTGTGAGTGCATGGTCTCCTTCTTCATTTAAATTAGAAAGCTTTTAAATTATGTCTATTCATTTTGCACAGCAGTTCTTACCAAGCATCTGATAGAATCTTCACAGTCCATACCATTAGAGGATAGCTGATTGCTTCTTTCCTTTCTGCATGGTTAATCTGGGCTATTTTATGATTCAGTTCGATTATCAAATGAACACATATCATGGATGTAGAAGTTCTAATATTGTATTTGATAATATGAAAATCTGGTTTCTCCTTTGAAGATTGCACTGAGTTTATGCAAACATTGTGTCTGAATGACTGATGATGCTTAATTTGGTTTCCCGGAGGTGTCTGTCTGCTTGGGTAAATCTGTTGTCCTAGTTAACATTTACTGTTCTCTTTCTCCCTACCCTTCCTTCCTTTCCTCCCAATTTTATCCCCTTCTTTGAAATCTGCAGTCCTGCTAAATCAGCTTCAAATTAACCAACATCACCTGAAAGAAAATCGTAAGAGGTCCCTGGGAATTCGTATATGGAATTGCCAATCAAACGTAAGCCCCCTTGTGTTTCCAGCAAAAACACATCAAGCCACTGAGAGATCCCGCAGTCAAGACCTGACAAAAGAAACCTTGAGGTAGTCTCCTTTGATCAAACTTAGAAAACAGCATTAGAGACTTCCTTATCTCAAGAGAGAGTAGGATAATCAGTCGGCTATTCTATTCTGCGTTGGCCGTATGGAGTTTGCAGCAATGCGATTTCGTCCACGTCAACAAATACATACTCCTCAAGGTCGTGATAGAGATGTGCAAGCATGCTCCGACCCCAAGCATACACTCTCCTGTGTCTCTCCATCGCTCTGATACACCATGTGAGACCCCCATGCATGTGCGTGCCTCGCCCATTAGGGCAGACGGCTAGTGCTATGATGGCTATCATAAGGCGTCTCAGAAGGGGTATCTCCCCTGTAGGATGTAAGAGCCAGCTGACCATGATGCGACCTCTCGTCTCGCTCGGCATGACTCTCCCTATGCAATACACCTGCTCTCTCTGATGATCCTTCGCTGACCGATCGGTCGCGTATGTAACTGTCGCTCCTCTGATAGGAAGGCGAAGTATACGGTATACATCCTCGAGTGTGACCGTCAGCTCTCCTACTGGAAGGTGAAAAGTGCATGTGTCAGGATCCCATCGCTCCATCAAGGCCATCAGCATCGCAGGATGAAATCGAATGGCCGACATGAGAATCACAGACCACAATCCCACAATCGATAGTGTGTCTCTCTCTGACTGAGTCAGCCGCGGAATCTGATCTCGCAAAGTGTGAAGAATATGTCCCGCTGTATGCTCTCTCATGTACGAGAGACCCTGCAACATCAAAACATGACTGTAATCAGTACTCGATCATCAAGAACGCTAATGCAAACTGTCGTACATTGTATGCTAGCCTTGTAACCCTTCGCCAGGCCCTGATTGGGGACCATGGCGCCCTGAGGGGACCATGGCGCCCTAAAGGGACCATGGCGCCCCTGTCAGGGACCATGGCGCCCTGGGGGGACCAGGGCGCCCCACAGGGACCATGGCGCCCTGGGTGGGCCCCGATCAGCCTTCAAGGCCCGCATACGATCACAAAAAAGTCAAAATGCGAAAGAATCAAAAGTCAAACGTTCAGTCAACTCACCTCATCCAGTGGCTCGTCGTCGATCACGGCCTGGCGCAGGATCTCGATCCTCGTGGGACACTCCGGTCGTCGTGAAGGCATGATGATGGCTAGGTGGGCTCCGCTGCACTGAATAGTATTCTGAAATCAACAAAGTGACGAATACAAGTGTCACTTTCGAGGTATATACTCTCGTTTGCTTGTTCTTACTTTTTGAAACCCTAATTCTCCTCTGTCATTCATTTTATCATAACTTGAGTTTGGGAGATGCGATTTTCGAACCGTTTGTTGCGTTGGAATCGTATTTTCCTTCCCCTACTCTCGGGATGTTCCAAAAAGTGCTCTGATGAAGCCTATTTAGTGAACACCCCTCATCAATACTCTCTTACACAATTTGTCGCAAGTAAACATGCTACCCTGTTTCACCTCCCTAATAAGCAAGCCGAAACAGGGGGGGGCATATAGCTACTCACAGATTTCATCACTTTCCCTAGTAAGCATTAGGTGATTTTGTGATCTAACGTGTGTTTTGTAGGGTGCGGTTCCTAACTGTGTACTGCAGATGCCGCTGGGGGCTTCGTCCGACAACTTATGGATATATCCTTTTTCAAATAATGTTTACTTTTCTGTACTTTAGCTTGCATATGCACGTAGTACTCATATGACCGCTAAAGTGGGGGCTAAATGTAGCGTCGTAAATTGTACGCACTTGCTAGGGTGGTACAATTTCACACCTAGTTTAGCACCCGCCTTAGTGCATTTTACATTCTGCATTGCATTTCTCCTTAAGCACTTAATTAATCAAATTAATTAGGTCTAAGGTCCTATTTCATCATTCTCTACATCATAAAATTGGGCCATTTTCACTAAAGCGCGCGCTTCGCATTTTATTCCTCCAATACACCACTTAATCAAAAACCCTAATTAAGTCCTATTTCGAACTTGGGGGCTTGGTTTCGGGGTCAAAACATCTCGAAATCACCTGTAACTTCGGGATTCTCTCTAAAATCATCATATCCGACGGCCCTGAAAATTTGGTGAAAAGTTGTCGGGACCATGGCGCCCGGAGTGCAACATGGTCCCGGACATTTTTCCCGAAATTTTAGGAGCACGATCCAATCATAAAATAAAGCTTAACCCCAAGAAATTGGCGGGATATTCAATCTCTAGGTCGGCCAAAATACGAATTTACGACCTAGGGTTTCATACATAAAAGCTCTCTTTCCTCATTTGAAGGGATCGGATTTTTGGTTTCCAGGAACTTCATATGCAGCGAAAGGGCAGATCTTTGAAGACTTCAACATCTTACAACATCTTTCTATCAAGCATCTATCAAATTCATTCATCCACTTAGGGCTTGGAAGACATTGAAGAACAATAGGAGATTATCGACTGAAGATTGGCTTGTACTCCTCCCTTGAGGGTTGGGTATGATTTCATGTTGTTTTCATGTCTTTACATAAGCTTCAATACATCATTTATTCATGCTTTAGATCACTTTGCATCTTGATTTAGAGCATTTACATTATCATTTACAAGCAATTAGGGTTTACTTTCTAGGTTGCTCTAGCTTGCTTTCTTGCATTTTGGACCTTGCACACACACTAGGTCTGCACACACAATACATTTTACAAAACAACTTGGCTATTCGTGGAGGTGGAAATCACCGAAGCGGGGGTTTGACTAAGGCAAAACCCTATATAGCCGCCCCTCCCCCTTTTCAGATATTATTGCAGGTTTCGGGATTCGGACGACGCCGCGGGATACAGATCCGGAGAGAGAAGGTTGGAACAGCACTCTGTGTGAAATTGCAGAGCAGGAGACCAGGACAGGGGCGCTAGGCGCCCTGGTCCCTGGGACAGAGGCGCTGGGCGCCTGTTGTGACCATTTCACACATCGCCCCATCGCAAATGGGGACCCCCTCTTTTTGCTTGTTTTTCGCTCGTTTTCGCTTTCGTTTTTAGGGTTTTGTTAGTTAGTTGATTGTCTGGATTTAGGGCCAAGCCTTAGGGTTTTAAATTCTACCTTTTCAAGCCAAAATCCAATCGTTTTTGAGAGCTTTTGAGCTTCCTTTTCTAGGATGCAAATTTTGAATGCAATGATTCGCCAAAATGGTCTAATTTTCAATTGGAATGTTAATGCAGAGCTTAAATTTGTCTAAGTGTTGGCAGTCAATGTGAATTTTTGTCCGATTGAATATTTTGACCAAATTTTGACTTTTTTGAATTTTGATCCTGGGCATTGGAATTGGTTTGTTTTCGCCTCGTGAAGTGTTAAAATGTGAAAAATCATGTTATTTTGGCCTGTAGGAGCAAAATCGCTCCTGTCCCTCAGTGAAGGACGGGAGCTCATTTTCAAATATCTCATCGTCCCTGCAGAGTCCAGACAAATTTCGAGTTGGAAGTGATGGAGAACGGCGATATCTTTCCATTGAATATAAATTGAAGATTTTTTATAAGCACAGAAATGCCTCTAGGAGGAAAATCGCTCCTGTCCCTCAGTGAAGGACCGGAGCTACAATTCAAATTTCGCCTTGTCCTTGCAAGATTTTGAAAACTTAATGATTTGAGGACGTCCAAGGGAAGATGCTTTGCCATATGAATATAATTTGATATGCAAAAACGAAGGAGAATGACCTATATTGACCATATCGCTCCTGTCCCTCTCCAAGGGACCAGGGCGAGGTACCTTGTAGCTCTCGTCCCTCTCCCAGGGACCAGAGCGATTTCCTTCATTATGCAAAATCCAGACAAAGGTCAAGGCAAGTTTACGTTCAAAAACAAGGGAAAACATGAGATAAATGCGTTGAATATAAATTGAAGATTTTTGGGACATCCATAACAGTGTTAAATGCCTAGTTCGCTCCTGTCCCTCAGGAAGGGACCAGAGCGATTTTTGATATAATTGCTTTTCTTGCAAAGTTACGAATGATGTCAAGGCATGGACGAATAGAGTGAAGAAGGACGAGTCCGTTGAATATAAACTTGGAACCTGGCAAAGTGAGATGAAGGCCACAAGGGGAGGATCGCTCCTGTCCCTCTCCAAGGGACCAGGGCGATACAATGGTGATGATACTTCCTACGCAAGTTCAAGGTCGTTCCTCCAAAGTTCAAGGTCGACACAAATCAAGACAAGGTGGCGAGGGACGTTTCAAGGCATTTTCAATCGAACGCAAGCATCAAGGTCGTCGCATTGAAGGGATTTGCACTCTAAGACCCAGGATCGCTCCTGTCCCTCAGGAAGGGACCAGAGCGATATTTCCATTAAGGCATCGATTTCAAAAGACAAGCAAGTGTTAAGCTACCAAGAGGATCGAAAGGACGTCATTACACGCATTGAAGATAATTGCAAGTTGATAAAAACAAGAACAAGCTCACAATGTTGAACTTCGCTCCTGTCCCTCAGGAAGGGACCAGAGCGATATTGAGTGTATTGATCAATTCATGCAAAATTACGTTGAGTCAAAGTTTTTTCAAGGTCACACGAGGTTCAAGACATCTTTTTAAAGTGATATTCAAGGGTTTTTAACGTCCAAATGTTATTAATCAAGCTAAGGAGTCTATATCGCTCTTGTCCTTTGGACAAGGACCAAGGCGATTATTGCAAAAACACTCATACTCCTTCAAAGGCAAGTCAAGGCGAGGATGGACGAGGTAAAAAGACATTATTTCGAAGACGATAAACGATGAACCATGGTCAAATGTTACCAACTTGAGCTCAAAATGGAGAAAAGACATGGATCGCTCCTGTCCCTCTCCAAGGGACAAGGGCGATGTTAGGCAAAACACATGATATTCTTTGAAAATCACGTTAAGACAAGGACGCACAAGGTTTTAAATGGCATTTGGAAGATGATACAAGGAAAGGATCGTATCAAAATGGAGAATTTCAAGCAAAAACCTTAGGATCGCTCCTATCCCTCTCCAAGGGACCAGGGCGATAATGGTCATGAGATGCACTTGTTCGCACAAGGCGATCAAATTCGAAGGACCATCAAGTTGATCGATTTTCAACATGGAGATGAAGGAGTTGAACGTGAAAAATGCAAAATCAAGACCAAAATCATGGATCGCTCCTGTCCCTCTCCAAGGGACCAGAGCGATGAGGTACGTCCCTTTATTTTCATATTTTTGGCGCCAAATTAAACAATTCAAATTTCCTTAAATGCTAAATCGATTTAAAATTTGAAAATCTTATTTATTTAGCATTTAATATGGCGTTATCTTTTATTAATTATTTTTTGCCTTTATTAAAAATCGAAATTCTCATTTAAAAAACGCAAGGCATTAACAATTAATTGTTTAATTAATATAAAAAATCGATTTGGAGCGCCCTATTAAGCAAGTCGGCCTTGTTATTTTATTGCAAATCATTTAAAAAATGGTTTTATTTTATCAAGTCGGCCTAAGGGGTGAAGGATGAGCGCGCTATATATAAGGGGTGAGAGATTTCATTTTTCACATAATCATTTTTACCTTTCTTCATGCGAATTGAGAGGAGGCGAATATAGTGCGAAGTATGTTCAAAGGTGGTGCGAATTTCATTCATCCAAGGGGTGGTGCAAATCCAAACCAAAGGTGATGCGAAGTATATCATCAAGTATAGAGTGCGAATTACGTTGAAGACCAAGGGTGGTGCGAATTTGAAGACCACACCAAGTGCGAACTTGAGGATACATTAAGGCGAATTTGCTAAGGACTTGGAGATTTGTTTGTACGAACTTGAAGATCCATTTGAGACCACGTCAAAGGCGATAATTGAAGATCACGTTCTCTCCAGAGGTGGCGAAGTCAATTTTGAGGAGATCATATTGAAGATTACTTTATACCTCAATTTTTGCCTAGGCGAATTTCGTTTTTGCATTTTAGAGTTAGCTCTCTATCGAGGTATGGCGATTTAATTATTATTGTTTTATTCATTCATCGTCATATTTCAAATTTTGAAATTTTGAAATTTTGAATCTCTTAGCTCAATCGTTGTTTTTTAGGAAATGATAACTCTAGAGACTTATCATGAGGTTTCCTAAAAATTTGTCTCTCTTATTTACACTATTTATTGCAAAATCTATTTCTTATAATGAAATGTTGTGTAGGTATGGCGACCCCAAAGGCGGGAGCATCCACCAGCCGCTCGGCTCTCATGAAAGAAGATCAGAAGACCGAAGAAGTGGAGACCAAGATCGTGTCAAAGTGGAGCAACATTGGAGATACAAACTTGGGGAACTTTAGCACGAAGAAGTTCCGAGAGGTCCCTTACATCGGCAAGCCATCACCTGTCGCCCGGAGAATAATAGAGAGTGGCATCATTAAGGCGGCCGGTTTTCCTCCAGCTATTCAGTGCCACGAGTTGATGATCGAGTGTGCCCGTCACTACAATCCACAGTCCAGGACAATTGTGTCCAATGAAGGAAACACTTTGGCGTACCTTTCAGAGGAAGCCATAAGTGAAGCCTTCCATCTTCCAGAGCACAGGGACATGATATATAAGAGCATTGAAGGAGCCAGATCAGTGTACGATGATGATCCAGATGCTTGCCTAAGCATAATCAACAAGAACTGGCTACTCAAGAGTCGTCCCCGTCTGAGCAAAGTACCGAACACACCACACAGGATTGATTTCCAAGAGGAGTACAGAGATTTGATTACCATGCTCAACAGAGTTACAGGAGCACCTCATGCCTTCTATTTTGAGAAATGGATGTTTTACTTCATCCAGGTGATTGTTCAAGGAAAGGGTACGATACATTGGGCTAGGATAATTAGCCATTGCTTAGACGTACAGTTGAGGAGACTCAGGGCTACTAAGTCCTTCCACATGAGTTCATACGTCATCTATGCCTTAATCAGGAGCGTTGAGTACGCAGGACTACCTCACAGAGGAGTGATTGGAAGAGGACCCGGCGAGGTTAGAGCTTGTGAATCCTATACCTACTTGCATCATCCACCAGGGAAGAACTACAAATTAGTCAATGATACTTTCACGATGAACATCACAAAGACGTTGCAAGGAGGGATTCACAACAGATTATCTCAGGATGCCCAGGAATTCATCAAGAGGTACGGTGCTTGGTTCATTCAGTTTCCCAAGTTCACTTACATTAGAGTGCATGGATGTCCTTTACCTCCATACATGTTGCCGAGGTACCCGACAGACAGAATTGTGTTGCTTGAAGTAACAAGGCAGTTGGCAGCATATGTGAAGGCATTCAGACACAGACATCAGAATGGAGTTCAGGTACCTATTATTTTGGGTAATTCAGTTGAGGTATGTCCCAATGTCTCAGCCATGGATGACGCAGAGAAGGAGTTAGCCTTGTATCCTTTTTCATCTTTTGCTTGGAGGAATAGTTTTGATCCACATGGACATTTAGAGGAGACGGTCGGTAGAAGATTTAGACATGAGCACCAAATTGAAGATTTTATGATGAATCTCCTAGATGATCTCGAAGTGAAACGAAGGATACATTCTAGATTGCCTTTGGATTTCATCAGGAAATGTAAGGTTTACAGAGTGGCCGACCAAGCTCAGGACAACGGCAGGCACATCCAATCTTCATATGATAGAGAAAGCAAAACAATAAGTTTGAATTGGAATGAGCCCGAGGCCGTGGATTTAGATGATTTGATGGCACCAGTCTTGTCTTGTACTTGCAGATGGGTAGACGTTCAGCATCAGAAGTTGAGAGAACAGGGCATAGCTATGTCTTTTACCTTGGAAGAGAAACCAGCCGAAGGTGGAGCCAGTGTTAGTGAAGGCAATCCTAATCCTAGGAATTCAGGTGAAGGTAACCTTCGATGTGCCAGTGAGGGCAATCTCCATTCGAGAGGTTCGAAGAGAAAGGAAAGATCAGAAAAGAAAGGGCCTTCCAAGAAAAAGTTAGGTGCCAACAAAGATCAAACACCAGGTACTTCTTCCAGACCAGAAGATGGAACAGTTCGAGTGGAAGAGTCCATGGAGTCGATGGTACAGAATGACAGACAGGAGGAAGGACAGGCACAGCATGTTTCATCAGATGGATCTCTCCAAGACTATGATTTAGATAATGATAATGAAGTAACATCTCCTCCCAGACAAGAAGAAATAGTACATAAAGAAATTCAAGTTCAAGAGACAAGATCGAATATTCCAGATTGGTTGAAGGAAAGATTGACCAAGGTGATCGTAATTGAGGACGAGGACAATGCAATTGATTTAGAGAGCCTCGTGGGACGTTCACATATGACAACAGAGAAGAAGAAGGCTACAAAGATGTCCAAGATGATTCGAGATGAGACTGGATCTAGAAAACTGCAGATAGCTACACCGGCAGCAGACAAATATGAGGGTGAGATCCTAGCAGAAGACTATCATATACAGACTATTGAGTTAGGACCATCCACAGCAGAGCAGACTTTAGATGATGCCACCGACACATTTGAGGCATTGAAGGACAAGCTTAGAGAAGAAGTGGAAAAGAATAGAAAGCTTGAGAAAGAGGTCGGTGCATGGAGGACATATTTCAGTCATATCAATGAACCTTTGGGACGTCAGGATCCAGTTAGATCACCAGTGCAGGCATTGCCCCTTCAATCGATCAATGAAGCAGAAAGATTCAGGAACCTGGTCCAGCGTACATGTAGTTGGATGGATAGATCTCATACAATGGCCATAGAGTTTGTTACAAGGATGTCGAAGATCACCCATCAGGCTATCCAAGTTCTTGAGATAATCCACAGATTGATGGCAACAGTAGCTGCATTTGCCCATACCAAGGACGTTGTCATCCCTGTCTTGAAAGTTATAAGACACACATCCAGAAGAATTTTAGCGCAGGAGAGGATCTTAGAAGGTGATTCTCACAGTTTGTTTCAGTGGTCAACCTTACTCCATATAAAGAGCGTTCTCTTCGAGGACATCAATGTTAGATGTGGTCAAGTTGAGGAGGTGATCAATCCGATCCAGGACAGAGTATTTGAGGTACTTCGTACCATTCTTGGCAGAAGGATCGAGGTCGAGACAGATGTGGATTTACAAGAATTTGAGGATAGAATCAAGATCATCTTTCGCAAGGACGCAGATGTTACAGATGAGCAGTATGATCAGATGTATGCCACCATGCTCCTGATTGATAGAACAAAGGAACTTGAACCTACTTGGGACACGGCTCTTCTAGATGCATTTGACCAGGTTATCCACTTAGAAGAGAGTATCAAGAATCTTCCCGAGATTCCAAACACAGAAATCGAAGGAATCGTGACAAAATTCATTGCATATGCTAAGAAAGAGAATTGGAAAGGGAATAAGATTCTAGATGAAAGGTTGTTA
Source organism: Cryptomeria japonica (assembly GCF_030272615.1). Classification (NCBI taxonomy): domain Eukaryota; kingdom Viridiplantae; phylum Streptophyta; class Pinopsida; order Cupressales; family Cupressaceae; genus Cryptomeria; species Cryptomeria japonica. Next base: position 231,044,215 of record NC_081409.1, read on the forward strand.
CAGATGACATGACATCTTATTTCTCATTGGTTGATACCTCCTAGATTTTTGTGCCAAATTTAATATTTGGCTATGTATTTAATGTTGTTCAGTAAAAAGGAGGTCATTTGTAACAAACCCTAATTAGGGTTTAGGTGTCATGATCTTGTCCATTGATTTACTTTCAATCTGGACCTTTCATTGTATCTGGGGATGCTATTTATACCCCCATTTTTCATTTCATTTGGTAATAGTGAATAGTGTAAGAGATAATAGTTGATGTAATAGAGAGATTAGAATTAGAAGCAGTTTTTATTTTGTAGCAAGATTGAGTCTTGAAGAGAGAAATTCAAGCAATTGTTGTATATGATGACTTGGAAATCAATAAAATATTGAAGTTATGGTGTTTTGTTGCAAATTTCTTAAGTTATCTTCATGGTTGTTGGATGTACTTGAATCACGTTCAATCAAAGTAGTTTGTTAATTTGAAAGACTAAGTGTGAGATTTGATATTTGGTGGGATTCGCAATCCAAACCACTAGCTTCTTGCTGATTGTAGGAACGCCTTGCGTGGTCGACTGGAAAACATTTTGAGTCCTTAACCTTCAAGCATTTTCGTATCTAGGATATGTACCTTCATAGTAGTGTCCTTGGTCTTTGATGCATTGAACACCATTATTACCTTAGAAGATCGCACTAATTTCAATTGAGTTGTTATCTTATGGCAAAATTGAAGTTGGTTGAGTCTTGCCAAATCTCATTCATGCTAAGTCGTTCATAGGGTTAGGCTAGATTAGACTTCCTTAAACCCTGTCCTTTTGCCATTTTTTGAAAGTTCCTTTTAGATTAGTAAAATCTTCGAGCCTTCGGAATCTGTAAGACGCCTTGGAGGAAACAGCAAATCACATCATACCACTAAAAAAGCTTGTCCACACGTGGAGACCCCACTAAAAGAACCTTGGAGTCCATCTAACTGATCCTTTTTGCAGATCTTCAGCAGTTAGAGACTATTTTCTCAAGAGAGGATAAGATGCCTGTCGGTATTTTATTCTGTGTATGATTGTGTACAAAATACACGTCAACAGCGCCCTGGTCCTCCGGACAGACAGTTTACAGACAGTTTCCAGACAGTGTTTCAGAGTGCAGAACAGTGGTTTCCGGTGCAGTTTTCAGGACAGTGGCGCCCGCGCCCCCGTCCCGAACATTTTCAGTCCGATTTTGACTCCGGGTACATATCTGCATTCTTATTTCATCCTTGTACTTACAGCTGTTCATTGTTTAATCTCAATTCTGCAATCTTGTTATTAGTTCATACTCGCATTTTGAGATTAGGGTTTGAACTTGCATTACTTGATCTTACAATTTCAACAAGGGAATAGGAATCCTAATAGATATCCCGTGGCTCTCTCTTTCACCAAAAGAAGTAGCCAATTGTGCGATATCTCTAGGCTCTTTCGTATTCCGTAATGTGTGTCAAAAGGTAGGATTAGGGCATGATTAACCTAGTCTCGCTTTTTCCCCTACACAGGAATGTAAGGAGAAAGAATCAATTGTTGCTACAAGTGAAGGGTGCATGAGTCTCCTTGTGGTTGATTTAGAGATTACGATTGATAAACCTTGTGAAGAAATGGATTCCCTTGATGAACCTATGTGTGATCATAATACTGTCCCACCATTTCTACCAAAAGAGAGCATGGCATCATCTAGTGAGACAGTTGAGTTTAATGGTGATAACGTTCCTACAGTTGAAAACAAAGCAGAAAATTTAATGTGTGATAGCCCGTGTCCCTTTGATGAATTTGAACAAAGCCTTTTTGCATTGCATGATTTGAAGGACCAATTATTGGTCACAGAGGAAAAGATTGTGCAAGTATTAACAAAGGCAGATGATTCTCATAAATACATTGAAGATCTTATTTGGAAAACTAAATTGAAGAGAGACAAAAAAGAGTTGAAAGTGGAGTCACTAGTACTCAATTGTACACAATCAAAGAAGCATTAGAAAAGATGAAATCAGATTACTTGCAGCTGTTCATGGATATGGATCTTGCTATCAAATTCACAAGGAAAAAGAGGCTGGTGAACTTTGCTACCAGCTAAGTATGGCTTGTTTCTCATTATACAAAGCAGAAAATCAGCTAATTATTGCAGCCACGCCTAAGGAACAGAAAGGTAATATAAGGATTATGGAGATTAAGAAAATAGTTGAAGGGATTGATGAACTCCATAGGGATGAAATAGTGCATAGTGTTTCCAGCATTCCTTTTACTAAGGAGTTTCAGTATGCAAATCAGAAGGTGCACCAAGAAAATGAGCTATTGGATTTTGATGATCAATCTTTACATGATGATATAGTTTGGAGCCATGAAATAGCTGCTATATTAGGGTTTGCAGGCAGATTTCAGAAGGGTATACTTGATAAATCAGCAATTTGTATTGAGCAACCAAAACTAGAAGCAAAGATGCATGAAGACACCAACAAAAATTATGAAGTAAACGCTGATTTTATGATTGAGAACAGCAGTCCATATGATTTTGTTCCTCATGAGATGATAGATACGATCTATAAGGATGACACTAGTTTAGGGTATCATTTTGTTAATGTTCATGATTTTATGGCTAAGCATGAGGATGTATGTGTTGCCTGAAGCTTCTCAAAAGGTATGTCTTATCACAAAGGATATGCTATTCCTTATCATGAAAACACCTTTACTTGTCACTTTGGAGGGACAAAAAGTATGCAAAAATTTTGTTCTAATGAGAGGGCTGAAATTACAATAGAGACATCTAATTGAAAAGTTGACTACGAAAACTAAGAGATTATCTACAGGGAAGATAATGCAATTTGATAATGTGTGGTTTGTCAAAGGCAACACTCTTTCAAGTTGGTTAGCAAATGATCTTCCCTCACTAACTAATAAAAGAGTATTACATATCTTAAGCTTGCTGAATTTGTTGTATTCCAGCGATGTGCAGCAAATTGGGAATGAGTTTTCAGACTTGGTTCCTTGATTTCCATTTACACTTTAAAGCTTAAAGGCTGTCGTATGATGCTGATCATGAAATTTCCAGACATTACATTGATGTTAGTAACTGATTGCTTTGGTTGGAATGCACAGGCTTTTCATCTCAACTCTTGAGATGTGATTGTTGATATTGATGATTGGATGTGTCTGGACTATTGTGTATTGGATCATCTTGGGTTGACAATTGACCTTGGTTTACACGGTGATAGAGTGGACATCATTGATGTTGCTTCTGCAACCATCCATCAAATGCATTCTTGGTGGATGTCACATGGAAATCACAGTAGTGCAGCGTCAACATGGTTGGCTTACTCTTTGTGTTTTGTACTTATGCACAAGGTCATTTTCAGGGGTTACTATGACTAATGATAATGGGAGAAACATTCCATGGGAGGTTGTGTACCTTAAAAGCAATTATGTTATTGCTATTACCTCTCATTGCAGACACGATAGGGGTCCATTTGAGTTGCTACAAGTGGACTGGAGGGAGATTATGAGTAGAACTTGGTCTCCTACTGAGTTAGTAACTTTCAAGAAGACTCTTCTAGCAAGGGGCACAAACAGAAATTTTATTTTGGCCAAGATTAGATTATGAGTAGAACTTGGTCTCCTACTGAGTTGGTAACTTTCAAGAAGACTCTTCTAGCAAGGGGCACAAACAGAAATTTTATTTTGGCCAAGATTACTCAATTCTGCAATGATTGTTTTTCTTTGCAAATATTGCAACTTGAAAATTCAGACTTGCACAGCTACAAATTTGGGCAATTTTAATCCAATTAGCTCATTGTCAGAAATAGCTTTGGGCTTCCGATGAAGAGATTGATTTGTTGGGCTAATCAATTTAGGTGTTCATTGGATGTTTGGGCACCAGATCAGTGTTACTACGTGTCTTTAGCTTGAACATATATTTGTAGCAGCAGATTTGATTTCAATGATAATTATTATTGGGAAGTTCAAGGTGTTTGGAATGAGTTAGCTTATGATGACTTTCATGAATTTACTCCAATGGTGCCTAGATTTGAGTTCTACAAAGTGCACTTCTCTAAGGAGTTGAATGAGTTTATGCAGTATGGATTCCTCTTCTTACAGGTGGTTTACAAGAGGTCTTTTTTACAAGTGTCCAGTGAAACTGGGTTTTGAGCAAATGGTGTTGCAAATCTCCTAGGCTGGCTTGGGACCCTGGGATCATAACTTGCCATTGCTTGAGGACAAGAAATCTCTAGGAAGAGAGGAATGTAATGTCCACTTTATTTGAACCTTAAAATTTAACTAAATGATTAAAATTAAAGTTGTCAACAAATAAATAAATCTAATGACAACTTATTTTAATTATTCAATAAGGTCATTAAAGTGACTTATTTTATTTCAATGAAGAATTAAAAAGGGTCACTTTTAATTTCCATTTGGCTTGAGTTTAAAATTAAAAAGAATGGGGAATTTGAAAAGTTTTCCAGGAGCTTCTTGAAAGGGTTATTAAAAAGTAGAATGGGACTCATTTCAGACATGCTTGATTTTATTATTTTCTTTGGAAGAGCTCTAAGAGCTTTTGGCTTTCAGTTCAAGAAACCTGAGAGTAGAAACCCTTGGGATTTCTCAATGAATTGAGACAAAAACCCAATTCCATTTCTGAGGTGGATTCATACCAGGATTCACATTTGAGCTTCATTGTTGGTGAAATTGGTGAAGTCTTATATGAAGACTAATTCAGAGTTATGTGGTAATTTTAGAGATTTATATTTTATTTAGAAATTAAAGGATTTTAGTGAAAAGGAAATTTTAAGAGCCTGTTGAGGTATAAGGAATAATTGGCTTGGTCCTTGTAAAAAGTGTTTGAAGCTTTTCTTGAATTTTAATATTCCTAACATTTATGGAACACCTATGAGAATGGTGTGGAGGATACTTTAGAAGGCAATTGGAATATTTCATTAAAGTTCATGGGTCTTACCAAGGCATGGGAACGGAAAAATAATGAAGCATTTTAAAGTTATTATTTAACGTGAGGAGGAGATTGGTTCGATGTGTGAGGAGAAATGATCTTTCTGCTGTGGGATTCCCACTCCTGAATCGCTTGAGTTCATTTGTCTTAGTCATGGCTCTTTTTAGGGGTTTTCCGAGAGGTCAATTGCAAGAGAACCATCTGTTGGACACGTGATGAGGAGAGTCGGGGCTGTGTAAGAAGAGTTGCTGACAGAAAATAATGCTGGCCGCTGATGGCGTTGCTTGTTCTATGAGAGCCACTATCTTGGCGTGATTCTTGTGTAAGGGTGTGAGATTGCTGCTGAAATGTGGTCCAGTTGTATCATTGCAAATTTGTATGGTCTTCATTCTCAATATGGGAAGTTCATTTCATATCTATTTGGTGAAGGGGTAGTTTGAACCGATCTTGGAGTTTGCTATTGTCATTCCTAGCATGAGTTCTTTTTGGGTCATGAACCACCTTGGAGCTAATCCCTTTATCCACGTCATTGACAAGTGCCTGAGCTGGTATATTTCCTGACACGGCTTTGCTGAGTATGAACTGCTACTTGATTTATAGCACGACCCTCTAGCATGGGCCTCAACCTGCATGTGGTCTCCTCCACGTGGGGATCATACACAGTTGCAGTCCCTTGGAGCAGCAGCCCTGGCTTATAAGGAGATGATTTTACTAATGGGGATTGCATTTCTTGGGTCGTGGAAAGTAGTCAGATACCTGAACATCTATGTACTCTCCTCTACCACGGTGTAATCAAACATAACATGAGCTTTATTCACCTCTGCTGGTGTTAATTTCATCTGCAAGGAATGTGGTCTTACTGCCAATGAACTCCATTATTTTATCATAAAACATCTGAAGGTTATTGTGCGGGGCATGAGGATGGAAGAAGCTGGTCAATGAGCTTAGTGGAAAATATTGCCATGCTAATCATTGACACATTAATTATCAGTCTGAATCTAAGATAAGGTGCATCCCTTGTATTTCTGAGTATCGAATGTTATATCAGTCTTCTGTTTTTTATTTCAGAAATTAATATCATTCCAATTCTTGTCTCCTGTACTTGAATTTGAGTTTGAATGTTTGTATAACCTGCAGATAAGATTATGAAATCATTTTCTATACAAACTGTCACTGTTTAAGTATCTGCCTATTCATTCATTTGTGAGCAATAAAGTCTGTTTAAACTCATCTTTCAAACATATGCTATCATCCTTTCAATACTGGGAAAATACATTGGCTCCGTCAAGCAAATTCTTTGACAAAAATAACTCAGAGGAAAAGAAAGTGCAAATTTTTTTGAAAAATCCAGTTCGGGTTCTTACATCAAGTTCCATACCCTGTTACTGCGTTTGCTCTTTAAAATATAAACAGTCGAGTGCAACAAAAAGTTCTGCATTATTGACATCTAAGCCTAACAAACACCAAACCTGGATAGCAGCAAATGGCAAAGCTTATCAGCAACTGGCGAATAGAAATGATCTCAGGTATTATATCAATGTGGTTTCCATAGCAAAATCCCAAGTTCAAGTCCACATGACATGTTAATATCAAGTAGTGTAGCACATCAAATTCTGGTGTGGCATAACTTGGCAGGCGAGGATTATGGGATTTCTGAGAGAATTTATTCTCCTCCCCCTGATGATCAAGGGTATTGGTTGTGCTTACTCTTCGACTGCAAAGAAAATGAGGCCAACGAATGAGCGTCAAAATCGACCATCTTGAGGGAATTCAACCACGGGAAGGAGGTTAAGGAAGCCTACATAATTCTCTTAGAGCATTTGTTAAGGAAAGCCTACATAATTCTCTGTAGAGCATTTAACCGAAGCTCTGGAAAGAAGGGCACCAACGTCAGATCTCATCGGTGGTGCAAAGATACTCCATGGTTGTGACATCTAGGTCGAAGGTATGCCCTTGCAGTGAATTAAAGTGTCAGAAGACCTAATAATCCAAATAAAAACTTTCAATGATAAGCTTTCATCTCGTGGTGAATCCCGTCTGGCAATCTGAAATGTCGAAATGAAAAATCCTATTATAATTTTTTCTAAAAGCGTTTATTCATATCCTAATGGACCGTGTAAATTTGAAAAATATTAAGGAAGCATAAAGACGAAACCATTAGAAAACAAAGCTCCGTCACCCAATCTCACTTGCGTCATTCTGAACAACGTCCCTAAAATTTCCAGATCGTGAGCATAAGCTAAATCTTCAAACAGAAATTTCCTCACCGATTCAGACAGCTCCTCGTTTTCCAGATCGTAGCGAGCCAAGATGAGGCCATTCTCAACGCCAGTTCGACCTTCGCCGCCCCCGCCCGACATAATTATATACTTTCCTTGGCCTTTCTTCTTCTCATTCTTATTCTCCTGGTCTTCTTCTTTGCTCTGTGAATTTTCATATTTTGACCAGGAGGCAGAGAAGATCGGGAACCTATATCTCTTCAGTGTTTTTTCATCGCCCATTCTGTAATTGCACGCTATTGTCTTTCTTCTGTAACTTTCACAAACCTCTGAGGGTTTTGAAAAAATGCCCAGGTGCAAGCAGATGGAAATTATGTAAAGCAGGTGCTAATTTACAGAAGGGATCGGGCGAGCATATTACAGAACGAAATTTTCATTATTGGCCGGTCATTATCAAACAGCGTGGTTTTAAGTCGAACCAAGTATTTAAAAGTGTTATAAAATAGTTCATAGATTTAAAACCTTTTTAGAGACATTATATATGCTCTTAAATATTTATGTTTATCACTTATTAAAAAATATATTTATGTTTATCTAAATTTACACAATTAGAGATAATTTAAACAAGGACGCAAAGCGACAAGTTCCTGCCATTAGAAGAGTGGGAGTAATGGATAGAGGTAAAGAGGAAGAAATAGCTACATGTAGATGGAGAAATAAAGCTACATGTAGCACTATGATAGAAGGATATAGAGAGAGGGGTATAAAAATGGAGAGAATTTGAGTAATATCCAATTTTAGTTAAAATATTCTCAAGGTGGAGAAGTTTTATTTCTAATTTTTTGAAATGAGTGTTAGTAGAATATGAATGATAATGTTTGAAAATTCTATACATAATTGAACTAAAATGAAAATTTTATTACAAAATTTATATAATATGTTGATTGAGTTATCATGTCACTATATACATTGGAAGGTTTGTAAACGGATAAAAAAATTTGGTGGAAAACCTAAAACCATGCTAGTAACAATTTTTCCTAGTGTCCGTGTGTTTTAACCAATTACTTTAGAAACAAAATTGTCCCCAATAATAAAATTGTACAAAATAATAATTTTAAATTAAATTAATTAAAAAATATTTACGATTTTAAAAGAATCTAATTTTAATAACTAAAAAAATTTTATTAATTACGATATTAAAAAAACATAATATACATATAACAAAGAATGTATCTTTGTAATACAATTGTGATCAAGATATATAGATTGAACTTATTTTTAAATTTAATCTTTGAATTGCTTAAGAAAGAATTATAAAATGAAACTAAGTTTTAAAAAATTGAAATCTTATCGAATTGTATTGAAATCTTTGATGAATCTTTGTGGCATCTAAGTACATTAAAAACAAAATCTCAGTTACCAATTACTATTAATATAAATGCACGTTTCTATTTAGAAAAACTACAAATTACTAGAAAAAATTACTTGCATATGTTTTTTACCGTGAAATCAATATAATATGTAAAATATTTATACAAAAAGAAGTTAAATGAAAGTGTTATTATTACTTCATTTTATATTCTGTCATAATATATCTTCAATGCAATGCAATACAATTGAATATTAAAATAAATAAAAATCAATAAATAAAATTAAGATATATATTCTAAATTACATATTAACATTGTATAAATTATAGCTTTTGCAACACGTGAAACCATATCCAATGTTCCAGTTCAAAATCCTATAATACACTGTGACATAAAAAGAAAAAGGGAAACTTCTAAGCACCAAATGATCCATTGTCTGTATTTCAAATACTCAAGAAATATAATTCATCTGATCAACAATAGTGAAAGTGCTACATTATAGCATTTAACTACCAGGTTAAAATCATTTCTCATTGAAAAAGTTTAAGATGTTGCCTTATATGTGAAGTGTAAATCATTCAGGTATGGCAGGTGTTAGAAGAGAAGTTACTTCTATTTTTTAACTTGAGGTTAAAATCATTTCTCATTAAAAAAGTTTAAGATGTTGCCTTACATGTAAAGTGTAAATCATTCAGATATGGCAGGTGTTAGAAGAGAAGTTACTTCTATTTTTTAACTCTACAATTGTAGAATTAAGTAACTATGTCAAATTTATTTCCCTTAAGTAATGATAGAGTGCAGAGCATCAAGCGCAAGATGGCCAAAAGGTTGAAATACCTGAAAACATTAAAGAGCAGAGAATTCAAAAGGCTTGCAATCTCAAGGCTATATAGCAGAAGGAAGAAATATGATTTCTTTTGACAAAATTGAAAGACAATGGAATGTTGCAAGGGTTTTATTAAGTTGAATAATTTATTTATTGTATACTTGTAAATGCAAGTAATATTGTGGGTAGTGAATGAAGGTGAAAAGAATTGTAGAAGGAAAAGACATAGCAATTTATGATATGTGCGTGTAGTATGCAATGAAAAAAATGCATGGATATAGACTTATTATAAAATGTATACCATGGTAAGATTTTTTATATGAATACATGAATAAAATTGGTTAAGATTATGAAACATGATAGTTGTGTTCAAATGTCTTTTGTACAATGCAAAAAGAAATAACTTTTTATTTTTGTTTTGAATATTATTATTTGTGGATAAAGAATCTTGAAGTTTTAAAAAATTGTATAAATATTGAAACTATAGGAATTTAAACAATAATCGAAGATTATAAATAACAGAAATAGTTGTCCACATAGGTAAGCTAGTATTTATGGCAAAGCAAAACTTCATGAAGTATCAATTGACATGAGAGCTTGAGAAAACAGCCAAAATGTCTAATAATGTGACCTATAAGGTGCTTATTGTGTGCCAAGGAATGTGAAGTATTGAACAATGATTATGATAGATATAGCAGAGCTGGAAATATTTAGTTTTGATAAGACATAAGTGCAAAATACATATAGAGGTGTTGATAGTAGCACTATTCAAAACATAATAGTTGTCTGAGCCGATTAGTGACTTTAAAGTAATTACGCATATATGTTTCTTCGATTGAGACAAAAGACATGACTTTTTACTGTTCTTTGTATATAAAACTAGGCTAGATTATAATTTTGAAAACAATAATTCAAAGACGATATGGCCATGGCGAGTAGAATGCATCGTTCTTTTGCTTTAGATGATGATGTCCCTGCAGATTTTTTATTTGGATCAGTGTCACAAAATTAGTATTATATTAAATGTCATAATGTATAGAGATGTATGAAATAGAAGAGGTGTAAAAGTATTGTATTTACCTTTCTGTAGCAGTTGCCGGCTATTCATCAATGTGTCTGGCTTCGGTGATGGTATTGTTTTGGTTCAATCTGAAAGAACCTGTGATTGTAAAGTCTCTTAGCATAAATATTATTGCTGATTTATCTTTGATGTAGTCTTCATAGGTCATGCTTTCAAGAGCAGGCAGAAGTTGTTGGATTATTGGTTGTTCAATAGAACAATGGATAGCTTCATTGTTGTCAAGTGTGATAGTTGCGCTGAGATGGAGAGAGTATTTGTAACTGATATCTTTATGACATATTGTGCAATGGGTAGTTTCTTCTTCAAGCATTCCATAGTCGTCGAACTTATAGTTGCATTTGGGGCAATATGCATGAAATGGATTGGAAAAAGGATTTATTACTTTTAAGATCCCATGAACCTACAAGATAAGTTTAACTGTTAGCAAGAGGAAAAAATATTATTATAAATTGAAGAGTAGAATAGTGTGGAAATAAGTACCTGAAATGTTGTATGTAGTAGTGCATTGAGTCTGTCAATTGTTCTTTTATCATTCAATGTGCATATAGTTGTTGATAAACCTGTCCGAAGTGTGTTTTTTAAATCTGTTCTTTTAACAATGTTTCTAAACAGCATTGCTGGGATTTCATTTCTTTTGAGTTTCTCTTCAATTGTTAAGTAGTGGTGTGCAAAATTTGGATGTAATAGCAGCTGTTTACCAGTAAGAAAATTAGTTTTGTTGAAAAGAGAGTAAAAAATAAAGAAGATTATGTAAGGAAGAATGAGGATAGTTTCGTACCGTTGCCTTGTCCATGTCGCTGAAGCCATCTTTGATTTCAATCATGTATTGAAAAACTTTTTTCTTTGTTGCAACAACCAATGCACCAATTGTTCCAGTGGCATATTCATTTGTGCTTGTGAGTAACTGTTTGATAGTTGTACCCGGAATGAAGTTGTATTGCTTACAAATACTTGGTTTGGTCTCCACCATAGATGATTCTTTTAAAATCAATATACAATCGCAATCTCCGCGATCATAGTCTGTTTTTGCAGTGATTTGAAATCCTGTTATAGATATTCCTGATCCTGGAATAATCTTGTTTTCATATTGTTGGACAAGATTACTGGGTACATTCAATGTAATTGTCATTTCTGCCTTCAAATCTGTTAGATCTGCACGTAAAACCTCGCGTGTTTTGTTCACTTTGTCTAGTGTTGCTTTATAGACTACAAGAACATCACCTTCAAACATGTTTCCGGCTTTTCTTGCATTCAAATCTTCAATTGACATACAATTTTGTGTTTTTGTTTTTGATCTATAGCAAATAAAATCAGATGTTTTTAATACTGGGAAATTGGGTATAAATATTTATTGAATAGAAATCAAGCTATGTGCTTACCTTTTTGGTGTTTGTTGTTGCTTTGGCTGTTCTTGCTTCAACTGAGCTTGTTTTGTAGGGCTTGTGCTCAGGTCCATTGCTTTGCTGCTAAAAAAGTGTACAAATAGTTGTGTTATAATATTATAATTATAATTTTGGATTGGACTATATAAGACTATATTGTTTTTGTATAATGTTTGCTAGCTGGGCGGGTTGTGGTTGTGGTTGGTGACATGTTTATTATAGTATTAGGTGATATTATTGTGTTGGGTATGATGAATATTTATGAAAGTAGCAAGGTGATCAGTCCAATAGGCTTCTGATTTGTATATAGAACATATATTTGCAGCAGAATTGGACCAAATGTGATCTATTAATGGTTTGTTTAGACTGTGTGCTTCGTTTAATAGAAATTGCAATTTGTGTAGTTGCATTTGATGTAGAAGGATTTTTGTAGTTTTGTTTTTATTGCACATGTCAATATTGAAATCTCCTACAATGTATAGAGGATTTACTGTGTTTGCATATGTAACTACTTCATTGATGATTGTGGTAATTTCTAGTATTGGAGCATTGGGTTTTGCATAAATATTACAGATATTGATTTCATTGTTAGGTTGAAGTATTGTGACAGTTATGGCCTCAACATTTGTTGTTTTGTGTTCTTTTGTTCTGGACAGTAACAAATGTTTTTTAGTTAAGGTTGATATGCCATGTATGTTATGTATAGCATGACTATGAAATTGTTCAAAGACATTGTTGGTTTGAGAGGGATTCATGTGTAGTTCTTGCAAACACAAGATGTCAGATGACATTATATCATAGTCATTGACAATGTCATTTATATGGGCTTTTAAGCTACGAGTGTTTAATGTGCATAAAAGCATTTGTGATGTGTTATTTGAACATGTGATCTCATTTTCAAATTGCCATTGTGCATCTTATTCGAGGCGAGACATTTCTAGGCATATCTTTTGTTTGACTTTGAAATTTGCTGGATTTAGAGGTTTGAGAAGAAATAAAGATTCAATAGATATTGTTCGCGAAAGTGCTGTGTATGTTAAACCATGTTGTTTTATGCCAGTTGGGTCAAAAGCTAGGCCTTGCATTGTGAGTCCTTGTGATCGATGTATGGTTCGTGCACATGCTATTTGTATTGGGAACTGTTTTCGAATAACAATTTTTACGTTCGTCAATATTTTCTGTATGGGCTTAGCAACTCTAAGTATGGGCACCCAATCTTTATCAATGTGCTGGACATAGCAATGTGCCAGTTTTTTCTTTTGTTGTTGTCCAATTTTTGAGTCATTAAATTTTATCCAAATAATATCAAAATCCTGGTGTTTTGTGTATGCTTTAAATATTCCATCTGATCCATTTACCAGGCCGTCTTGTGTGTTGTAGTTTCCTACGAAGATTTCTACGAGGATATTTGGTTTTAAGTTTATTTGAGTTGGTAGAGCGGTTGTATGGTTGTATAGACGGATCGCATTGTTGTTTTCCTCTTGTTCATCGATTGCATTTAATACTATTAATTTGCCAGGTATGATGGATAGCATATTATTATTATGGATATCAACGTCCTTTCTTCTATAAAATAAAAAAGGGAATGTTGGGTCAATGGGTGGTGGGCGGAAGCAAAAGTAGTTTAGATACTGTAAATCATCGTTTGTTTGTTGACCTATTCTAATTTTGTTGAGGACTGAGATGAACTTGGCGTCTTTTTGCCGCATTGTTGTTTTTAATGAGTAGCATTTTATGTTGTCTTTCCAAAAATTGTAAGGCATTAGTTCTATTGAAGTTGGGGCATTTTCAAATACAACAGAGTCAAGTACAGGTTGTGCTTGATAAAGGTCACCACAAAAAATTGTATCAAGATTTCCAAAGTATACAGTAGGCGTTTGCATTATATCACGTAATCGTTTGTCAATGTAGCGTAAAAATGTTGATCCTACCAGTGATATTTCATCTATAAGAAGTACATGTAATTGATAGTAATGCTTAGACATTGCATCTAGTGTTTCAGTGTTTAATGGAACAAATTCTGACTTGTTGAAAGGTATGTGAAATGTTGAATGTAATGTTGTTCCACCTATATTGTATGTTGCTTTTCCTGTGAACGCAGTTATTAGGCCCTTTGGTTTCTCTGGGTCATTGTCAATTGAGTTATTGTAGATGCGAAGAAGTGCTTGGTAAATGGACTTTGCAGTAAAAGTCTTTCCAGTTCCAGCTCCCCCTGTCAAGAACAAGTGCAATGGAGCTTTAATGTTTTTTAATTTTTTCATTATAATGTCCTTGACAATTGTTTGTTGTTCCTTGTTTAACATTTGCCTCAATTTGTAATAGTCATTGTTGTCCATAATTTGTGGGTGTTGAGAAATTTCGAATGCATTGGGGGCTATGTTATTTATTTTGTTGCAATGTACGGTTTGCATATCTTCATGCATGTCATATTGTTCATTTTGTTTACTTGTTTGACCTATGGAGGATTGGGTATGAGTGTTATTGTCTTCATAGTTAATTTCATGAATAGCTTTTTCAATGTCACCCCATGTAGCATTTATATTGTATGTAAACTTTGTACGGTTTCTTTGAATTGTTTTTTCATGAAGTAAATAGGCATCTTCCCATGTATTGACATTTTGTTTCAATGTATGTTCGTTTATTATGAAAGGCACGTAGAGTAGTAATTGTTCTCTACAATGATTCTCTAAATCAGTATGTTTGTTGAAATTGATAAAGCGTATAACATTTGGTTTAGTCTTTGCATTGATTTTGTTGCCTTTTTTGTTGTACTTTGAGACGAATTCTGCAAGACAAATGTGTGTAATTGCTTGAGGTCGTTTTATGTAGTAGTCAATTAAAGAGTTACAGATTACATTTTCTGACTCATCTGGTTCCTTATTTAATAGTTCGACAGGTTTCAATATAAATGTGCGGTTGTTGTCAGATCTTGTGTCAATAAATATGCATTTTCTTGAGCTATAATTCAATGGAAGTGATAGAACAATGTGAGCAGCTTGTTGTGATGACATTTGTTGTAGGTTGAGCAAGGTGTTTCCAAGTTTGCTTATCATTTTTATTGCATCAATATTGTCTTGTTGGTGCTCTTTGCGTATTCTTTTGAATGCTTGTGTCATTGACTTATCAACCTTTGCCATGTATGAGCTACAGTACATTGCTGCAGCATATGCATTAAGCACAAATTGTGCATCTGTGTTTGCTTTCCAAAGCTGTGGGATTTTTCTCCCAAAGCTATTGTTCCATGTTTCTGATGGCTTCCTTTGTAAGAAGAGAGTGGGTCTATGGATTGTAGACCTCAAAGCAATTATGTACTCATCTTCGGTAATGTCTAGTTGATTTAAGAACATTTGGAAGGTGAATGAAATGTTATAGTTTGTTGTTTGCAATTTTGAAAAAATATTGTTGGCAATTGATATTATTGTTTCATTCTTTTCTGTTAGTGGTTCTAGTATCGTAGTTTTTTGTACTGGTGGGAGTGGAAAATTGTATCTACAAGCTCCATTTTTTGATCTCCTACATTGCTTTGTATGATGATGCTTGTGTAGTATGGCTATGCTAGGTTCTAGGTGTTCGGTTGCACAAGTAATGTACCTGTCAACGAACTCTATAATACTTGAATTGCTATGTTTTCCATAAATTGGTGCATCTTTTACCCATATCAAAAAATGGTCATGCTCATTGCCTCGATTTTGGAATTCAGTTACAGAGAAGTAGTCGAATACATTTCCAAAGAAAGAGTCATCTGTACTTATTAGCTTTTTCAGTGCATTTATTCTATGTCTATAGTAGCGTGCACAAGTGACTGGATCTCTTTTGATGAGTTGAAATTTATCTATTTGATTTATGTTGTAAGCTTCTTCTTGTTGCAATGTTGATTGATGCATGTTGTGGAGTTCTTGAAGTGTGCTTGTTAAAGCATTCCAATTTTGTTCAGCACTAGTGAAAGTGAGGAAAAAAGTTGGTGGTCCTAATTGGCGTATCATTGCAAATACATTTTTCTTTAGTTGGTGTATGTAGTCAGGTGATATTCTTATTCTTTTGAAGTCAACATAGCCAATATCTGATTTCAACAATTTTTCTAGGTTTGGTTTATGTTTGACGTCTTTTGCTAGTAGCTTTCTACCTTTCAATTGACCTTTTCGGATTCTAATCGACATGGTAGACAATACTTGTTGTATAAGTATTTTGATGGTTTTGAAAAATAGGTTGGTTGTATGGTATGCGAAATGTCTTTGTGAATTTGACAATTCCCATTGTGCAGTTTTTTGGTAGCTAAATCTTTTGACAATGTCATCATCACGTGGGCTACCGAAGAAAAGTGTAGGAAAGTTCATTTCCTCAGCATATTTGTCTTTAAAGATTCCAATAGGGTAATTATCTTGTGTGGGTGCAATTTCTATGATTTTATCCTGCATTCTATGTACACATGCAGACTCAGTGAATCCATGTATCAAAGTTTCAGATGGATTTTCTTGTTCTAAGTCACTTTCTGACTCAATTTCAGTTGCACTAATTTCAGCATTATTTTCATTTTCATTGTTGCTTTGTAGAGCTTGTTTCCAATCATTGTTTATTTCAACATTTTCCTTTATGTACAATGTAGTTTTTGTTAATTGGTCAAGAGCTTGCATAACCATATTTGGTCGCACCATTCCTTTTTGGAATGCATTTTTATATTCCAAGCGTCTTTTTAGAGATACAGCAATTGTTGATGTATTGCTAACTGATTGTGGCAATGCTTTTTGTATAATGTCCATGTTAACTGGAACATTGATGATAGAGCCTGTTAATCCCATTTGAGATCTTTTGTATCCTAGTTCCCAAATTTGGGCAAATGCAATTCTGAGTGAGACAAGGCGTTCTTCTAGTTGTGTTAATATTTGTACATAGTGCAATGGTTTATTTGTTGCATATTATGTGGTGTAGCATACTTAGGTGTAATTGATTGTTTTAATGCAATATGGCATTTGCGACAAATTGAATTTGTTAATACGACATTATTGGATTTGAGTAGTTTGTTGTATGTATGTTTTTGCTTTTCTGTGAAAATTCTAATGTCTTTTTTGAAACATAGTAGTTGGCAAATTGAACATGCATGTTTTGGTGTGTCTAGGATTGCAGTTTGGAAAATTTCTATTGGCGATAGTGTTATCCTCTTTTTTGAACTTGAACATATTGGTGTATGGTTGTTTTGCATTTGTTGTTGATCTTCGGAATTCAGGATTGTATCTATATGTTCGACTTTTTGTGGTTCTACTAGGTTCATTGTTTCATGTTCTTTGGTACTTCTAATCAATTTCTTCAATTGGCGCAATGAAAATATTGATTGGGAGTTTGTTTTTCGTCTATTGTATTCTTTAGGTGTATCTGTGTTGATATTTCTTGGGCTTTTGTTTTTTGTGCTCATGTTACTATTTTCTGGCCTTTGCCTTTTTGTAAATTTTATTAGTTCATCCTTTGTATTAGTTCTGATAGATGTTTTGACATCTCTCAGCGTTATGGTTTGTTGGAATTGCAGATTTTGTGTTTGTAATCTTAAAAGTGGCTCAAAATGTCCTGCAAGTGGATTTGCATCATGGAAGAGGATGGAATACGATTGTCTATTTGGTGATGGGTTGGAATGGTAGTACTTTTTCCCTGTGGACATTGACCAAAGACATATTTGTATATTTAGCCACTTGGATAGCCATTGTATACAAAATATGTCTCCCCATAATCCATTCTCTTGGCCAATTGTAGTTGGTTTTGCTGTTAATCGCATTCTTCGAAAGTATGTCTCAGGATCTTGTATTTTGTGTAATTCATATAGAGTTTGAGGATTTAGTTCATGGTTAAATGAGTTGATTGCTTCTATTTCACCTTTTGCAAGGCAACTTAAGAAGTAATCAATGGTTCCCATCCGCAGTTGTGTTGATGTGTATTGATGGTTTAGTAGGTATGATAATGAGTCAAACAGGCAATCTCCAATATTGTATGTAAATGCACTTATTCTATATAGTGCTTCTTTTTGTAGTACATTGTCAATGCTGATAATTTGAGGTTTGCTTGTAATCTTGTAGTTGTCTACGTCAATAATTTCTATTTTTTGTTTGTCTAGTTGCTCTCTTGATCTCTTCATTTTTTTTGATAAATGCACAATTGTTGTCTTAAACAAATGAGACCTTGTAAGTATGATGTATATGTGGCTAGAAGCTGTAAATTTTGTTTGTTTGTTACTAGGAGACTGTTTTCCTTTTCGTGATATCTTCTCCTAGGTGACAAAATCAATATTGTTAGAATCATATAATCGTAGGCAAACTGATCTTTGTTTTTTATTGTTTGCTAACTAATTTTTCATATAATATAATTCCTATTTTATTTTTTGAGAACTCTCCCTACGTGTGATGTCTTCTCCTAGTTGATAAAATTGACATTGCCACTATGATATGATTGCCAGGAAAGCAATCTTCTTTTTATATTGTTACGTAACTAGATTTAATATCAAGGTATATTGGACTTTAACATGCCAGATTTTATCATAGCAATTTTTCAAATTCAAGAAACAATGAAACATTAATTTCAAAATACAGTTATTTGCTTAAAATTTGATTTTGCAACATGAAAGCAAACTATAGACTGCTAACTATAAGGAATAGAAAATGAGTGAAAAAGCGTACCTTGTAATATGGTGTTTGATAATTCAGTAGACTTGTTCCTTGTCTTAAATGTTGCTGCTATTTGCAATTAATAGTTTCCTTTTCTATGGATAACAAAAGGAGAAACATATCAGTATTCATAATTACTGAGAAGAATAATAATAGAATATTTCAATATTTTACAGAAAATCAGACCATCATATAAAAAAAATACAATAGATTTTTTTGATAGTATTTAATTGGTTACCTATGAAACCAATCAACTTGGTTTCTTGCAAGTTCTGTCACTATTCTAGCATTGTGAATAATGAACAATTATTAAGAATTGTAAATTAGAGTAACAAAGTTCGGAACAAAAATCAGGATAATTACAAAAGCCCTTTTGACCTAAACAAAGCTCTTATGCTAAAATATCTACTTACATGAATAAAATGCCAGCTTGAAAGTAGAGTTTGACTGTTAGTATAAGAATTGTTAGATGCTATCAATGCTTGGAAAACCCAAATTATAAAAGATAAGAGGAAACATAAGGGAAAAAAATTGAATTTTCTTACAAATACATGACACAAATGCAAAGAAAATTTAAGGCCACAAGGACTTTAAGATGCCAGATTTTATCATAGTAATTTTTGAAATTCAAGAAACATTGAAACATCAATTTCAAAATACAGTTGTTTGCTTAAAATTTGATTTTGCAACATGAAAGCAAACTATAGACTGCTAACTATAAGGAATAGATTTTTTTGATAGTATTTAACTGGTTACCTATGAAACCAATCAGCTTGGTTTCTTGCAAGTTATGCCACTATTCTAGCATTGTAAATAATGAATAATCATTAAGAATGGTAAATTAGAGTAAGAAAGTTCGGAACTAAACTCAGGATACTTACAAAAGCTCTCGACTTAAAGAAAACTCTTACACTAAAATATATTCTTACGTGAATAAAATGCCAGCCTGAAAGTAGAGTTTGACTGTTAGTATAAGAATTGTTAAATGCTACCAATGCTTGGAAAAACCAAATTATAAAAGATTAGAGGAAACGCAAGGTAAAAAAATCTGGATTTTCTTACAAATAGATGACACAATTGCAAAGAAAATTTAAGGCCACCGTCAAAAATACCCAACTAATGTCTTGAAAGTTTTTTTAACTGCTAAAATTACTGGTTAGGAGTTGAGTACATGATAGCTTAATTGGTTTAAAATTAGAATTTATGTGATCTGTTACTTTATGTAATTTTGGATAATAACATGTTCCTTGAATTTGAGAAAAAAAAATGCACATGGATAGATAATCATATTAGTAAATTTTGATGTGCTATTTTAGAAGAAATCTGTAAGAATTGTTATCTTGGAGGCGTGTTGTGAATCTTTTAAATTGCAGTCAATTTAAGTGGTTTTAGACAAAGTGAATTCATAATTGCCTCTCTTCAGGGTTCTTAGAAAGTAAACAATGAAATTTCTAGATCATAACTAATATTGTAGTTACAACTCCAATGTAACTCCACCATTCAGTAATAAACACACACATACACGCATTGAAGTGTTTGCCATCCAATTTTCTTGAACTCCATGCATTCAGTCTTCAAAGTTCAAACAAAAGAAATACATTTTTTGGTTTTTTTCCACCGTTGGTGGAATGCTTATTTTCGAAAGTGAGAGAGAAAGAGAGACCCACTCTCAACAAACCTATTTGATTTTTTGTGCGCTGATCAAAATTTTAAATTTCTACATGAAGGTGGTTAATAATAGGTTACAAGGATTTAGATATTTATTTGAATTAGATTTGCAAACCATCTTTCTCACAGAAACTTCATTTTTTTCAATCAAATATATTTGACATTATTTTGAGTTTCTCATTTTTCATGTATTTACAGGTGTGGCTCTATGGTGTAAATTGATTGCAAGAACATAATCTATTTGTATGATCCTAAAAACAGAATACTCTGGTTAACCAATTCTACTCACATTTACAGTGAGGAATAATATGTGGCCATGAGAAGCTCACAAAAAGTAATTGAAAACAACATAGGGAAAAAAACATAAATTTCTGTCCAAGGTACTCCAAAGAGCCATTTTGCTCATTAAGAGATAGGAGTAATATGTGACTATGAAAATCTCCCAAAAGCAAAATAACTAAAAACAGAGTCATTTTTCTCATTCCTATCCAAGGAGCTGATGATAAGCTGAAAGTGATGTTCAATCACACAGGGTTTTATGCTCCACTATATCTTAGCTCATTTGAAGTCATAACTTAATTCATCAACACCCAAAACAGTCCAATCAGAAAAACATTGCAGAGAAACAATTCCAGTCATTAATAGAGTGGAGCAACATATGACAATGTGAAGCTGGGGAAAATCAATTGGTATTGATATGCCATATCTTTATAAGTCTTAATCCAAAAATCTGCAATAATCTCATTGTATTTCTCAGTCACTGGGGTTTCATATTCACGGCACTTATGGTATCCACAATCCACTTTGTTCAGACAAGTAGAAATCTATGGCCCTAAGAAGCTGGTCAAAAATTTAAATAATAATAATAATAATAAAACAATTAAACAACCCACTCACTAATCTCTCACTCCCTCTGTCTAATATTAAATTATGCAAAATAGGAAGAATTAGACATAGTTCCAGCAGTCACAAACAGCAGTTGGAAAACAGTCAAATAAAGTTGCTGTAGGAAAACAGAGAGACTTAAATCCAAGATCTTGAAGTCAGCCACCTGCAGTAAGTCATCGCAGATTCACCCACAATATATATTTCCAAAACAGATCAAACACAAATGCATGAGACACCCAAGTGCAAAGGAATACAAAAAGGCAACCCAAAGAGGATAGCACTATGCCATATCTTTATAAGTCTTAATCCAAAAATCTGCAATAATCTCATTGTATTTCTCAGTCACTGGGGTTTCACATTCACAGCACTTATGGTATCCACAATCCAGTTTGTTTAGATGGGTAGAAATCTATGGCCCTAAGAAGCTGGTCAAAAATTTAAATAATAATAATAATAAAACAATTAAACAACCCACTCGCTAATCTCTCACTCCCTCTCTCTAATATTAAATTATGCAAAATAGGAAGAATTAGAGATAGTTCCAGCAGTCACAAACAGCAGCTGGAAAACAGTCAAATAAAGCTGCTGTAGGAAAACAAAGAGACTTAAATCCAAGACCTTGAAGTCAGCCACCTGCAGTAAGTCATCGCAGATTCATCCACAGTATACGTTTCCAAAACAGATCAAACACAAATGCATGAGACACCCAAGTGCAAAGGAATACAAAAAGACAACCCAAAGACAATAGCATTCTTAATAGCCCAGGTAATAGATCTCCTTATCTGGTAATAAGCTCAAACTAGAATCCAAGGGATTGCAAGGAGTGTTGTACTTGTAACAATTGACACGCTACACTACTGAGAGCATAATTCAAGTTCGTTTTCAACAAAGTTCTTGATTTTGGTCCACGGAGCTGATAATAAAGCTTCCGTTTAGTTCCAGAAAGTTGTAGTGTAGCTATGACAGATAAAAAAGAAAAACCCTCGAATCTATTTGAAATGAGCTAAAAATTTTAGGGAAAATGAAACTTTATCTTACCAAAAGCAAAAACCCCAAAAAATGACAGAAACCAACTGCTAAAAATCAATTTAATTGAAAAAAAGCACAACTTATCTTCCATGGACACTTTCAAAACAGATTTTTTTGGTAGGTTTTCGAAAAAGAGATGAGAGATTCATAACCATACGGTAAAAATCAACCACCACTGCGTATGGCCGTTGAGACCAGAGCTAAAGTACACTTGGCCCTTTCTTTGTTACCTGGCACATTTGTTCTAACGTTCCTTACATATATTGTCCCCAAGGATATGTAACTGCTACAAACAAACTCCGGAATACTTTAGTGCATATATTCACAGACAAGGATCAAAATGTACAACTTAGCTTCACAAATAAAATAGAAATTAACAAAATTTGAGAGACATTGTTGCCAGAAGAAGACATATTGTAGTCTATATCATTATCATGAAAAAATAACGCGCAGTGAAAACATCAAACTGTATGTATCACTCAAAAAACATCAAATTTCATGTCCCAAGCACAAAAGAATAACAAAATGTCAAAAAAATTTGCTTTTCCTAATTTTTGTTCTCCTTTTTTCAGACCCCACCAATTAGGGCACTGGGCTAAGGAATGGCAGAACACCTGGTAGAAGAATCAAAATGACACGGAGTATTCACATTTTGACAAAAGACCTCAGGCTTTGCTCTCACATTCCTTAACACAGTGCCCTAACCCATGAGCTCTGAAGATTTTATGAAGACACTAGATTTCAAAGACAACAAAAAAAAAATACATAGAAGACAAAGAAACATTGATGACTGTCAATGCATCTTACAATTTCCACTCTTGTTTGCTAGCCAGTATCTGCAATCTACAAAAATACAAACCCTCCTTCCAAAGTATATCCAAGCTCACACACTATGTTCTGAAATGATTTTTGGCAAACACTACATACAAACTAAACTAAACCAACTTCAAAGCACATAAAACTCACGTAACATTCATTCAATGACAACATTTAAAATGCCTTTAATATTTGCAAATGATTGCCAGCAAATGTCGTGCAGGCCAATTAATGTAAATTGATGCTCTGCATGCCAATTGATATTTATTAAAAAATAAAAAATAATTTGATTTTCACACTTACTGTTGCCAGCATAAGCCAATAAGAAGAAAGATAAATGAGATTTTTTCAATTTATTAAATTAAAGAGTAATTATAAACTATAGAATTGTTTTCAAAAAAATTAAATTCTTTATAATGATTGGTTGCTCTAATAAAAAAAAATGACATACATGAATGCAATAGTATCCTGCCATGGGCAGGAACTAATAAAAGATATATAAAAATTGATTAAAATATGTACTATTAACAATACAAAAATAAATGATTGTAGCAAATATAATTGTTAGGAAATTATATTAAAAAGTTAGTTATATGAGCATAATATTATATCAATAATAAATACAATTATACATAGATTCAATTGAAAAGAGTTTTTTTTTATATTTTTATTGGTAGATGATGATCATAGGGTTGCATCTATTTTAATATCATATCAACCAAAATACAAAGTTTCATTATAGATATTGAATGGGCCAAATTTGCATCCTATTCAAAAGATAAAAAAAGACAAAATTCTCTTGTTATATGTTATGTTCTACCTTTTATCCGGATAGACACAAATGCATAACAAATATTAGTAAACAAAAAATGGAGAGTGGGAGTGGGAGAGCGGGAGTGAGAGGGGTTCCGTGCGAAGGAGTTGCAGAAGATGGGGAAGACGGTACTACGGATGAGGATGATTTCCTCCCTCTCCTCCTTTCACCTTCCATGTCGCATACTCTGTCTAATTGAGGCTCTTCTTTGTTGGATTGGTGGGTGGAGGAGTTTGGTACAGAGGAAGGAGTGGAGGCTACGGCAACAATGGAGGCGTTTAGGCATGGGTTTTTTGTGGCCTCTGTTTTTGGCCTTCAGGGGTGTGCGGTGATTCCTGTCTATGGCCTTTTTTCTGTTCTTTCTCTAGTGGGTGGTGTTCTCCTACCTGTGTTTGTGATGGTGTCTGGGAAGATCTGGGACCCTGGTGGTTCTCTTGTGTAGAGGCTCTTTTGTTGTTTTGTGTTCTCTCCTTTCCCCTGTGCTGAGGATTTTTTGCAGTTTTGGCCTTTGGTGCTCTGGTTTTTTTAAGGAGCTTCTTTTTTGGGTTCTTCTTTGTTGGGATACTCTCCTATTGATGTGGAGAGTTGTCTTTGGTGTGAACCTTTGAGAGGGGTTTCTTTGCTCTTGTTCTTTTCCCCTCCTTGTCTGTTAGAGGTGACCATATTTTCTATGGAGGTGGACATTTGGTGGAGGGGAAAGGAATGGTTTCTGCTTGTTGTTGGAGAGCACTGGTTGTTGTCTTTTTGCTTCATTCTTCGTCCTGTAGAGGTGGAGTTCTTTCCTATTGAGGTGGAGAGATGGAATGTTGGGGATTTTTGACTTTTGATACTCCTCTTGATGCTGGCTATGGATGCCTGTTTCTTCTCTCAAAGGTGTCTCCTTGGGTGGGTCTGGAAGTTCTTTTTCCCAGACTCCCAGCTTGTCTCGTGGATTGGCTCCTTTTTGTTGTTTCTTGGTTTGCCCTCCTTCCTTCTAGTTTTTGGGGTCTGTTGTCTTTGGTTTGGGGGAAATCTTGTGTTTGGTGTTCTGAGCTCATCATTTAAGGTTGAGGGTGCCTGGCAAAACCCCTGGTTGCTGGTTTTGGGTTCCATTTTAAAACCCAGTTTGAAGGTTGAGGGAGCCTTTCAAAACCCCTACTGGCCAGATTCTAATTGTATGAATATATGTTGTAATCTGGTGTTGTTATTGAAGGTTAGGGATACCTTTCAAAACCCTGAAAGTTGGCTGAGGGTGCTTGTTATACCCTCGATTATTACTCTTATGTGTTATAGTTTGGAGTTGTAGCTTTGTTTGGTGTGGCGTGACTATGTTGGATGTTGCTGGTATTAGTCATCTTTGCTGGATTTTGGCTGCGGTTTTTCATTGTTTATTTCTTTTAGCAGTCTGCTTTGTTGGGTTCTAGATCCCAGTAAAATCTATTGGATTTCGGGTCCCTCCAAAACCTATTGTATGGGGTTTCGGGTCCACTCAAAACCTATTTTTCCCCTAATCAAAAGCAAATATTAGTAAACCTTATTGTAGATGTATAAATCTGACCACTTTCTTAAATAAATATTTAATATTTATTTTAACCCTATCCTACTATTAATTAAATCCTATTTAATTAATTGCTTCATTTTCATCTATTTGATTAAATAAATTATTCAATTTATTTAATTAAATTCACCTAAACATTTTCTACCCTTTAATTAAATAAATCGCTTTATTTAATTAATTCCCCTTTCTTCCTTTTAGTTAAATTTACATTTAATTAAATCCCCCCACTTGTATTTATGCAAGTTGCATCTATTTTGGTTGAAATAGAACATTTTATTTTAATTAAAATTATTTTCCCTCATCCACTCACATTTTCCTACATCTCCCACTTGCCTCCTAAACCCCTTTTGGATTCTTCTAATCACTTCCAATTTAGCCTAATTCATCTCCTAATCATTGTCACATTCCTAAGTAAAAGGAAGTCACTTCTCAAAAACCTCCAAAGTCTTCAATAACCATTAAAGGCTTTATGTCTTCAAATGGTTAACCTCTAAAGTCTTCCAAACCATAAAAGGCTCTTACATAACCATTTATGATTAACTCACCTTTGACCTCTGGTTAGAGACTTTCCTCTAACTTAACCATCATTTTGACTCAAGGGTCTCATCAAGCACTTACAACTTTGACCATAGTTATCCTATTAACCCTTGCACAAGAGTTTACCCCTTGGGTAAAATCTTTATCCAATGGATAACCCTAACCTAACCTTAACCCTTACCTCATAAGGTAACCTTCATGTCTTCTCAGACATTTAATGCCTCTTGCATCTCCTATCAAGCAACCTCTTATTGACAATTGTCACCATTTCGTTGGTGAAAATTGTAAACATGGACTGATTGACTTTCAATCCTAGCCCTTGTTAAGATTATTCAATCTTAACCATCCATTGCCCTATTTTCCCTATAAATAGAGCTCTCATTCTTCATTTTCCAGATATCCAAGTCTCGTGCATTTATACTATAGTCTAATTTACTAAGCATTTTAGTCTCTCTTTGTTAAAATATCATCATAAACATTTAGAAGCATTTCATTTCATATCATAGAATATTCATGCTAGTATATCATGTTAGGATAATTTGTTAATCTCTTTATCATATCACTATCTTCATACTAACTTAATCATCATAGTATTTAACACATCATATAGATCTTAGAGTGCATTCATGCTTATAGATCACAATATCACTCGTTCTTGGAGTTGTCATTCCTAAGTCATTTGCTCAATGATCTGAGAGCGAAACATTGGCTTTAGGGATCCTGTGAGATAGAGAACAATGGGACACCCCTTGGGAAGTTAAACTAGTTCAATTAGTTTATATACTTGCACTAAGAGTCTCATTGGTATGTGGGTTATTTGATCTTGATTTATTCGTTTTGATCACCACCTTTTCTTGCATACATTTTTTGCGCCCACCATGGGGCACGTCCCCAAAAATAACATCATTTTATGTGCAGGTAGGAAACAACAATCATGTCAGAATTACAAATTAGCGCGTCTAGGACTTCTTTAGCGCAACTGTGCCGAACTTTAGCACCATACATGGCACTGTTTAGTGCATAGAAACCATAACTTAGCGCATCTTGTTATCTTTTTGGCGCATACCCTTTTCTTTTTGTCCAAACACATAGGAGCATTGTTTTAGCGCATCCAGACAACAGAATAGCGCGTAGGTGCTCTCTTTTAGCGCTCCTACACCATACTTTAGCGCATTTGTGCGGAAGTTTAGCACGTGACTGACGGAGAAGAAAACTTTGTAACACAGTCAGAAAATTTAGGCTTGTGAAGCCCACCATCATGATTTAATTTTTGACTAATTGTGTGCAGGTTCTAACATTTTTTAGTGTAGGAAAAGGAGGAGTTAATTAGTTTTATTTACTTTCTTTTATAAGTTGGTAAAAAGAACTCACTTCTTTATTGTAAAGGCTTAAAATGAATTTCACCTTTCTTTTGGATGCTTAAAAAGAACTTCATCATTTCTTTTCGGTGCCTAAAATAGACTTCATCTTTCTTTCTTACATGATTAAAAAGAACAACAAAAATCAAATCTTTTCTTTTATGCAAGATAGGATCATCTTTCTTTAGGCTCTAAAAAGAACAAAACAAAATTTCCCATTCTGCAAAGGGGTAAAATTGAAGATCATTTTCTTTTGGTGTTGATTAAATTGAACCTCATTTTTCATTTGGGAGTTTAAAAAGAAACTTCACTTCATTTCAAAAGAGCTTTCAAGATTTTTATTCATTCGACGAATTTACTTTGGTTGACCAGGATTTCTTTAAGTTGAAAATTTTTGCTATCTTCACACATTGCTATATTCGGATAAAAAGAACATCATGTCTTCTTGGAGCAACATCTTCGTCTAGCTTAGACAATTTTATAATGAAGGTTTAAAAAGAATCCTTGTCTTTTGTGCTTGTGAGGTGATAGGTATATGCTCTCACCTTCAAAGGGTGATCAAAAAGCCAGAACCATCTCTTTTATGCTTTCTTTTAGTTGTATGCATTAACACCTTTAGAAGGCCTGCCCTCCCAAGTTGCCCTTAGGGTGCCATTAAGGTTAGTGAGAGGGGAATGACCTAAGTGGGAAATGACTTTATCGCCAAATATTCCAACCCAGTATAATCAAATGTGGAGGTTGATGAAAATCCCCTCCAACGGTTTTGCTCGGCGATTAGTCTTCCCCCAGTATCTTTAAGATACGTAAAGCCTTTGTTCTAAAGGTTGGGAAGCCTCTCGAGGAAATTTATCACTGAAGACCGAATGGAAGCCTGATTAAGAACCATAGAAGTAGAAGCTTTGAGCTGATTCAGTTACCAAACATTGGCAATATCATAGTGCAAGGGTGGGGAAGACCCCAAGATTACTCACCATATATCTCCCAAGATAACTACTCAATTGTGAAGCAATTCACTTTGGGTTAATTTATGTACAAAGGCAAAAAAAATGGGCGCCCCCTAGGGGTTCACAAGGTTGTTTGAGCTGACAGAGTATCGAGGCTAGTGGGCTATGATATTGTTAATGACCTTTGAATAAAGAGTCTGCTTGATCTGTCTTCTTTGTATCCAAACCAGTGAAAACATCAGGGATTTGAAAACATTCTCAAAAGAACATACACTATTTGTTTAGCATAGACAAACTGTTATCACTTCTATCTGCCATGTTTTCAAATCATTTTATCAGAAAAACATCCATCAAATCACAAAATTTATTTCTCAAAATTTCAACAAAATCATCAAAACAAAATTATCAAGATAGTTAGCGCGTAGGAGCAACATCCTAGCATATCTCAACCATCAAATAGCGCACTCCAACCAACAGTTAGCACTTACATCACTCACATTAGCACATGATCAATAGCATACTGGTAAAAACTCAGATAGCACTTGCCAACATCTCTGGAGTATGTAGGAGCATCAGCCCAGTGCATCTAAAGCATATTATAGCACATTCAAACCAAACATTAGCACCTCAAAGGAACATATTAGCACATAACCAATTCATCAATTATGTTATCAAACAGTATAAAATAGCACATTTGAGAGGCAGCATAGCGCATCTAGATCATTTTGTAGCACTTTGGTGGCATCCTTTAGCGCATCAGGTCTATGTTTTAGCACATGATCAAAATTGGTAAAAGACAGAGAGCAAACCAGCCACCTTGTGAGATTTTCATCAACAATTTCGGATAGCCTTTTAGGTCTTTTGATAAAATCCAACAAAATTGCAAAAAAGGATCATAAGTGAGAAATTTCCAAATCCAACTAAACACCCTTGGAAAGAGATATCAAATCTTCAACTATCTTGAGATCAGATTTCATTCAACAAGATTAAGGAGTATCAAAACAATGATCAAAGGTTCCACCATCCAATGAATTCTATCAAAACAATACCTAGTTAGGTTCTCAAGTTGTCAAATTAACTTTTTACATCGTGAAACTTGACTCATATCATGTGACACACTTTGTCGTAGAAGCGAATCAAACTAAACTTCTACTTGACAAGTAAACTTCAGTATCCAAAACAAAGTATCCATATCCAACATCAACATCAACATTGATCATTTGTGTATGACCACTCCCCATATTTTGAGAAGAGGAAATATTCATCAAAAGACTAAGTTGAAGTAAAGACAACCTAGTTCTAAGGCACTTGTCAAGAGGAGTAAATTTATCTACATCAACTATCAACTCTTTAAATACATCGCACATTCTTGTGTCATATGCAGTTGTATATCCAAGGAAAAACCAACAAATTTGACAAAGAACCCTTGAAAAGTAGGGCTTACATTCAGAAAGCAACATTCAACCAACACCTTAATAGGGGAGGAAAGATTAATCCCGCCTTATTTCCAAAGTTTCTCATCACTTACAACGAAGCTCAACCTGAGCCACCAACTCCACCAAGAACCCCAATAGAAGAAGAAGAATTCACTACTATAGAGATATACTGATGCCCGTTGTCACTTGATCTCAGAAAAATAAAAAGAGGGAATCACAACCAAAATCAAGCATGAGTCATAGATTGTCCAATCCTTTTGACGAATATGCAAATATGGGAGAAACAAAGATCACTGACAAGCTTCTCTAAGAATGTCAAGAGAATGTGGCTTTCCAAAAACTCATAAAAAAACTTATAGAAGTGTATAAGCAAAAATATCTACTCATGCTAACTAGTAAAGGAGTCAATATTCCTTAGGATTTTGAGACAAAAAACTTAAGGAATACAGATGAGATAATTTCACGAACAAGGGTGAGAAATTATCCTTACAATCAAGAACTAAGAGAAGAAGAAACACATGATCAAGAAAACATACGCAACCAAGATTACACCCATGAACAAGATAATACTCACAAACAAGACAATACCCGCAATTAGGACAATCTTAATGAACGAGGGGAAGCTCCCCATTGAAGTACAAACGCACCCCTAATTGTTCTTACACAACAACTCCAAACACTTCAAATACAAATGCAGGACATGCAACAAGGAACCACAATATGATAGTCATTAGACAAAATTTGTCCTTATCCTTTTGATAGGAGATTGAACATGGTACCTTTTCCCCCAAATTCAGATATACCAAAGTATGACAAATAGGATGGTAAGAGTGATCCCCATGATCATGTTCGAGAATTTTGTACTATGAGATTGGAGTTTGCTCATAATGACACATACTTAATGAGATTATTCCCAAGAAGTTTGGGAGGGTAAATAATGGAGTGGTTGTCAAAACTCACAACTCCCATCAAATCATTTGATGAGTTGGTGAATAAATCATAACACAATACTCCAATAATATCCAACACGCAATCACCATGCTTGATGTGTGCAATACGAAACAAAAGAACAATGAAACATTCATGGTGTTTCTACAATGATGGAGGTGCATGGTCGCAAGATATCTGTGAGATGTGTCTGAGAAGGAAAAGATGGAAATCTTCATAGACAATCTGAATAGTGAAATGAGTTATCATCTTAAACTACAATGTATACCATCTTTTGCAAAATTAATAGAGAATGGTATCCAAGTAGAGGAATCTTCCATCAAGAAAGGAACCTTGAAGTTATTTAAGGAAGATGTTAGTTCATCAAACAATAACACCTTTAACAATCAAAACAATAACAACAACTCAAACAAGTCCAGATTTTGGACAAGAAACAAAAACGTTGTTAATGATGGGGTAATCGATGCCAACAATGTAAAGTCCAAACAACCAGTATTGGCTTTATCAAGAAACCCACCATCCAATAATGATCAAAGAAGTGCCAATCAAGGCACTAACACTCATCAACGAAATACCAACCAAGAAGCTCCAATGTCAAACAACAAAAAAAATCACCAAGGGAACAACACAAACCAAAAAGAAAACACTAATACTTTCTTGTATCGACAAATATACACACCATTAGGACGAACCTTGGAATCGACATTTCGAGAGCTATTAGCTAATAAGATCATCACATTGCCAGTCACAAGCAACTTTGAACCCCAAGTCAAACCACCATGGTGGAATGACTCACATTATTGTGATTATCATTGAAACAAGGGACATAACACAAATGATTGCATGAGGTTGAAGAATATAGTTCAAGACATGATAGACAAGGGAGACTTAATAGTCGATGGTCATAAAACCAATGGTGACCATGAAGCTTTCAAAAATCATCTTCCCAATTACGACAAGGGAGGAGCATCAACATCAAAAAACACCAAAGGAGCTTGTATCAATCACATATACGAAAACACCATCAATCACATATCAGCATATGACAATCAAGTGAATGTCATAAAAATCAAAGACAATCAAGAACATGCATCGATAAATGTGACAACAAGATCTCATAAATATGTCTTAAAGGGAAACACATCAACAACAATAACTCTCCCCAAGACTCAATATAACTTGGTCGACCAACTACGGATAACACCCGCTCATATATCTATACTTGAGTTGCTCAAACTTTCACCAAAACACAAGGATATCTTGGAGCAATCTCTTATCAAAACAACTATTCCAAAAGATCTGGATATTGATCGATTCCAAGCCATGGTGGCCCATATGACGGTGCCATACAACATATCTTTTTCTGAACATGATGATGTCTCTTTGAGTCATTTGCATAATACCCCACTACATATCGAGGTCTTAGTCTATAAACATCGGGTAAAAAGAGTATTAATAGATGGAGGAGTTGGTCTCAATGTATGTACTCTAAATCTTATATGTGCATTGGGCTTCTCCGAGCAAGCTATTGATCCCAAAAAAAAGATCACTATCAAAGCCTACGATGATGAAAAAAGATCATCTGAAGGAATTGTAATACTACCCATTCAGGTAGGTCCTGTTGTCACGAACCCTATTTTTCCATAATTATTTAATTAGGAAAATAATGTTTATTTTTCAAATGAAATCGAAATGAAATGAAAATAGAACTTTTAATGAAATCATATTGGAGATCAACGAATGTATCTCACTTTCTTTATGATTGTATATTACTTAAGGCAATATGAAAGCCTAAGTAGGGTACAATGATGTGTAATGAGAAGTTTGTACCTTCCATTTTATATGGAAATTATATTTAACTCTTTGATATCTATGATTGTTTTATCAATTTGTTTTATATTATGTATGAAATAGACTTCTTAATTGACCTATGAGTTTATTTATGAATAAAGAATAGATTATGTCTTATAGATTAGTTTATGTCTTTACATTTTGGTATCAGAACACGGTTTATAACTCTAGGGCCTATGAGTCCGCTTCAAGAATGAAGTCTTGTGCTTAGCGAACTTGCTATTGGATATCTAACGCAAAATACTTGCAAATAAAGGAACATAGAGCCTTTTCAAGGTGAATTGATGACAACGACCTAGAAGAAGGAGGATGGTTGATTAAGGAAGAAATATTTCCCTCCTACTATGAAATGAATTCAGGATATTTAAGATGAGAATGATAAGGTCGAGGAAAGCAGTTGTTTACTTCTAGGATGAAAGAAGAAAGGAATCAACTTATAAACCAAGAGAGAAGAATTAGCTAACCAATTTGTGTAGGGTATTAGAAATCTCACCTACCATTCCATTGGGAGACAATAATAGTTGGACTATTCTATTGAGGAGATATACGAAGAATATCTATATGAGCATCTCCCTGCTAAGTCGACTATATTTAGTTCAGATGAATCGAAAGGATTTACCCCATTAACTGCATGAGAAAAGATATAAATTTGGGTGATATTATTTATGAACAATCGATAAGTAAAGTTGTTTTTTGCAAAATCAACATGGCGTCCGGATAGATTGAGAAAGATTATCTCCTAGAATGACATACTTAAGGACAAATTCATCGAATGATAGTTTATTGAGTAAGAGTTGGGTACTTATATAGTAAAGTTGTAGTTGAGACTTTATTGATATAAAAATGATGGTTGTTATTAGAACCTAGATGCTTGAGATGCTTGATTTAATAGACTTATAAATATTCTAACTTATCTCTTGCGAAATATATTATTATGTGTCTATAGTGTACAAGGTAGGTACTATATGGATAGGAATTATGGATGATATGATGAAATCTGCATAGGACTTTGTATTCTAGTTTGTGTCCTTATCTTCAAACATGAAATTTTACGTACTATGTTTTATACTCTCTCTTGCACACTATGGAAAAGATACCCCAAGGTGTTGTAACATCCCTTCATATGTGACTACTCCTAGTCACTTAATACATTTGACATGTATTCGGTGGATGCTTTATTTGACTTATTGATGAATTATTTGATCATTGATTTTTGAATGTTTTTTACTTCTTGACTTGAATATATTTTCTTTTTCTTTTTTTAAATGGACGAGTCACCAATTTTCTATTTTGTGACCCTTGGTTACACTTGAATTAACGTTTCATTATGCGCATTTTATAATTTACTGTTGAAATTGATCACTTGTTCTCTTGACCTTTATGGTGGTTGATCTATTGTTTGAAATTTTCATTGTCTTTCGGTTGCATATTGCATTCCTTCCATATCATGTTCATAGCAAACTCCTGATAGTATGTCCAAGAGAGTAAAAGCGGAGAGTGTACCAAACATAGGTGTTGTGTCAGTTAGGGCAATAATACTATGTATTTGTGTAATTTTTAGTTTGAATAAATTTAATGTGTGGAATAAGAGGATAAGCCTTTCAAAGGTATATATATATATATATATATATATATATATATATATATATATATATATATATATATATATATATATATATATATATATATATATATATATATATATATATATATATATATATATATATATATATATATATATATATATATATATAAATAATTAGTACATAGACAAATTCAAATTAGTTCATCAATTATATGAGATCTTACTTCCTTGGTTTTACCTTTGAAATCATGTGACCATGAAAGATGTCTTTTGTTAAAAAGTAGGTTTTGGAGTCTTGAACATCCAAGAACGTACGGTCTTTGGCATAAAAACACATTTGAGATAATTAAGTATAAGGTTGTGCTAGTAGTTGTATAAAAAAGTGTCATGATATTAGGAAATTTTATGTCGTCGTGATTGCCTTGTTATTTGTTGATTAAGAGCATACATAGTAATTTGGAAATCTTATGGATTGATAGAAGTTTGAGGTATGAAACAGATTGAGTTGGTTGGAATAGTTGGAAAAAAAAAAAAAGGAAGTCAAATGATGGGTTCTCATAGATCAAGGAATTTTATCTACCATGGTTACTAGAAGGTCAAACTTGAGATAGCAATTATTTCAGAATCACTCAGAAGAAAAAAAACATTATTGAGGTTTTCAAAGTAGATATTTTGGATCATAGATTTGATAGATTTGAGAAAAGAACTTGAGGGTACTTAAGAACGTCAATGAAGGATATACTCACTTAGAGGCAGAAACTTGAGGAAGTAAATATTGCACCATATTTAAAACATTTGGAAATATCTAGTTAATCTAGAGATTGTTGATAAAGATGCGATGAACCTAAGAACTTTGGAAAATATAGTTGAGAATGTGGCACAAAGTTTAGCAATCGAAAGTTGAGCAAGATCGTATAATAGGACTTTAATATCAAACCTAAGTATAGGTGGCAGGAAATCAATATAAAATTTATTCAAGAATTGCCTTTGAGTAAGAACAAGCATGATATTATAGTTGGATAGTGTCAACAGATTGACAAAGATTGCATATTTCATACTTGGATATATATAAAGATGAATCATTAAATCTTGTGAAGACACTTACTCATTCAACTTATCTATTGCATGGAGTTTCAAAAACAGAAATATTAAATAGGAATGATTGGATGACATTTTGGAATTGTACAATATTGAATATATCTTTGGAACTAAATTAAATTGGCATGACATCTTTATGTAGATGACCGAACGAAAAAAAGAAAAAGAAAGAGTTAATCAGGTTGTGGAAAATTCTTTTTGATGTATCGCATGAATTAGAAATATGAATGGAAAAAATATTTGCCTTTGGATTGAGTTGGCATACAACAAAATCTTTTCATGCATTATTAAGAAATGATACTCATTATGATGATTTATGACAAAAATGACAAACATTTGTTAGTTGGAATAGGATAAAGATAGGTTCATCATTGGTTCTAATATGCTTAAAGAATTCGATGAGAGATGAAATTGATCAAGAATATATTGGAAGAGATAGTCAACAGACAAGAAAAAGTTATGATAATAGAAACAAGACTCTTAAATGATTGTTATTGAAGAAGAAATTCTTTTGAGGGAGAAGCCTCATAAGAGCTTTATTTTATTGAGAAAATAATCAAAGTTGGTACCAAGATATGTGGGACCCTTCGATGTGCTAGAAGTGTGAATCCAATTGCTTATGGATATAGGATCTAAGAATGGTGCTAGTGGAGCACATCCAAATTCTTGATCGGAGTAGCGTTAAGACTACTTAGCAGAGATTTCACTCTGTATTGGATCCAGCGGGACCAATATTTTGATGATAGTGCTATTTGGGAGGATGATGCGATGATTGACTATCATATTCATCTTTTGTTTTCTTAGAGTAGCATTTGCTTGATGCATGAAATACTTAAATACTCTAATTTTTTTATTTACATGTTGTAAATTTGGATAGTATAGATGATACTATTATTGTTATATTTGATTGAGACCACAATGTATAGTTAATGTTTATGATGTTGAGTAAGTATGTGCTTATTGATAGAATAATAAGACATCAAGACGGTGTCTCTTTTAAGAGGGGAAGGATGTCACGAACCCCATTTTTCCATAATTATTTAATTAGGAAAATAATGTTTATTTTTCAAATGAAATCGAAATGAAATGAAAATAGAACTGTTAATGAAATTAGATTGGAGATCGATGGATGTATCTCACTTTCTTTATGATTGTATATTACTTAAGGCAATATGAAAGCCTAAGTAGGGTATAATGATATGTAATGAGAAGTTTATACCTTCCATTTTATATGGAAATTGTATTTAACTCTTTGATATCTATTATTGTTTTATCAATTTTTTTTATATTATGTATGAAATAAACTTCTTAATTGACCTATGAGTTTATTTATGAATAAAGAGTAGATTATGTCTTATAGATTAATTTACGTCTTGGACACCATGTGCCAAGTCTTGGACATAGACTTGACATACAATATACTATTGGGTCATCCATGGATCCATGAAATGAAAGCGGTGCCTTCCACGTACCATCAATGTATCAAGTTCCCTTACAATGGACATGAAATTTCAATATCTGTAGATACTATCCCTTTTCAGTACTACAATTCTATGGGGGAAACTCAAGATAGCCTGGTTCCACACAACAGGGAGGCCCAAGCTCCCTCGTCATCCAACCATCAAGAAGAACTCAAATCTTTATCCATGAACTTCAAGCAAAAGATGAAAATCAAGGAACAAGGCATGGGGGAGTACTCTTTTGAACCCTTGTGTCTATCTAAGTTCCCAACTTCACCAAGGTCTTATGGATAACCTTCCACATCAAGACATCAGGCAGCAAAACCCATCACAAAGTTTGATGGTAAATTTATCCAAATAGGCACACTGGTTGAAGAATCAGAAGATAAGGACATCCTTAGCTGGCTATACAAGGATGAGGAAGAAATCAGAGTTGCTACCCTAGAAGTAGTTGTACCAACAAAATAATATGGCAATAGGTTCCAGATCATGCAATGAATGAGATACAAAGGAAACGGACCTACTGGAAAGCACCAAGAAGGCATCATAGAACCCATACAACCTCATTCACAATTTGTAAAAGACAAAACAGGACTTGGGTATGAAGAAATATTCCGCCTGTGTAAAACCAAAATCACCATAAAAAACCTCAATGGAAAGAAAAGAAAAAACATAGCGAAGACTCGTGGCAAGAAGCACTAAACCAAGCAGCATAAAAGACAAGGAAGGAGCAAAAATATGAAGAAAATGAGAAACAAAAAGAAGAACTCGCTATTCAAAGGGAGGAAGCTTCTTATAAGAAAGTACATCATGTACAAGAACCCGATCAAACCAAGGCTGAGCCACAACCTAAGGAAGTTTCTACTCAAATAAAGGAAACAATGTATGAACAAATTCAAAGAGTACAAGCAAGCATCGATCCTAAATTAGAACAAGCTACTAAACTTGTGTCAATTATCAGTGAACTTTTCTCACCATACAACATACATGTCAGATTCAGTGAGGTAACTTGGGACAATGAATTTGAAACCGATTCCAATGAGTATGAGTGAGATAGTTGTTCTGATGTTACTGAAGATATTGAGGTGGATACAATCCACACATACACACCCATTTCTCATGAGGGACAAGGCTCAAGGTCTCAACTGTTTGAATTCGGACCACAACATATCTATGAGGCTAGTGAGAATGAGTAGCAACGATACAAACAAGGCAATGTCAAAGAGAATACCATTGAAGACCTCAAGAATATCATAGACCTCACCGATATCCCAAAAACTATGATGATGTCTCCATCATGACACTTACAGTAGCTGATTTTAACCTACCAAATGACTCCTTACCGCTCATATATCCTGACCTCGTAGACTAGGAAGAACCCAAACATCATGATATACCAATATTCTAAACGATGAATCAATTGTCCAATACCTGTGCTTAGTCAACTTGAAAACATGCTCCACTAGTGAATCACATAATGATATCTGCAATCAGGGGAGTGCCAAGTCTCTCAATCACAAAAATGAAATAAAAGATGGATCTAATGGTGAAAACCATTTAATGGCAGTATTAGATCACAAAAACAAAAAAACAAAAAAACAAAAAATAAAGGACATATCTGAAGGTGAAAACCTTTTGAGGCACCTAAAGATGGGAGACTTGACACTCTTCCTGAACATTACTAGGAGAGGTCACCAATCTTGATTGAGCCAACTCAATCAATAAATATCGGCACTGAAGCAGTAATCAAAACCATACATCTAGCAGAATCACTCACATAAAAAGAACAACCAGATTTTGTCAAATTCTTCAAGGAGAAGCAAATCAATTTTTCTTGGTCTTATGCTGACATGCCAGGAGTAGATCTGAATCTAATCATGCATCACTTGTCCATCGCTCCTAGAGCTAAACTTGTCAAACAAAAATTAAGAAAGATGAATCCACATGTTGCATTATTAGTCAAAGCATAACTGAAGAAGTTCTTAGATGTCAGATTCATTCGACATATAGACTATGTCGAATGGATCTCAAACATTGTACCAGTTTCCAAACCGGATAAAAGTATAAGGATTTGTATAAACTTCAGAGACCTCAATAAGACATGTCCAAAGGATGACTTTCCTTTTCCAAGCATTGACACCATTGTTGATCTCATAGCAGGACACACAATGCTATCTCTCATGGATGACTTCTCTAGCTATAACCAAATCAAGATCACTCTAGAGGATCAAGATAAAACTGTATTCACATGTCCATGGGAACATATTGTTGGAACGTCATGCCTTTTGGCTTGAAAAATGCAGGTGCAACTTATTAGAGAGCTGTGACAAGAATCTTCCATGACATGATGCATACTTTCATGGAGGATTATGTTGATGATTTGCTAGCTAAATCATTCACAACAGCTGAACACCTCGACATCCTAAATAAAATCTTTCAACTATTAGAGCAGTTCAATGTCAAATTAAACCCTAAGAAGTGTGTCTTCGGGGTCACATCCAGCAAACAGTTGGGCTACATTGTATCAGAAAAAGACATCGAAGTAGATCCAGCAAAGGTTTAGGCTATCATGGAGATGCCACCTCCTAAAAACATCAGCCAGCTACGATCTCTACAGGGCAGGCTACAATCTATTAGATGATTTATTGTTTAGTTAGTAGATA
Source organism: Cryptomeria japonica (assembly GCF_030272615.1). NCBI lineage: Eukaryota > Viridiplantae > Streptophyta > Pinopsida > Cupressales > Cupressaceae > Cryptomeria > Cryptomeria japonica. Next base: position 231,083,310 of record NC_081409.1, read on the forward strand.
AATGTCTTCCATTCAATCATCTGCTTCATAAAAATATACCTTTCAAATGGGAAGACAAATGTGCACAATCATTCCACCAACTCAAACAATATCTGAAGAATCCACCAATTTTGGTACCACCAATAGCAGGCAAGCCACTCATCCTCTATATATCAACAACATAAGCATCATTGGGGGCACTGCTAGCACAAGAAGATCCAACAGGAAAAGAAAGGGCTATCTATTATATCAACGGGACTTTGAACGGATATGAACTCAATTATACATTCATTGAAAAGGCTTGCTTAGCAGTGGTGTTTGCTTCTCAAAAGTTTCGCCACTATATGCTAGCCCACACAATCAAACTGGTAGCAAAGATCGATCCTCTCAAATGTCTACTCAGCAAAGCCGCTCTCACAAGATGATTAGCTAAATGGGTCATGATCCTAAGTGAGTTTGACATTTAATACACAGAACAATGGGCTATCAAAGGACAAGCAATTGCGGATCAACTAGCAAAAGTACCACTACTAGACCAACACCCACTTCGGGTGGAATTTCCATATATGGATGTACTCACTATCACACCCAAGCAATGGACCCTATACTTTGATGGATCCTATACACAACATGGATTGGGTGTCGACATCCTGTTTGTCGCTCCAGAAGGGCACACAATTCCGAGATCTTACAGACTAATGTTTCCATGCACCAACAACATTGTTGAATATGAAGCCCTAGTAACAGGAATCAAAGTAGTTGTGGAATGGAGAATCATAGAATGAAGTCTATGGGGATTCTCAATTAGTTATCAATCAGATCAATGATGACTATCAGATGAAAGATGATAAGCTAATGCCTTATAAGAGAATGGTGGATGAGTTCAAAAATTACTTTGTGCACATCACCTTTGAGAAGATTCCAAGATTAGAAAACAGAGTTGCTGATGCAATAGCCACTATCACCTCACTTCTAAAAATTCCAGATAAACAAAATTGTTATGAAATCCTGGTGGAGCAATTATTTTCCCCGGCCTATGACAATTCCATATCACAAGTCATTTCTGCCCTGACCGGTTCCGATTCCCCTCTATATGGAAAGATATATGACTATCTCAAAAACAATACTCTCCTACCCAACCTATCTCACAACAAAAAAAAATTCTTCATCCAACAAGCCACCCACTATACCTTAATTGCTGACACACTTTACCGTTGAGGTCTAGATGGTACTCTTCTTTGATGCCTTGATCGTAACGAATCTGACTTTGCCTTATAGGAGCTTCATGAAGGTATTTGTGGTACGTATTCAAGTGGTCCTACTGTCGCCAAGAAACTTCTGAGAATGGGATATTATTGACCGACAATGGAAAGAGAGTCCTATCAATTTTCTAGGAAGTGTCCTAAATGCCAAATTCGTGGTAACCTCACACATGCACCAACACAGGAGCTGTAACCATTCACCACATCTTGGCCTTTCTGTCAATGGGGACTTGATCTAGTGGGAAATATTCATCCTTCCTCTTCAAACGGACATAAGTTCATTATCACCACCATAAAACACTTCACCAAGTGGATCAAAGTAGTCCCAATGACCACTGTGACTGGAAATCAAATCTCATCATTCATCCTCAACTATCTCATTGTAGATATGACATTCCCAGTTCCATCATCACAGATAATGGACATCCTTTCAAGAATCAAGATGTGCAAGAGCTATGCGAATGATTCAAAATCCAACATAGCTTTTCCACACCATACTGCCTATAGGGGAATGGCCAAGTATAAGCATCAAACAAAACAATCATGAAAATCCTCAAGAAAACAGTGAATAATACAGGCAAGGATTGGCATGTACAACTCAATCCAGCACTTTGGGCCTATAGAACGAGTATTCGCACACCCATAGGGGCTACACCATATTCGTTGGTGTATGGTTCAGAAGCAATTCTGCCTCTTGAGGTAGAAGTCCCATCTCTCTGAGTATCTTTGAAGGGCCTCATTCCAGATGAGGAATATCAAGTGAATAGGTTGCAGGAACTAGAGCTTCTTGATGAAAATTGACAACGTGCCTATGACTATCTCAGGGCATATTAACAACGTATGTGCAAAAGCTATAATCACAAAGTCATCCCAATGGATTTCAAAATTGGTGATCTAGTTCTAAAGGAAAATCCCAAAAATCAGCAAGATTGAGAAAAGAAGGGGAAATTTGAACCCAACTGGTTGGGCCCCTTTGTCATCATATGGGCCTACAGATCAGGAGCATATTAGTTGTCAAATTCTGAAGGGGATGTGCTTGACAAACCAACCAACAACATCCATTTGAAGAAGTTCTACACTTGAGTCATCCAATGCACAAATCAAGCAAAAACAAAAACAAAAAAATCAAAAAAGTATAAAAATCGTTACTAAAGTGAAAACCTGGCAAACGGGCACCTTGTGACACAAAAAAAAAAATACAAAAATACAAAAAAAAAATACCAAAATACAAAAAATCAAAATCAAAATCAAAAGGTGCAATAAAAACAATTGGTGAAAACCTGGCAACAAGTGCTATTTGTGAGAGAACAACTCTTCTATCTATTGGCACTCGCATCATATCTTTACTCCATTTGATCTCAGCCCATAGCCATCGCAGAACACTTATACATGCAACATTATCTAGGACATACTTAGCGTAGTCATTGTCCTTATTTATCTAAACAATTATCCATATCATATCCCACCATGGCTTGGTGATCAACATATATATCCACATCAATGAGTGTCCATAACTAGGGGCAACATTCATCTCGCTTTAACATTCAAACAACAAACAAGGATTGCAGCATACTAGGGAAACCAATGTCAAAACTGCTCATCGGACTAGAAAATAGGATCATTATCCAACTACAACTTCAACACACACACGATGGATGATTTATTCTGAATTATGATTTGTTTACATTTGGCATGAAGTTTTGACTATTTATATCTTGATTTTTGAATCATTAGATCTCCTGAGCTACTCAAGGATGCACTGCGCTAGAGAGGCAATGAAGGAATCTAATATTTTTCTTTGGTTTTCTATTCGTGAGACAATCATTCGTATGATGCAAATTTGTCTCGAGACATTATTGGAAACATATCATTGAAGACATTTTCCATTTTTCACATACAAATGATTAACTCTTGTTTGTTTTACACAAGCAACACTCAGGTCGTCTTGGTTCAATTATACCTTAACGCTTGTGTCATCTTGCAATATCAAAAATCCATGTAAGTTATACTTAGGTTGCTATGGTTCAATTATACCATGATGCTTGTATTAACTTTCAACATATCAAAAGCTCAATGATGACAAAAAGAGCAAAAACAAGTGACTAACAGGAATGACAACGACATAATTAAAGTGATCATTTAGTTGCATACAATTACAATAAGTTGCATATCATTTTTAATATTGCATTAATATCATATCATTATCATTATCATTTACATCTCATTTTCAAGATACATCTCACATCATTATCGTTATCATACATCTCATTTTCAAGATACATCTCCTATCATTATCATTATCATACATTTCATTTTCAAGATACATCTCACAATTATAACATTCATATAACCATATCTCATATCAAAGTAAACACAATGCATCATCACATTATCAACCATTTCATCACAAATCATGCATTCACATCATCATACAACATTAAGAGATCAAAAACATCATTATTATCTAAGTATCTAATCATCTTCATAGTATCATCATATCAAATAATGTGCATCATAAATCAATCATCATCAATAACACATCACATGTGGATCAGAGAAAATCAATGCCACACACACACACACACACACACACACACACATCACAAAACTATCAAAATGTACAATGGCTATCATGTCTATCAGTACAACAAAGTGATCAATACAACATGACAGATCTCTCAGGTATGACCATCTCCTTAGGCAGAAGGTCTAGCAGCAGATGTCCCAACTCCTGGATCTCCACCAGATGGATCATGTCGTGTTGGCCCCATTACACCTCTACTCTCCGTCCTCGTATGACTACGTTCAAATCGAGTGAATGCCACTGGAGCATAGCTAGGATCTCTATGATCTTGAGGGCCATATTCTCATACAAATGCCTATAATACTCGACCTCCTTGGTCAATTACTGTATCTCCCTTAGTGTGTCCCAGAGTGGAGCACCTACGGTGGCTCTCTCTAGCCTGTTAGTAAGGGCCTTTTCTCGACCCTAACGCTCTACTGATGTATCCCTCTCTACCTGCAGCTGCGTAATCTATTGTTGTTGTGCTAGCACTTGTGCCTGCAACTCTTGCACCGAGACCTATAGCACCCTAATCTGAGCATCCCGATGGTAGGTCGGCACCCTGATCTGAATAGGTACCTTTGTTGTGGTCCTAGTTGCACCTGTCATTGTCCGAGGTGATGGTGGAGGTATAACGTCGGATCTCCTCCTCTGGGAAGGTTTCCTATCATCCCCCATCCCTCCCACAATAGATAACACCACACCTATCCTCACACCCCCACCCGCACCAAGCACGAGACCACCTCCACCTCTGCCATCCCCACCTCTACCACCTTCACCTCTATAAATCCCCAACCACAGGAATTTGTAGAATCTGATAACAGTCCTCTGGTGTAATTGTCATCTCGCTGGTTGCCAAATGAAAGGTGTTTGTGTCGTTGTGCCACCTCTCTACCAATGTTGTTAGTAACCCCCGGTTAATGATATATTGAGGCATGTCTAGTAAGGATGATAAACCACATCTCTCAATCACATCTATGTCAGCCTATGGCAAGCGCGAGATAAGTGTCCACAACTTTGGGAATCGCTCCCAAGACTATAGTACACCAAGCTCTGCCTGCAAATCAACACATATCCATCATCAATTCTCGATTCAATCAAATCTACATATTAGTGAATCGAAACAAGATCCATATCGAAATCAAGACCCATAACGAAATCAGATTCATATCGAAATCAAGACCCATAACAAAATCAGATCCATATCGACTCAAGACCCATAACAAAATCAAATCCATATTGAAATCAAAACTCATAACGAAATCATATCCATATTGACTCAAGACCCATAACGAAATCAAATCCATATTGAAATCAAGACCCATAATGAAATCAAATTCATATCAACAACTTGACTCATAACGAAATCAGATTCATATCAACAACTTGACCCATATCAAAAAATCTGATTCATATTGATAACTTGACTCATATCGAAAAGCGACTCACATCAAAATAAGATCCATATCGACCATAGACTCATATCGCAATCCAACAACATATTAGAATTAGACATCATAACAAAACAAGACTCACATCAGATCATGCTCCATATTAGACAATCAACGAACCCATATCAACATCTACACAACCTATCCAATTCACTGGACTCACGACACATTTTTCAAAACACTTTTTTTCTAACTTTTTGCCCTATGCGCTAAATCAAGGCTCCAAAGTGCTAAGCTGCCAGGTATGCACTATAAAAAATACCTTATGCTCTTTTTTTCTATCACATGCTACAAAACGGCTTCAAAGCGCTAGCCTATTTACCCGACGCACTAAAGCTATCCTATGTGCTACTTGTCATACCCTTTGCATTTCTCTATGAACCCTATGCGCTAAAAGCACGCTACGCGCTAACCTACCCTCCAACTGCGCTAATATTTGGAACCCAAACACTAAACCTACCCAGGGTTTTCTATGCGCTAAACTTCGTATCGTATGCCCTAAAAGACCTACTCTACGCACTAAACTGGCAAATTCTGACCCAAAAATTGAAAAACGTGACAAAAATCAATGAAATTAATCAAACACAAGAGGGATTTCGACCACTTACTGGTGGGCCATATGTGGCAGGTCTCCAGTATCGCCTGACATGCTCAAATCAGTGCAGAGAGTATGGAATCAACATTGTGGTTAGAGCTCCAAATGTCACAATCACAAGAAGACAAGTGTGCAAATGATTTTTCAAAATCACTTTTTATCTTTTAACAGTGTAAAATCAGAGTGTTAATAAGTGGGGCATGTATTTTCCTCCCACTTTTTCATTATTAACCTTATCATTATTTTTTCGAGAGAAATCAATAGTGTACATCCAATGCAGTCAATCCTCTCATATCACAATCAATTCAAAAACGATCATAAAATTGGCAAATTTTCACCAGACCCTTGATTCATTTCCAGAGGGGGCATCATCAATATCGTTCATCAAATCTACATCTGGGGCATCATATCGAACATTTTGGCACACAACATTATAGCGATAAAATTTTGACGTATATCCAACGATTTTCTTTGAATCAACATGTGCACACACGCCACTTCAAAGAGGGACAAAATGTAGATGTATAAATCTGACCACTTTCTTAAATAAATATTTAATATTTATTTTAACCCTATCCTACTATTAATTAAATCCTATTTAATTAATTTCTTCATTTTCATCTATTTGATTAAATAAATTATTCAATTTATTTAATTAAATTCACCTAAACTTTTTCTACCCTTTAATTCAATAAATCACTTTATTTAATTAATTCCACTTTCTTCCTTTTAGTTAAATTTATATTTAATTAAATCCCCCCACTTGTATTTATGCAAGTTGCATCTATTTTGGTTGAAATAGAACATTTTATTTTAATTAAAATTATTTTCCCTCATCCACTCGCATTTTCCTACATCTCCCACTTGCCTCCTGTAAACCTTACTGTAAACGTATAAATCTGACCACTTTCTTAAATAAATATTTAATATTTATTTTAACCCTATCCGACTATTAATTAAATCCTATTTGATTAAATAAATTATTCAATTTATTTAATTAAATTCACCTAAACCTTTTCTACCCTTTAATTAAATAAATCGCTTTATTTAATTAATTCCCCTTTCTTCCTTTTAGTTAAATTTACATTTAATTAAATCCCCTCACTTGTATTTATGCAAGTTGCATCTATTTTGGTTGAAATAGAACATTTTATTTTAATTAAAATTATTTTCCCTCATCCACTCGCATTTTCCTACATCTACCACTTGCCTCCTAAACCCCTTTTGGATTCTTCTAATCACTTCCAATTTAGCTTAAATCATCTCCTAATCATTGTCACAATCCTAAGTAAAAGAAAGTCACTTCTCAAAAACCTCCAAAGTCTTCAATAACCATTAAAGGCTTTATGTCTTCAAATGGTTAACCTCTAAAGTCTTCCAAACCATTAAAGACTCTTACATAACCATTTATGGTTAACTCACCTTTGACCTTTGGTTAGAGACTTTCCTCTAACTTAACCATCATTTTGATTCAAGGGTCTCATCAAGCACTTACGACTTTGACCATAGTTATCCTATTAACCCTTGCATAAGAGTTTAGCCCTTGGGTAAAAGCTTTATCTAATGGATAACCCTAACCTAACCTTAACCCTTACCTCATAAGGTAACCTTCATGTCTTCTCGGGCATTTAATGCATCTTGCATCTCCTCTCAAGCAACCTCTTATTGACAATTGTCACCATTTCATTGGTGAAAATTATAAACATGGATTGATTAACTTTCAATCCTAGCCCTTGTTAAGACTATTCAATCTTAACCATCCATTACCCTATTTCCCCTATAAATAGAGCTCTCATTCTTCATTTTCCAAATATCCAAGTTTCATGCATCTACATTATAGTCTAATTTACTAAGCATTTTAGCCTCTCTTTGTTAAAATATCATCATAAACATTTATAAGCATTTCATTTCATATCATAGAATATTCATGCTAGTATATCATGTTAGGATAATTCGTTAATCTCTTTATCATATCACTATCTGCATACTAGCTTAATTATCATAGCTTTTAACACATCATATAGATCTTAGAGTGCATTTGTGCTTATAGATCACAATATCACTCGTTCTTGGAGTTGTCATTCCTAAGTCATTTGCTCAATGATCTGAGAGAAAAAACATTGGCTTTAGGGATCCTGTGAGATAGAGAACAATACGACACCCCTTGGGAAGTTAAACTAGTTCAATTAGTTTATATACTTGCACTAAGAGTCTCATTGGTATGTAGGTTATTTGATCTTGATTTATTCATTTTGATCACCACCTTTTCTTGCGTACACTTACTATTAGTATGTGACTCACAAAACTAAAGCAATGCATTATATCTCCATCTCTTCATCAAAGTTAGGAGATATGCGAGTGTTAAACTAAAGAATACTTTTTGTGATGAGTAGCCTCAGTGTTTATTTAGGGAACTTTGAGCTTTGTGACACCTTTGTCCTCCTTCAATTGCCTTTTTGTGAGAGACCAATAGAAATAAATAGTCACCATTGACCAATCACCACCCTATTATTAACCAAAAGTGTCTCACTCGATGGTGGCATCCTTGAATTGAAAACTATCTCTAGAAGTGTTTCATGTATACCCAAAAAAATCTAGATATTTGTTAATGTATTTGGCATCTTTTCTATCATAACTTTTGCCTTGCTAAGATCTAGTAAAATAATAATAAAATAGGATATGTTAGAATTCACCTAGTAGTGGTTATTAAAGATAATGAGGTCATATACTACAACCCACTGTATGGAATACAAAATTGGCCTTTTCAAAATTCTTCTCATTTAAAAAACAATTTTCAACCTATCCTCGATAATTCCACTGAGAAACACTATCATTTGTTGCATATTAACCTTGTAGGTGTGTCAATGACATTGCTTAAGATGGTCAAGGTTTTGAGACATTTAATGAAAATACATCTTGATATCAAGAAAGAGCCATCTCACTTGGTAAATATTTTTTTCTCTCTCATGGAAGCAGGTATAATCCAAAATTGGAGATATTCTCTAACTAGGCAGCAGGTTGAATCTCTTCATTTCATGAAATACCACTACCTTTAGTTACTACAAGGCACTCTTACTAATTATTATTCTTCCACTATTAATCAATTGGTTGAGCTAAGACTTAGCCTTTGGTTAGGCTAATGAGTTACTTGAAGACTTTCCAAATTATTCTTTAGATTTGTCATGCCCAAACTTTTGGGCACAAACGGAATTTTTTTTTTTTTTTTAAATACTTAACCTAATACAACTAACTTATTAAAATAATGCAAAACTAGTTTAGTCTTAACTATGTTTGGAGTGATTCTAACAACTAGATCAATTAGGCGATAAATGATCTAAGTTAAAAGCGGAATAATAATTCTCCAAAAGTATTATTATTATCTCCCATTAATAAATGATTAAACTTCACTTAACGGAAAATCTCTAAATTAATTGATAAGGGATATTAATAATCCTCATATAGTCCTTTTATTGCCTAGGGTCTAAATAAATTTGCCCTAGCTCTTAGATTAAATAAACCTATTAAACAAAATTTCCATTAATTAAAATACCTTATAATTTAAAATTTAAAGGGGGCCATCTTGACTTACAAATGTCATTTTAATTCCCTAAAGGTTAACCTCCCAAAGAGTTTAAATATAAAACATCTTATTAAAATGCTTCTACATCCATATAAAAATTGAAAGTGAATTAATTAAGTTACAATTAACTATTTTGAATCCATATAAATATAAAATTTTACTTACATACATATATATGTGTGTGTGTGTGTAGATAACTATATATCTAAGACATATATATATATATATATATATATATATATATATATATATATATATATATATATATATATATAAAAGAAGCATGAGGGAATGTAAAAATGTATATATACAAAGGATAAAGGGGTTCTCTTTTCTTTTTTAATTTACTTTTAAAAGAAATCCAAAAATCCATATGCTAACCCTAACCCGAAATTGGGTTAGGATTGCATATACATTTTCTTTGAAACAACCCTAAACTTTCCATTCTACCCACACACATTTCTTGTATTTTATAATCTTTTTGTGTGTTTTGCCCTAACCTGAAAATTGGGTTAGGGCTTTGTGTAAGAGGGTGCATGATTTTTATTTTTTTTCTGTGTGTGCAGGTCTGTGTTGGGGACGGCGACCATGGGAGGCGTCGCCCTTTTTTTTTACGGCGGGGTTTAGAGTTTGTGCAAGGCCAAAGTCGAGCGTCTACAATGGAAGGGGAGAGGGGGAGCTGTGGTTTTTCAGCGGGGGCTCTCTGCAGGGACGATCGCAATCGTGCTTGTGGGTCGTGGCCCGCAGACCGGCTGCGCCGCCGCTGCGGGGCATCACCCACAGGGGGGAGCCGAGGCTTCCCCATCTGTGGGCGGCGACCCCCAACGGCGGCTGCGGCCAAAGCCACTGCTGCGGTACGCAACCCGCAGACCGGCTGCGGGGCATCGCCCACAGGGGGGAGCCGAGGCTTCCCCGTCTGTGGGTTGCAGCCCACAAAGGCGGTTGCGGCCGCCGCTGGGGGTTGTCGCCCACAGCGCGGGGGGTGCCTCCCTGCCCTCGCCTGCGTGAGGTTTCCGCAAGGCCGAGGGGTACGCACAGCCCCAAAGATATTTTTTAAATTTTTTTTTTTATGTTTTAAAATTAATAAACTCAAATATATATATATATATATATATATATATATATATATATATATATATATATATATATATATATATATATATATCTGTGTGTGTGTGTATATATATATATACATATATATTTATATATACATTTAAATATTTTTTTTTTTGTATAAACACACATAAACTTTCAATTTAGTTTTTTTTTATTTCTTTTCTTTCCAGCTAAATAAAATATGCAGGAATGTTAATAAGAAATCTAGCAGCTAAAATTAGATGGGGAAACTATTCCTTTTTCTTTAACTTTAAATACATACAGAGATTTTTAATATTATTTGTAGCATGAAAAAGGGGGAATATCCTTTTCTAAAAGGCTAAAGAAATATGTGTTTTATATTCTGTTTTTTTTTTGTTTAAAGCATTATGTAACTAATATTTACAATGCACACAAACATCAAGCTTTAAATATAATCTTTTCTAGTAAAACAAATAAAACTAAACCTAGATGCTAACCCCCTTTTTTTTTAAATAGGCTATTACTAATGGGTTTATTTTCTGCATTAAATGAAAGAGCAAATGACAGTTTTAATTAAATTACAACAGCATAAATAAAACTAGAATATAATGTAAGAACTATCATATACTATTTCCATTTTGCATAAGGGATAAAATGAACTTTTATTTGCAGAATAAACATAAATGGAACATATATTATTATCAATAGCAATAGGAGCTTAATCCCAACATAGGCATGTTTCTTTTTTTTATTTTACAATCATGACTAAATAGGAGAAATACATTTCTTTAAGAGCATTTAACACCCAATATTAATATCATTACAAATGGGTTTGAAAACCCTACAAGACTTCTCCTTTCCATTAAATAAGAACTATGAATAAAATACAACATTTCTTTGCTTTTGGAAAATAAATACAACAATGGCTCTTTTTTTTTTTTTTTGCAAGCTACAAAATAAATACATTTTTCTTTGAAACTTTTTTGCAACATAAAATAGCAACAAATCTCTTCATCTTTTCTTTCCCATCCCAAGCAACCTGCAAATAGATTACAACTTGACCATGGAGAGCTCACCTCCCAGCCTAGGCTTACTAGAAGCCACCCTCGAGCTTGGAGAACCAAGCACTAGATGGGTCACAAACAAACAATCACAACAACATAGGACAAACATTCAACATACATTTTCCCAACCCAAGCTACACTCTCACCACAACTTGTGATGATCTTTCCACAGGTGGAAGTGGACCAAATACCATTGGGGAGACTGCAAGCATAATACAACTCAAGCCACCTCATGGCAAATCAAAATACAACAAATACATCTCCACACCCTTATGCCCCCCAAAGGCATAAAAGCCATATTTTCTCCCCTTATGACCCCCAAATGCATACACAAGGCTATGCAGCAAGGGTCACAAAGAACACCCTTGAGATCACTCTCCATAAGGAGAGCCTCTCACCCAAGGCTTTCATACTTCTTCCACCCCAAGACCATCCTACTCTCCCTAGAGTAGGAGACCTTGGACAGTCCCAATCCATGAAAAACATAAAAAGAACAAGGGAAGGAAAAATTACATTTTTCTCCTACAAAGCAATTACATATACACATCTTTTCATACAAGCATTCTCTTTTTTTTTAAACACAACATATACAACATAACTAAAAAGAAGTAGAACCAACCTTAATCTGCCAAAAGGTATGATAGACTTAGTTGGGGATGAGCAGCCCAAATCCACACAAACTCTTCACCAACACTTCACCAAAAATTCTATCCTACAACTATTTTCAAAAAATGCATAATCTCCAACAATGGAGAGTGGGTGACTACTCACTAAGTCCCTAATCCTTGCCTAAGAAGGCCTCTCTCACTCTTCCCAACCCCTTGGGTGAAGTGAGAGTTCCCATTGGTTGTTCTTCCCAACCTCTTACATGTTGCTAAAACTGGAAAGGGGAAAGGTGAGAGAGGATGGGGAAGAGAATTTGACACCAAAAGGGAAGGTTGTCTATCCTAGGAGGAACCTTCTAAGTTGAATTTTCGCTCACCTTGGGAAAACCACTTTTTGAGGTGACTAAACAATCACATGGGAGTAGTCACATGTTTAAAAATACCCCTAACCCATAGGTATACCCTTTGGACCTTTGGAAAAGCCCTAAAACTGACCCTAGGAGTCCATTTGACCCCTTAGAAACCCAACTGAAGTTAACCTACGGGTCAAACCTGAGTTGACCACTCCCAAGACTCCCTACCCAAGGCAAATTTGGGACTACACTCATAAGTTTGAATGGCTTTGGTAGAAACAAAACTCCCTCCAAGAGACAAGTCAAAATCAATGACACTAATCAGCACGTGTCAAGTGACACAATAAAATACAATATCAAAATCACACATGGAATTTGTCTCTTGTAGGTTTACACAATTAAATAAAATCAATTGAACACACATGCATCATTTACTTTCACAAATAAAATACAATACAAACGAGGTGTTGTCTCTCCAAATAGACAACCCCTGGCTTAACAAACGTACATAGGTCTAGGTTTGGTTCTCCATATTATTTCCATGGTCACATGGATAATTTTCCTGCGCATCTCAATTAACACACTAGTAATTCCAAATAATCACAAATATATATATAATTAAACACATGAATTCCATTACACATCAAACACTCATACATTGACAATAATAAATCAATATCTCATATATTCCAATTCGATTCCACATAAGCAATTATCATAATCCTCAAAATTGAACCATTCATATAATAAGCATCCTATTTCTACCATCAAAATGAAGTCCTGTAAATCCAATAATGACATTCACCATTTCAAAGTAATTCTATTCTAGCAACATATAAAGTCTCATAATCATAATGCATAAAATGAAGCATCAATATACGTCAATGTGATCCAAATCATGGAATCATATAGGTTCTAAATCCATAATGCATAAAATAAAGCATCCATAATAGTCTCAATATGAAAATAACAGAAATGTCAGGATGAGTCGGGGTAGGGCCTCACACCCTCCCCCTCTAGGCATGAACTTCCTCCTGGAGTTCATCAAAAAGGTGGGGGTACTGTGATTTCATACGTGTTGCATCCTCCCATGAGGTTGTAACCTCATCATAGCAATCCCACTGGACCCTAACCTGGTCCAGCTCTCGACCTCGAAGGTCCAGCGTCCGACGTGCCAAAATGCGAATGGGCTCCAAAGCTAGCTGCTCGTCCGACTCCACCTGCAAGGCATCCCAATCTAGAATGTGAGACTCATCATAGATATACTTCCTCAAAACTGAAACATGAAACACATCGTGGATGCGCGACAGGCTAGGTGGCAATGTTAAATGGTAGGCAACTGATCCTATCCTCTCAAGGATCTCAAATGGTCCTACAAATCGAGGTGCGAGCTTAGAACCCTTCCCATAACGGATTGGACTCTTATGCAGTCGCACTCTCAAGAAGACTCTGTCTCCAACCAAGTAGCTACGATCTATCCTCTTCACATCTGCATATTTCTTCTGTCTATCTTGTGCCTCTCTAAGACGCTGCCTAATCAAATCCACCTGCTGCTCCATATCTCGAACTATCTCAGGACCAATAGCAACTCTGTCCTCTATGCGGTCCCAACTCAACGGTGTCCTACAAGGTCTACCATATAATTCCTGATAGGGTGGCATCCCCAAAGATGTGTGATGCCCATTATTATAGGCAAACTCCACTAAGGGAAAGTACTCTTCCCATCTGGTCTGGTGATCCATGACGTACATGCGAAGCATATCCTCTAACACCTGATTAACCCTCTCTGTCTGGCCATCTGTTTCCGGATGGTAAGCTATATTGAAATTGAGCTTGGTACCCATAGCTGCCTGTAATGCCTTCCAAAAGGAAGAAGTGAAGAGGGAATCCCTGTCGGAAATGATCTTGCGTAGAACACCATGAAGTCTGACAATGTCTTGCAAGAACACCTGTGCTACTGCTAGTGTTGTGACGGTGGTACGAACTGGTGAAAAGTTGGCCACTTTGGTCAACTTGTCAACCGTCACCAAGATGGTATCATGGCGATGAGATGACATAGGGAGACCAATGATGAAATCCATGGATATAGTATCCCACTTCCACTTTGGTATGGCATGAGATTGGAGCAACCCACCTGGATGGCGGTGCTCCGCCTTGACTCTTTGACACTCGAGGCATCGGGCTACCAACTCAGCAATAAGCTGCCGCATTCCTAGCCAATGGTATAATTCCCTCAAGTCTGCATGCATCTTCTTAACCCCGAGATGTGCTGCATAAGGAGCTCTATGAGCCTCTGTGATAATGAACTCCCGCAATCCCTCGGAAGAAGGTACATAGATGCACCCTCTATGGCGTAATAATCCATCAGACTCTAAGGAATAATCCACATATTTTCCTTCTAAAGTTTCCTGAGATGGTATAGCCTGGCAAACCTCTAAATACCATCCATCCTCTGGCAACTGCTGCATTATCCGATCTCTCAAATCCATGCCCATAGATATGGTGTGTACCTCATGACATCTCCTACTCAAAGCATCTGCAACTACGTTTTTTTTCCCTTTGATGTAGTGAACGTCAAAATCATACTCGTACAAGAATTCCATCCATCTCCTCTGATGTGCATTAAGATTCGGCTGAGTGAATATGTACTGAAGGCTCTGATGTTCTGAGTGTAACTCAAAATGATGACCCAAAAGGAAATGTCTTCATCTCACAAGTGCATGCACTACTGCTGCAAGCTCAAGGTCATGAGTAGGGTAATTAAGCTCGTGAGTCTTAAGTTTCCTAGACTCAAAAGCTATAGCTCTGCCATCCTGCATAAGGACTGCTCCTAAACCCTCTAGGGAAGCATCTGTGCAAACCATGAAGTCAGCTGAAGTATCTGGCACTACAAGGACAGGTGCACTAGTAAGTGCCTTCTTAAGTTCCTGAAAGGCCTTCTCGCACCTCTTCGTCCACTCAAATTTCTTCCCTTTACGCTGAAGAGAAGTAATAGGATGAGCGACTCTAGAGAATCCCTCAACAAAACATCGATAATACCCTGCTAAGCCCATGAAGCTCCTGACCTCTGTCACACTGGTTGACGCTGGCCAATCCATAATGGCTCTGATCTTTGATGGGTCTACCGAGATCCCATCACTAGATATAACATGACTAAGGTATTTGACCTCTGCTCTAAAGAAAGCACACTTCGACAAACTGCCATACAACTGATTATCCCTCAAACACTACAAAACCTGTCTCAGGTGCTCCTCATGCTCCTCCTCATTCCGTGAATATATCAATATGTCGTCGAGAAACACAATCACAAAGCGGTCAACGAATGTACGAAATACTCCATTCATGAGACTCATGAAAACAGCTAGGGCATTCGTGAGATCGAAAGGAACCATGGTGAACTCATAGTGGCCATATCTAGTGCGAAATGCGGTCTTGTGGATATCGCTATCCACTATCCTCAACTGATGGTACCCTGACTTTAGATCAATCTTGGAAAATACTTTGGCACCTTGAATTTGGTCGAATAAATCATCGATCATGGGCAAAGGATATCGGTTCTTGATGGTTACTTTGTTCAACTGACGGTAATCCATGCATAATCGGAGAGATTTGTCCTTCTTCTTCACGAAGATGACTGGTGCACCCTAAGGGGATACACTAGGATGGATGTGGCCTTTCTCTAGGAGTTCCTCAAGCTGCATCTTGAGCTCATTAAGCTCATTTGTGGTCATCCTATATGGTGCTCTTGAAACTGGTTCGCCTCCTGGAACAAGGTCTATATGAAAATCAATCTCTCTACGGGGTGGCATACCGGGTAACTCTGAAGGAAATACGTCTGAAAATCCCTTAAGGATAGGATGATCATCAATAGATGGCTCCTTTTCTTCTTCTTCTTCTCTATCACTAATGGTGATGGCAAATAACTGGCATCCCTTTCGCATGCTCCGCTTAAGCTGCATGGCGGAGATCATACGAAGAGACACGGGTCTCTGAATTCTAGTGATTACTATGGGAGAACCATGATCATCCTCACACTCGATCCTTTTCAGGTGACAATCCACCTTGGCTCTATGGGCATAAAGCCAATCCATGCCAAGTACGATGCCATATGATCTGAGTGGTGTAACTCTAAGGTCTACTAAGGTGGTGGTATTACCAATCTGAAGCTGACATCCCCTAACTTCTGATTCCACTGACACTCTAGCCCCTGAAGCTAATTCCACTTCCCAACTGACCTCTTGTCTAATTGCCACTAGCCCGCAACGCTCCACAACCAGTGGAGATATAAAAGAGTCAGTAGCTCTTGAATCAAATAATATAGATACACTGCTACCTCTGATCATACCTGCTACCTCAATAACCGTGGCCTGATGCTCTGCCTGGCGGTTGTCAACCGCTGCGAAGACCCTATGGGACTTGCCCATATCCCCAACTGTCGGCTCTGATGCTGCCATCCTCTAACTGCCTGCCATCTGACCCTGAGGACACTCTCTCGCCATGTGTCCCATGGCTCCACATGTGAAGCAAGCGCCACGTGCCTGAAACTGCACTCCCTGTGGTCTGGAGAAAGATTGTCCCCCTATCCTGCTAGAACCACTATACCCACCCCTGGAGGACTGCTGAGTCCTCGTCGGAGGTGTGTAAGGAGCCTGAGATCTCTGATCTCGCCTCTGACCCTGTGACTGCCACTGCTTGGGCTTCACGCCCTGTTGACTCTGCGGAGGCCTTTGCCTTTGGTTTTGCTGTGACTACTGCGGAGGAGGGGGTTTGGAGAAACTCGATGTGTGTCTGTTGTTACCCTTCCAATGGGGTTTTTGAAACCCGTAAGTCTGGGGTGTAGGGTTACGGTTCTGGAACCGATCCCTTGAGTCCTAGGGTTTGACCTGAATCTCCTCTGCTATCAAAGCCTTCTCCACGGCAACCCAAAGGCTCCCTGGAGCGGCCATCCTCACCAGTCCTGCTATGTCGGAATTCAACCCTCTGATAAATTGATTGATGAGAAGCTTCTCATCTTTCAGGTAGTTTACGTACGGTAAGAGTTTGAAGAACTTGTTCTCGTACTGGGTCACTGAAAGACCCTTCTGCTGGAGGTCATGGAACTCATCCACCCTACACTATCTGTAATGCTCTGATAAGTACCTCTCCCTGAATCTCTCTGTGAAAATCTCCCAAGTGAGAGTATCTATTACTAAGCCACACTTATATTCTTCCTGTCTCCACCATGTGGAGGTTGTTCCTCGCAATAGGTGGACTACTGCACGTGCTTTTAGATTGCTCTCATAAGAGCATAATGCAAAGCACCTATCTAGGCTCAAAAGCCATGCCTCTGCTTCTACCCCGTCGGTAGATCCCCCAAAAGATGGTGGTTGAAGACGCATAACCTCTCTGATTAGATCCCCTGGATCTCGATGTGCCCTCTCATAATACACTGGTGCTATGACTGGAGGTGGTGCTGGTAGGTGAACGGACTCGGGCTCATGCCCAGCCTGACTCTCTATGGGATTAGGAGGTGGACTCCTACTCCGTTCCCGTTCTACTGTCCTACGACTCCCTGAGTCCTGGTTCTCAACATTATGATCTACTGCCGGAAGCCTATCCTGAACTATGCCAATCAGGTTCTGTAGAGCTACCAAGATGTCTCGGTTTGGGTCAACTGGTCGTTCGGGAGGAGCTTCTGGGTTCACTTCCGGAACCGATTCCTCCCTATCGACCTCTTCGCGTGCCATGCGTTCACACCTGGGGCCTCTACCACGTTTGCGAGCTTGTCGCGTAGTTGGAGGCATCCTTTTAAGAAAATAAAATAAAATAAAATGAAATAAATAAATATTTTTGGAGAAATGTTTTAACTAATTAAAAATAAATATAATAAAAATAAATATAATTTAATTAATTAAATAATTATAGCGAAATGTAATGGAGAAAGGTTCCTAGTGTTGGAAACCTTGCTCTGATACCAAAATGTCATGCCCAAACTTTTGGGCACAAACGGAATAATTTTTTTAAAAAAATACTTAACCTAGTACAACTAACTTATTAAAATAATGCAAAACTAGTTTAGTCTTAACTATGTTTGGAGTGATTCTAACAACTAGATCAATTAGGCGATAAATGATCTAAGTTAAAAGCGGAATAATAATTCTCCAAAAGTATTATTATTATCTCCCATTAATAAATGATTAAACTTCATTTAACGGAAAATCTCTAAATTAATTGATAAGGGATATTAATAATCCTCATATAGTCCTTTTATTACCTAGGGTCTAAATAAATTTGCCCTAGCTCTTAGATTAAATAAACCTATTAAACAAAATTTCCATTAATTAAAATACCTTATAATTTAAAATTTAAAGGGGGCCATCTTGACTTACAAATGTCATTTTAATTCCCTAAAGGTTAACCTCCCAAAGAGTTTAAATATAAAACATCTTATTAAAATGCTTCTACGTCCATATAAAAATTGAAAGTGAATTAATTAATTTACAATTAACTATTTTGAATCCATATAAATATAAAATTTTACTTATATATATATATATATATATATATATATATATATATCTGTGTGTGTATAGATAACTATATATCTAAGACATATATGTGTGTGTGTGTGTCTCTGTGTGTGTGTGTGAGAGAGAGAGTAGATAACTATATATCTAAGACACACACACACGCACACACACACACACACACACACACACACACACACACACACACACACATATAAAAGAGGTGTGAGGGAATGTAAAAATGTATATATACAAAGGATAAAGGGGTTCTCTTTTCTTTTTTAATTTACTTTTAAAAGAAATCCAAAAATCCATATGCTAACCCTAACCGGAAATTGGCTTAGGATTGCATATACATTTTCTTTGAAACAACCCTACACTTTCCATTCTACCCACACACATTTCTTGTATTTTATAATCTTTTTGTGTGTTTTGCCCTAACCCGAAAATTGGGTTAGGGCTTTGTGTAAGAGGGTGCATGATTTTTTTTTTTTTGTGTGTGTGCAGGTTTGTGTTGGGGACGACGGCCATGGGAGGCGTCGCCCCTTTTTTTTAACGGCGGGGTTTAGAGTTTGCGCAGGGCCGAAGCCGAGCGTTTGCAATGGAAGGGGAGAGGGGGAGCTGTGGTTTTTCCGCAGGGGCTCCCTGCAGGGATGACCGTAGCCGTGCCTGCGGGTCGCGGCCTGCAGAGGCGGCTAAGGCCGCCACTGCAGTACGCGTCCGGCAGACCGGCTGCGCCGCCGTTGTGGGGCACCGCCCACAGGGGGGAGCCGAGGCTTCCCCACCTGTGGGTTGCGGCCGCCGCTGGGGGTCACCGCCCACAGTGCGGGGGGCGCCTCCCTGCCCTCGCTTGCGTGAAGTTTCCGCAGGGCCAAGGGGTACGCACAACCCCAAAGATATTTTAATTTTTTTTTTTTGTTTTATATATATATTATATATATATACATATGTACATATATATATACATATGTACATATATATATACATATGTACATATATATATATATATATATATGTACATACGCACAACCCCAAAGATATTTTTAAATTTTATTTATATATATATATATATATACATATATATATACACACACACATATATATACATATATATATATATATAATATATATGTACATATATATATATGTACATATATATATATATAATATATATGTACATATATATATATGTATGTATATATATACATACATATATATATGTACACATACATATATATATATATATATATATATATATATATGTATGTATATATATACATACTGTAAAGCGGAAAAATCGAACCCTAGTTGTTCCTCCCACTCCACTCCAAGGAGAGAGAAAGGAGGGTCACTAGGGTTGACGGTTTTCACTTAGGAGAGACTTTACATTCAAAAGAGGGGTTGAAACCCACAAGATCCAATCCCACGCAATGCAAGACTGGATTTTAAATGAGTTTCAAGGGTTAAGACATCAAGGATACCCTATTTTGTAAAGAATGTAGATAAGAAGATTGAACTAGGAATGCATGCAAAGTAGGAAAGATTCGCTTATAAACAGAGATAGGGATACAGGATGAAGCTACGGACCTGGAATTAGCAGTAAAATGTCGAGACGATGCTGTTCTGCAAATTTGAGTGAAAGTTGACGGGACGATGGCGCCCGGAGTGCACACGGTCCTTCGAAAAATCCGCGAAACGAAGGGGGATCTGTTCGTCTCTGCACAAGGATTCCAGATCTTCAATTACAGCCGCGTACCTGCAACCTACACACATAAAAGAGAGGACGATTGGGGGGTTATGGATTAGGGGTTTGCCTTTATGTCAAACCCCGATTTTGGAATTAACCAAGAAATGAGAATGCTGTAAATGTAAATGTTTGTAATGTAAACAAGTACTGATACCTTGTTGTAAGAATGTTTGTATTCTTACATGCGAAGGTGTAATGAATGTTGTATTTTGTGTGTTGTATGCGATCTCCTCTTCAATGGTTGAATCCTTGTCTTGAATGCAACACCTAGCCTTGAATGGAGACTTAGAATACTCAATTGTTTGAAGGAATGCTTGAATGCTTAAATGTTTGAATGTTTGAATATCGCTTCCACGTCTTGCTCTTGCTTATTTTCTTCCTCTTTTCTCCTCCCTTTCTAGGAGAGGAAAAGTAGTTTATATACTTGTCAATTAGGGTTGAGAGACTAATTTTTCCGACCTTAGGCCGACCTAGAAACATTATTTTCCGAATTGCAAACTTAAAGACTCGATGCCCAACAAGAGACCGGGCCCAAAATAGGGCCAGGGACCAGGGCGCTAGGCGCCATGGTCCCACCTCCCGGGACAGCAGGGTGCAAGGAAGGATCAGGCCAAGGTGCAGAAATATGCAGTTTTTGATGTCGCAAGCAGGTTTCGGGGTCTCCATTCAGGTTCAACGTTGCGCCGCCATCGTGAAGACCCAAATGCAGTCGAAATTGCAAGTGTCGCAATTTTAGGATGCTACATTTAGCCCCCACTTTAGCGGGAGTATAAGCGTACGCCCATACTTCCGGTAAAGTACAAGGAAACAATGTTGAAAGACTTTCACCACGTCAAGGAGGCAAGATACACCAAGCCCCCAGTGGACTAAGGATCTTACGACTTCGATTGACAAAGTAAAAGGGAAGATCACAAGGGAGAACCATGACTGTCAGTAGTAAGGTTCCCTCACTATGAGTCATGCAAGAAAAATACCAAAAATTTTCAAGGCAAAGCTAAGTTCGCCAAGAAACTTTCAAGTATCTTGAAGAGATATGGACGGGGTGTATGCCCCCCTATGTTAAAGCGATCGCACACGCCTCATCGGGGGTGATTGCTTTAAGGTAGTGATACATTTAAGAAATGAGAAGGGAAAGGAGCACGTTATCACAAGGATTTAGCCCCCAAGTGTGAGATAAGCCCAAGGATAATAAACACAACACACAAAGCACAAGGTGACTTCGCTGTCCTCGGGGTCAATATGCTGTATGATAATTCATGTATATCATATGTATGTATTCATAATTGTTCTTCATTCCCCAATCAAGGAAGGTCACCTAGAAGAAGGGAACACATGTGTCTTTTGAGTCAACATGAGAGAGACCAAAAGAGATCTCAATGCTTTGCATCATCCTCAAGTAGACAACACTAAGGACAACAAATAGAAGAATGAGAATAACACATAGAAGAAGTAACAAAAGAGATCAAGAGAGGAGGAGAGAGTCTGCTATGCTAATGAAACTAGTTTAGCACGTCATCCACCCCCCGATCTTGCTGATCAATATTTCGGGAAGGTAGGAAACACGCTAGAGGAGGAACATCCAACACAACAGATGGAGCTATCACAAGATCCAAACAAGGGCTATGTTCATGTTCCAAGCCATGTTGTTCTTGTCTAGGAGCTAGGATAAGTGCTTTAGAAAATTCGTTAGATAAATGGTTATCAACATCAACGTATTCATATTCACTATCATAATGAATAGGAGTAACATTTTCATCATGAATAACATTTTCATCTATATCATCATCAAGATTTATAAAAATAGGATCTTTAACTCGCACAGTATCAAGACCATCATGCATCTTATGTTTAGGAGATTTTGGCTCAATTTTCGGCAGAGGAGAAAATGGAATAATACTAATACTAGCTGAAGGTGTTTTTGGGGATTGCAAAGTTTGAGAAGCAGCTGCCTGAGCTCTAAGATGATGCTTTCGTCGGCGTTCACGTGCAGAACGATTTCGTCTAGTCTTAGTAGGAAGTTGAGAAGAGTGAGGAGGAGGAATGTTCTCATCCTTATCACTTGGGTGTTTAGGTTGTGGTCTCTTAGGTTGAATAATAGGAGAAGAGGAAGGTCTCTTCTCTTCATAAGAGGAAGGAGGAGGAACTGCTCCATATAAAGGAGGAATATTTGGTTTAGGAAGGAGACCAAGTCCATCATGACGAGGAGGTATAGGTCTACCTTTAGAAAATTTATTAGTCATAGACGTAGTCACATTCATAGGGATGGGTTGGGAATTTTCTTGAGGAAAGACATTAGTTTTATCTTTCAAAGGAAGGACTTCCTTCTCAAGAATGATAGGAATATCAAGTTTGGGTGTTTTAGGTTCACTTAGAGATAGGATCATATCTTTTTTCCACTTTTGATAAGATTTGAAAAGATGATCACTCCGTGGTGGAAGGGATTTGAATTGTTTAGGCCAAAAATAATCAATAGGAACGCTAGAAGTTCTTTCAGCTGGTTTAAAGAGGCTATGATTGATAGTAACAATTTCACCATTATGGGGAAATTTCAAACACTTGTGAATAGGAGAAGCAATAGCTTTCATGGAAGATAGCCAAGGATAACCTAGCTTTACACGAAATTGTTCGGATGATGGAATAATAGCAAAGTCCACATCAAGGGGTTTGTTATGGACCTCAATAGGTAATGTAATAGAACCAATTGCAGGAGAAGAAAATGCATCAAATAGTTTCACAACCACATTTGTTTCGTCATAGATCACTTGATTCAATTGCAAAGTAAAAAGAAATTCTTCAGTAATGACATTAACCATACAAGAAGGATCAATAAGCACTCCACGACAAGGTGTATTCTTGACTTTTGCAACTATATATAAAGGACCATCAGGTGCCCTGATAGTTTCACTGGAATCAAATGTGATGGAAGGTTCTTTAGGGATTTTCTGCTGCTCTACAAAGTTAATCACATTCGGAGTCATAGACACAAGATCATCAGGTGAGACAGAGGAATTATTAGTATCAATCACATTATAGGTATGAGAAGGTAATGGATTAGTAAAAATCTTAAGATTTTGGTTAGGAGGAGCTACAGATGTGTTGCCTTTATCATTCACACCAGAAACAAAGATAGTATTATTATCAATCAAATCTTGAATTTTACCCTTTAAAGCAAAACATCTTTCAGTATCATGCCCAGGTTGACGATGAAATTGACAAAAAGATTTATTATCAAAATAGGGTGAATTAATCTTTGCGGGATCTATTTGCCTTATAGGAGGAAGAGTAAGCACATTTTGTTCCAATAACTTATTCATAATACTATGCAATGATTCATTCAAAGGAGTAAACTTTCTTTCTTTCTTGAAAAACTTAGAAATAGGAGGCACACCTGATGCTGCATTCACATTGTTGTTGATGATGTTTTCATTGAACTTAATGACTTCTCTGTTCGGTTTAAACTTCCCAAATGGTTGTTGACTACTATCACCCTTATCACTCGGAGCCATAGGATTTGCTTGTTCCATTTGACTCACAGTCAGTTGATAATTGTGAAGAGTTGAGCACAACTGTTGGAAAGAAGTAAACTCAGAAAACAGGAGTTTTTCTCTAATATCTTTTTGTAAATTAGAAATAAAAATTCTTTGAATATCATTGTCAGGTACTGGAAAAGAAATTTGAGCATACAAATGCTTATATCTACCAATGAAATCAGTCACTTTTTCTTTAACACCTTGTTTACAATGCATTAAATCAATCAAAGTAACTTTAGGACTTATATTGTTTTGAAATTGTTGAATAAAAGCGTTTGCAAGTTGTTCGAAAGAAGTAATAGAATAAGAAGGCAACGAGCAATACCATTGTAGGGCTTTATCTCTTAATGTTCTAGTAAATAGTTTTGCAAGCAACCTTTGGTCATAAGCAAAATCGGTACATATTGTTTGAAAGGTCTTAACATGTGTTAGAGGATCACCCTTACCATTATAAAGCTCCAATTGCGGGATTTCAACATGTTTAGGGGGAATAGCTCGAACAATGTCAAGAGAAAGTGGGCTCGCAACATCAAATGTGGGCACACTAAACTTAGATTGATTCATAGAGGCAATTTGTTGCTGTAAAGAAGAGACAGTTTGTGCAAGATTGTTAATGGTCGCTTCAGTCGAAGAGTTCATATTAGACGTGTTAGATTGTGATGGAGGTATTACGTTGTTGAAAGAAGGTATTGATTGAGAGTAAGGTGGTGGGACACTATGATAGTTAGTCATAGGAGATGATTGGAAAGGAGGAACACTACAAGGAGGAATGGAAGGGTTAAATGAATTGCCCCCTTGCGCCAGGTTCATTTGTGGAGATGTAATAGGAACACTCATTGAAGGAATGAATGAAGAAGTTGGATTGAATGAAGGAAGAGGATTGATTGAAGAGGAAGGATTGCCCCCATGATTGGTGATCATAGGTGGAATGTCTTGTATTGAAGTAGTCATTATGTTTGATGTAAAAGTAGGTATACTAGCAATAGAAGTTGTCAAAGGAATAGAATGATTGACTTGAGTAGGAGGTTGTGTATAACCTAAAGTTTCGGCACAACTTTTCATCGGCATCACATTCGAATCCACAATGTGTGCAATACCATGCAAAATATCAATTCCATTCTTATCACTTTGAACCATACGTTTTAGACCCTCAATTAATGAAAGAGCTTGACTATCGGGATATTCTTGAGACATCCATCGCTGAAAATCATCAAATTGGTTATCCAATTTCAAAAGTTGTTCTACAGGGACCTCATGGAGAGCTTCTTCATCATTAAGAGGATTAGAGGAATTACCCATGTCCTCGTTAAAAAGGCCATTCAAATTAGGTTCCATCTCCTCGGTAATTAAACTTTGGAAAGACTTAATTCTAAGGCTTCGTCTAACGGGAATAGTGTAAGTAGGGCTTATTGTTGTAAAACTCATGCACTAAAGAGAGAGAGAAGATTTTGAATTTTAGAGGTAGCAAATTTCAATAAAATCAGCCAATCTCCTAGATTTAAGATGTTAAATACAATCAGGACAATCTCCCGAAATTTCGAAAAAAATGTCAGGGACCGTGGCGAACGGAGTGCACACGGTCCTCGCAACTTTTTTTGAAATTTTCAGGGATGAAAGCTATGATGATTTTAAAGCTAATCTGAAAAAATTGAGTGATTTTACGATCTGTAGATAGGCTAAAATAAAGTTGCAATCTCAAAATTGAACCCTACCAAGATTGTTGAAAAATGCAAAAATTTGAATTTTGAAAAAGAGAGGGAAACTGAAATTTTAAATTTTATGATTTTAGAGGGAATACTAAAAGCAGTGCAAGCTTTGAAATTTAAAAGTTGACTCAATTTCATGCAAAATCCAAATTTGAAAGTGGGAATCAAAGTTGATGCAATTAAACACTTAATTTCAAAAGTCACAAACTGCAAAAATTTGAACAAAGCATTGAAATTTCGAATGAATGCCAACACACTTTTCAGATTTAGGACAGTAAGAAACACAATTTTAACAAAAATTTCAATTTCAACAATTTTTTGAATGATTATAAGCCTTTATCCAAGCAATCACTAGACCAACTTTGACTTTAATTTTGAAAGTGTTAGAATTGATAAAATCAGCCAAAATTCTGGATTTTAGCAGAAAAATACAGTAAGATCTAGCTCCTGAAATTTCGGAAAAAATGTCGGGGACGATGGCGCTCGGGGTGCACACGGTCCTCGTAACTTTTTTCCAAATTTTCAGAGATGAAAGATATTGTGATTTTGTTGCAGAATCCAAAGTTACAGCCGATTTGGAGGTGTTTTGATAAGTGAAATCATCAGTCAAAGGTTGAATCAAGAGGGTTTTAAAAATTAGGGTTTTGACACTTAACCACTTAATTTCCAGAATTAAAGCACAAATATGAATTGACAATTTGCAATAGAAGGGTAGATCTGAAACAAGCATTAACAATTAAACATTTCACAAGCTCAGTTACTAAAAAAGAAAATTTTAGGGTTTTTATGGAATTAACCTCTAAAATTTGCAAAAGATCAAACATGGAAATGTAATTAAGGAAGCCAATTTTTTAGATCTAACCATGAATAATTAGAATTAGGATGTTCACGTCGGGTTCACCAAAATGTAAAGCGAAAAAATCGAACCCTAGTTGTTCCTCCCACTCCACTCCAAGGAGAGAGAAAGGAGGGTCACTAGGGTTGACGGTTTTCACTTAGGAGAGACTTTACATTCAAAAGAGGGGTTGAAACCCACAAGATCCAATCCCACGCAATGCAAGACTGGATTTTAAATGAGTTTCAAGGGTTAAGACATCAAGGATACCCTCTTTGTAAAGAATGTAGATAGGAAGATTGAACTAGGAATGCATGCAAAGTAGGAAAGATTCGCTTATAAATAGAGATAGGGATACAGGATGAAGCTACGGACCTGGAATTAGCAGTAAAATGTCGAGATGATGCTGTTCTCCAAATTTGAGTGAAAGTTGACGGGATGATGGCGCCCGGAGTGCACACGGTCCTTCGAAAAATCCGCGAAACGAAGGGGGATCTGTTCGTCTCTGCACAAGGATTCCAGATCTTCAATTACAGTCGCGTACCTGCAACCTACACATAGAAAAGAGAGGACGATTGGGGGTTTAGGGATTAGGGGTTTGCCTTTAGGTCAAACCCCGGTTTTGGAATTAACCAAGAAATGAGAATGCTGTAAATGTAAATGTTTGTAATGTAAACAAGTACTGATACCTTGTTGTAAGAATGTTTGTATTCTTACATGCGAAGGTGTAATGAATGTTGTATTTTGTGTGTTGTATGTGATCTCCTCTTCAATGGTTGAATCCTTGTCTTGAATGCAACACCTAGCCTTGAATGGAGACTTAGAATACTCAATTGTTTGAAGGAATGCTTGAATGCTTGAATGTTTGAATGTTTGAATATCGCTTCCGCGTCTTGCTCTTGCTTATTTTCTTCCTCTTTTCTCCTCCCTTTCTAGGAGAGGAAAAGTAGTTTATATACTTGTCAATTAGACTTGAGAGACTAATTTTTTCGACCTTAGGCCGACCTAGAAACATTATTTTCCGAATTGCAAACTTAAAGACCCGATGCCCAATAAGAGACCAGGCCCAAAATAGGGCCAGGGACCAGGGCGCTGGGTGCCATGGTCCCACCTCCCGAGACAGCAGGGTGCAAGGAAGGATCAGGCCAAGGTGCAGAAATATGTAGTTTTTGATGTCGCAAGCAGGTTTCGGGGTCTCCATTCAGGTTCAACGTTGCGCCGCCATTGTGAAGACCCAAATGCAGTCAAAATTGCAAGTATCGCAATTTTAGGACGCTACACACACACACACACACATATATATATACACATACATATATATATATGTGTGTATGTATGTATGTATGTATGTATATATATATATATATGTATGTATGTATGTATGTATGTATGTATGTATGTGTATATATATTTATATATATGTATATATATGTACATATATATATATGTATATATGTATGTACATATATATATATGTACATACATACATACATATATATATATATATATATATATATATATATATATATATATATATATATATATATATATATATATTCTCTTTTTTTTTTTGTATAAACACACATAAACTTGCAGTTTAGTTTTTTTTTATTTCTTTTCCTTCCAGCTAAATAAAATATGCAGGAATGTTAATAAGAAATCTAGCAGCTAAAATTAGATGGGGAAACTATTCCTTTTTCTTTAACTTTAAATACATACAGAGATTTTTAATATTATTTGTAGCATGAAAAAGGGGAAATATCTTTTTCTAAAAGGCTAAAGAAATATGTGTTTTATATTCTATTTTTTTTTGTTTAAAGCATTCTGTAACTAATATTTACAATGCACACAAACAACAAGCTTTAAATATAATCTTTTCTGGTAAAACAAATAAAACTAAACCTAGATGCTAACCCCCTTTTTTTTAAATAGGCTATTACTAATGGGTTTATTTTCCGCATTAAATGAAAGAGCAAATGACAGTTTTAATTAAATTATAGCAGCATAAATAAAACTAGAATATAATGTAAGAACTATCATATACTATTTCCATTTTGCATAAGGGATAAAATGAACTTTTATTTGCAGAATAAACATTAATGCAACATATATTATTATCAATAGCAATAGGAGCTTAATCCCAACATAGGCATGTTTCTTTTTTTTATTTTACAATCATGACTAAATAGGAGAAATACATTTCTTTAAGAGCATTTAACACCCAATATTAATATCATTACAAATGGGTTTGAAAACCCTACAAGACTTCTCCTTTCCATTAAATAAGAACTATGAATAAAATACAACATTTCTTTGCTTTTGGAAAATAAATACAACAATGGCTTTTTTTTTTTTTTTTTTTTGCAAGCTACAAAATAAATACATTTTTCTTTGAAACTTTTCTGCAACATAAAACAACAACAAATCTCTTCATATTTTCTTTCCCATCCCAAGCAACCTGCAAATAGATTACAACTTGACCATGGAGAGCTCACCTCCCAGCCTAGGCTTACTAGAAGCCACCCCGAGCTTGGAGAACCGAGCACTAGACGGGTCACAAAAAAACAATCACAACAACATAGGGCAAACATTCAACATACATTTTCCCAACCCAAGCTACACTCTCACCACAACTTGTGATGATCTTTCCACGGGTGGAAGTGGACCAAATACCATTGGGGAGACTGCAAGCATAATACAACTCAAGCCACCTCATGGCAAATCAAAATACAACAAATACATCTCCACACCCTTATGCCCCCCAAAGGCATAAAAGCCATATTTTCTCCCCTTATGACCCCCAAATGCATACACAAGGCTATGCAACAAGGGTCACAAAGAACACCCTTGAGATCACTCTCCATAAGGAGAGCCTCTCACCCAAGGCTTTCATACTTCTTCCACCCCAAGACCATCCTACTCTCCCTAGAGTAGGAGGCCTTGGACACTCCCAATACATGAAAAACATAAAAAGAACAAGGGAAGGAAAAATTACATTTTTCTCCTACAAAGCAATTACATATACACATCTTCTCATACAAACATTCTCTTTTTTTTTAAACACAACATATACAACATAACTAAAAAGAAGTAGAACCAACCTTAATCTGCCAAAAGGTATGATAGACTTAGTTGGGGATGAGCAGCCCAAATCCACACAAACTCTTCACCAACACTTCACCAAAAATTCTATCCTACAACTATTTTCAAAAAATGCATAATCTCCAACAATGGAGAGTGGGTGATTACTCACTAAGTCCCTAATCCTTGCCTAAGAAGGCCTCTCTCACTCTTCCCAACCCCTTGGGTGAAGTGAGAGTTCCCATTGGTTGTTCTTCCCAACCTCTTACATGTTGCTAAAAGTGGAAAGGGGAAAGGTGAGAGAGGATGGGGAAGAGAGTTTGACACCAAAAGGGAAGGTTGTCTATCCTAGGAGGAACCTTCTAAGTTGAATTTTCGCTCACCTTGGGAAAACCACTTTTTGAGGTGACTAAACAGTCACATGAGAGTAGTCACATGTTTAAAAATACCTCTAACCCATAGGTATACCCTTTGGACCTTTGGAAAAGCCCTAAAACTGACCCCAGGAGTCCATTTGACCCCTTAGAAACCCAATTGAAGTTAACCTACGGATCAAACCTGAGTTGACCACTCCCAAGACTCCCTACCCAAGGCAAATTTGGGACTACACTCATAAGTTTGAATGGCTTTGGTAGAAACAAAACTCCCTCCAAGAGATAAGTCAAAATCAATGACACTAATCAACACATGTGTCAAGTGACACAATAAAATACAATATAAAAATCACACATGGAATTTGTCTCTTGTAGGTTTACATAATTAAATAAAATCAATTTAACACACATGCATCATTTACTTTCACAAATAAAATATAATACAAACGAGGTGTTGTCTCTCCAAATAGACAACCCCTGGCTTAACAAACGTACATAGGTCTAGGTTTGGTTCTCCATATTATTTCCATGGTCACATGGATAATTTTCCTGCGCATCTCAATTAACACATTAGTAATTCCAAATAATCACAAATATATATATAATTAAACACATGAATTCCATTACACATCAAACACTCGTACATTGACAATAATAAATCAATATCTCATGTATTCCAATTCGATTCCACATAAGCAATTATCATAATCCTCAAAATTGAACCATTCATATAATAAGCATCCTATTTCTACCATCAAAATGAAGTCCTGCAAATCCAATAATGACATTCACCATTTCAAAGTAATTCTATTCTAGCAACATATAAAGTCTCATAATCATAATGCATAAAATGAAACATCAATATACGTCAATGTGATCCAAATCATGGAATCATATAGGTTCTAAATCCATAATGCATAAAATAAAGCATCCATAATAGTCTCAATATGAAAATAACATAAATGTCAGGATGAGTCGGGGTAGGGCCTCACAAGATTTCTCCAAGAATCATCCTTTATTAGTAAGGCACTCATCAACCATTTATATTATAATAAAGCACAAATTACAAATATTTTAGGTTTCTCTTTCCCATGCATTTTATTTTACCTCATGACCTATTATACTCTATAACAAGCTTATTTGTATTGGATCTTTGTTTGTACCTATCTATGTACTTCAATAATGAAACCTAGAGAAAAGTTAATATAAAGACAACCAATAAACTTGTCATGTCCTTTTCCTCTTCAAAGGCATCACTTGGATGAAATTTATTCCTAACTTTACCTTCCACTAAGGTATCTCCTTCGGATAGCTTGTCTAGCCCTTACCTAAGGTCTTAAATTAGAAAAAAAATCTCATCTCCCCACCCTCTATGGAATCTCCTAGGAGATAGCTAATTTTCATATTTCTATTTATTAGTCCTTAAATCTATCACTCTAGCGATAATTTTAGTGTTTGATCAAATAGCCAAGGAATTTTATACATCATTAACATCAAATCTTAATAGAGTTCTAACTCAAAGCCACTTTTCCAAAAAAAAAATATATCATTCATATTATGGATAAAAGATTCCTCACTGAACATATGGTGTGTAAGATAATTAAAAGAGTTTCAACTCTTCCATCACTAAACGTGAGATCAAATTTTCTATCATATTTCCATATTTCAAAAACCACTTCCCATGAGGAGTCATATCAAATGAGGCAACATAATATTTTAGCCACGAATCTTCACATGTATGCATAGTAAATCATGCTAGAAACAAATCTCCTCTAGATCCTTCCTTGAGAAATTTTCAATCCATAACTTTGGCAAGTAACATGGTAAGATTATGAAGTGTTTTTATCCATCCATCTTGACATAAATAGATTTCAACTAGCATATCAAGATGTTGAAATCATTTAGATGATTTGAACCTAAGAAATTATATGATATTATGAAGAAGTACAATTTTTCTTAGAAAAAACTCATTAATTGACAACTTTTTCTCATACAAAGCAACAATATTTTTCAATAATTCAATGGTATCCTCTCCTAATGCATTAAAAAACTTATATAGTGAAAAATCACAAGATGATGGTTGCACTAGTCTTTCTATGCAATTTTTTCCAAACTTCATCAACCATTGTAAAAAGCTATTAATTACTTAGAACATCTGCAATTATTGACAATCGACTAGGAGGTCTTCCATTTCAAGATTTTATTTCTCAAAATTCATTTTTGAATATCAATTCCATTGAAAGTGCTAACCATTACTGTATACCTAAAAAAAATTAACCTATGTAAAATATCCAATTGGATCAAAGATTTAAAGAAAGGGTTTCCCCCTTTTAAAAGCATGAGTAAAAATAGATTAAGATTTGATATAAAATGTAGGAAATGATAAGCCTGATTGTGACCACTTAATCTTAATAAAAGAGTTACTACAATATTATAAAATAGTAAAACATTCAACAAATTAATAATATATATAAAATAAAATTTATATTAGGAAACTCTTTTAGGAAAAATCTATCAAATAATAGCACTCTTTAAATTTTATTCATAGTAACAACATTACAAAACATAACAATCACACCAATGCTATCTAAGGTTGTGAATGATGTGAAAAATGTGAATCAAAATAATGAAAACAAGCCAATACAAGATCCAAACTTACAATCCACACAAACATGAAATGAAATCTAAGTTATATGCATAAAATCAAATAATAAACAATAATACCATCACAAAGAGCTTAGGAGACTCCATTGTTACTTGAGATTTGCTTAAATGCTTGTTGTACGTTTTCTCTGAGATTTTGTAGCATAATTTTGATATCATCATGATAGTATTAAGGCTTGATGCTTGATAATGGTAGTGGATGCTTGATAATTTCATGATAGTCTAGGTGCTTAAAAGTGCTAATAGGAAAATGAGTGAATGGAAGTCATATCTATATGCTTCACATCACATTTAAGTAGTGGAGATTAAATTGCAAGACCAACGGTTGAAAAAAATTAAGAGAATGTGAGACCTAAAATGTGCATGGATTGATGAGGCGAAAGGATAAGGTAAGGGTGAATGCATATAGAAAATAAATAAAATATTAATTTTATTTATTTGAGGTTGGAAAAATTAAATAAATTGTTAAATGAGGGAAGAGTTAACTAATTATTTAATTATAAGAAAAAAAAACTAATTAAAAATAAAATTATTCAATTACTATTGAAATAAAAATGATAAAATTAATCAACTAAAAATATTTATTTTACTTATGAAGAGAAGAGGCTACTAGAATAATTAAAAACTATTAAATTATTAAAAAAAAAAGATAATGAATCAATTAAATTGCAATATAATCATTTAATTAATAGAAAAAATGTTAGCTTAATTAAATAATTAAAAATAATTATTTCATCAACATGAAAAAATGAAAATGACACGCCAAAATGAAAATGCATAATCATTTTAGATATCTACATAAACAACTTCAATATGAAAAAGCTTTAATAGAAATACAACTACCAAAGTTTCTTATAACAATGTTGAATAATTTTTACCCGCCCCAAAATCTATCCTACAATCTCCAAATGCAACGTTAGATTTATAAACAAGATTCAATATTAATCTAATAGTAGGTTAAAGAAACATCCACCTCCCAAGAAAAAACATGCTTTAAAAGAAAACTTGACTTGCAAGTTAAAGCAAACTTGCGATGTAAGCAATTTGAAATGCCAAAAAATAATGAATTGATTTATTAGATAGTTTTGATAATTATCTAAAATGGTATGCCCAACTTTAGCTATCTTAAACATTAAGATTTTCAAGGTCTACAACACACCTAACGTAGCAATTTAGTGAGTGTTCTCTATTGGCACTAGGATTCAATGACTCCTTAATTTGATGCTTAGATGATAATGAATTAATGGTGCCTCTTGGGATAAAGATTCCCTCCTTAAAGTATACATGTAGGGAATTATTGATGGCAAAACATATTGAGAAAAAAAAGGTTACAAGAACTTGAACACTTGATGCATCCACTGG
This sequence comes from Cryptomeria japonica, assembly GCF_030272615.1. Classification (NCBI taxonomy): domain Eukaryota; kingdom Viridiplantae; phylum Streptophyta; class Pinopsida; order Cupressales; family Cupressaceae; genus Cryptomeria; species Cryptomeria japonica. The sequence goes on from NC_081409.1 coordinate 231,117,644, forward strand.
GAAATCTAGGGAATATGAAAGATGATTGAAAAGAAATAATTCGGAAAAATTTAAAGGGATTTTGTAATTGGGGTTTTAATCTTTTACGACAATTTTAAAAATCTATATGCCACATAGAATTATGAAGCAAATTTAAATCTAGTTAGTTGGGGTCATTGAACTTTCTTTCAAATATGATATAATTAATTTTGGTTTAATAAAATTTGATGAATTTATTTTTTGAATGATTCAAACATTATTATGCATATGTACCATTATTATTCCTTAATACTTATTTTTTGGGGGTTTTACTTTCAAGGAACATTTCATGATTCAAACTCATGTTTCATAAATTTAAATTGTGTATGTCTATATATATATAGATACATACATTAGTGGTTTATTTGTCCAAATTGCGCTTAAAAGATCTATTTACACAAGATTTTTCTCCAACACCTTTTTCACAAAGTGAAGCTGAAGGGATTATGCTCTCACCATTTGTTATTTATGTTGAATTGCTTACTGTTTACATCTTCAAAATCACATTTTTCTACCTTATGACGAGTGTAGGGTTTACTGCATGTACTAGGATTATATCTTATGACTCACATAATTATGCTAATATATTTCATGATGGTTATACTTTTTTCTAATATTTATCATAATTATTTATCACACTTGATATTTATAAATGTTCTCACTAGTTCTATGGCTTTTGTTAGGGGAAATATTAGTGATAATTTTCTTGCATATGATATATTTACATTCCTATTTGTTGGGATTCAAAGAATCATATATATATATTATATAAATATAATCCTTATACAATCATGTTATCTTATATTATTTTATCCTTTACATCAAATTAAATACATTGTATGCAATCAACTAATTAGAGGGGGCATAGATTTCCATTTCCATTGAAGCTCTTTGGTGTCTTTATTTGTAGTAATAAGCTTATGGTCATGATAATTACATTTACACCAAGGAATGCCTTGAGTTTTCTCCAAGGAGACATCCTACTTTTGTTTAGCTAGTATTTTATGGTTGCATCATGGTAATACCTTATTTGATATCCCTTTGCAACATATTATCTTTATCTTAGATAAAATTGTGCTTTTATGCTAATTTTTTTAAAGATATTTAGCAATTATGTTTATCTTATTTTTGATACATTGTTAGATTATATTCACCTTATAATTTTCTTATATGCTTGTAGGTTCCTATGTAGAGTGCTCATTGCAATGAATTATACAAAATCAACATCTCCATTGATGTTCTTTGTATGAGTGTTTGTTATTTAGTTTCATATTAGCTATTTATTTTACTTTCACAAAATCTTCATAGTGGCTCACATGTAAGTAAAGGTGGAGACAAAATATAATGGTAAAAATTGTATACCACCCTTTTTTCTCTTTGTTTTTAACTCACTTTGACATATTTTTCCCAATACAATTATTAGTATTCAATGACGCATTTCCCATGAAAATAACAAATAACTATATCTTAACTTGATTCCACCTACACTCACTCTAAAGGTTTGGACTTGAACCTTTTTTTTATCAATCCATCAACAAGTGATTTATTCGGATAAATAAAATTAACTTAGGTCAATACAATGATTTTTCAAAATGAACTTAGACTTTTAAAATCCAAATTTAAATTCTAAGCCAAACATATCTCTCTTTTTAGTCATTATGATCTAACTTGAAGCATGCAAACATTTGAATTGCACGCTAAGGTGTTGTTTAAAAGGATAAACTCGGATTTATATGGAACATGTAACAAACTTTTTTTTATCATACACATAGGACCTAATAAGAGAGCTCTATTACACATTGCATTAACATATGAGCATTAGTATTCCAAGTGTATACTACATAATAGCTTGATGTCTCAAATTATTGTACAAATATGTCAAATTAGTATCTAGGAGTTTGACCAAAAGAGAACAATCTTTGTTTAGCAAACTCCCCTATCCACACTACTAAATTTTAGACAAGTTTTTAAAATAAATGCTAGTAGGATATAAAACTAAAATTTTGTAGAATTAAAATATGTACAAATATGATTAGATCCATATATATGTGGTCAATTTTGTAAATGCTTAAGGTGATTATATGCACATGAACCAAGTAGTTAGATATGAAATTTAATGATTCATGTTTGTGCTCATTCAACATGCCCTAATTTTTGAGTGTATGGATGAATTAATTGGAAACATCTAGTTGAGTCAAATAAATAGCAAAACAAGAGTCGAGTATCCTTATTTATTATTATAAATACAATTCAAATACTTATATTAGTACATAATTAATCCCTTTTAAATTCTACAATTATTTATCTATCAAAATTACTCAATTATTATACTTACTAATTTTCTTAACGAAAGTGCTATTTATTTCCTTACAAAATAAAAGAATGACAAGAACATATTTTCTTTTAGTAATGGCTATATATCATGTGTTGTCTTACTTAAATTAAATAATCAATCAAAATATTTTCTTTAATATATCTATTACACAATCATATTGTAATAGTGAAAATTGCATACCCATGTGAGCCAAGGGGTGAGACTAGTCCATGGGGGGTGAATCCATAGCCCCCAAGCAATCTCCCCTCTTAAACCCGGGAAGGGAGTTGAACTTGAGACCGATGGGGAGCAAACCCACTGTCCAAGCCAACTCACCAACCCGTTCAAGCTCATACCCATGCCTTTTGTTGCTTACGTTTTGTGCTCACTTTTATTTGAGTCTCATTAATGCAATAATTCATTCACAAATGATATATATTCTTGCATGAATTTGGTCCATAATATAATCATAGCCCAAATTCCTTATCACTAATATGTAGGGATTTGATCATGAATAATAAAAGTACCATTGACCACTTTAGATTAGATCTACTAGTGATGGCTTGACTAAAGTAAGTTTCACAATCATAGGTTTAAAATTCAAATTTAAATAGTACCGACCACTTCATTAGCCATTGTGAAATCTAAGTTGATCTAATGTACATTTGTGTTGATTTTGTGTTATGATTTTGTATTTAAAGATATTTGTTCATTAACTTTGAAATTATGTTGGATATCATCTATGAGCATTCTAGGGTTATTTAAAAAAATATTATGGAGCATTTATGAGTGTATTCTAGCGTCATTATTAGAACATCACATAATCCCAACTCTATTGCATGTTTGTTTGTTGTTTTTTTAATTTTGGCTCATTGTTGTTGAATCATCCAACTAGGGGTGTTATTGAGTATATCATGACTCTCATAATTCAACATATTCCCTAAAGATGTTTATAAATGCTATTAGTTTCTTCTTAGGCTCATTTATTAAAATATCAAGATAAACAAAATTCAATAGTCAATATTTTGTTAATTAAATCTTGCACATACAAATTCAATTTCATAAGTAGAATTCATTTTCACATTCATAGATGTGATCTAGTTCATTTCCACTCACATATTTGATCTCGATAAATTCTAAAAAATATTTGCATTCAATTTTCATCGTTCTCTTTCCTAAGCATTTGAGAAATCATGATTTAGAGTTACAATTTAAACTTGACGACCAATATAACAAACAAGTATTTATCAACTATTGAAATTAACCATATATTTTCATTTCTATTTTTTCTAGATATATGATTGACTTTGTATAAAAGTTATCAAATTTACATGTTAGTTGATTTGATAGTGGATTTGTAACAACCCAAATCAAGACAATCAACTTAACTTTAGAATTCTATAAATAAATTTAAGAGTATTTTTTCGTAGGGAAGACTTCTTATTCGTTTAAAAAAATTCAGTTAAATTATAACATTAGCTAGCAAAAAAATTCAATAGTTGAGCATGTTCCAGTAGTTGTTATAAAACTTGTTGATCCAATGTCCAATATTTTTAACAATATTTCATCAATAGTTACGACTTTAAAGTTGTTAGTGTTGATGACGACTAACTATAATTGAATAAAATGTATTCCTTAGATCTAAAAAACAACAAATCATGTGATGTCACATGAATGCACCAATAAAATATGTCTCAGTGCCAAATGCCAAGGGTTTTTATAGACACCTCAACAAAAAAACTACTAATGTGGCATCATCATATGATGATATGACCTGAAATCTTAATTATAATTAAGAGACTTATTAAATAAGCTGATGTAAAAAATTAGAAATATTTGAAATTTGCATATAAATTAAAAAGCCCAAAAATAAGATAGTTCATCTATAAATTTCAAAATTTCAATTCATGGAAGTGATGGAACCACCTACTTTAAAATGCACCCTCCATAAAGCCGCAGCCTAATATAATAGGATAAATACAGTTCTGATATCGGCGGGTTAATCATAGAATGCCAAACGCTACCCATCTCAGTCTCAATATCACAAAACTCTGCAGAGAAGCCTGCTTGAAAGAAGCTCTACACATTCTTACTACCTACAATCTTCCTGTAAAATATTCTACATATCTTCATCTATTGCAGGCCAACATTGACAAAAAAGCGATTTCAGAGGGTAAGCAAATTTACTCGCACAATGGCGACGTTTGCACATTTACCCCACAGACATTTTTACAAAATACACTCATCAACATGTATGCCAAGTGTGGAAATTTGGTGGATGCTCACAAAGTTTTCAATCACATGACTCAACCAGACATCTTCTCATGGAATATGATAATTGCGGCTTACAAAAGACATGGCTTTCCTCAAGATGCATTGAAACTGTTTCAGCAAATGCAACAAACAGTCGTCCAACCAGATCACTTTACCTTCTCGTGTATTATTTCTTTATGTGCCAGTGTAGCTTCTCTAAATCATGGTTTGAAAGTCCATGGAAAGACAGTCAGATGTGGATTTCAATCTCATGTTATAGTCATGAATACATTGATAGACATGTATGCAAAATGTGGAAGAATGCAGAAGGCGCGCGAATTGTTTGCTAAAATGCCTAATGCAGATGTTGTCTCATGGAATGCGATGATTACGGGCTATGCACAAGATGGGTTTGTTGAAAAAGCGTTGGAGGTTTTTAAGCAAATGCAATTGGGAATTGTAAAGTCAAATGCAGCAACCTTTGCCTGCGTCCTCCCAGCTTGTGTCAAAATGGGAGTTTTGGGTCAGGGCATGGAAATCCACGAGGATATAATTGAAAGAGGATTGTTATCAGATGTTGTGGTTGTGACTGCTCTGATCGACATGTATGCAAAATGCGAGAGCGTAGAGAAGGCGCAAGTACTGTTTGACAAAATGACTGAACGAAATGTTGTCTCATGGAATGCAATGATTTCAGGATATGTAGAGAATGGGCTAGTTGATAAAGCCTTTGAGTTTTTTAAGCAAATGCAGTTGGCTGGTGTAAAGGTAAACTCAGCAACCTTTGCAATCATGCTCCCTGCATGTGCCAAAATGAGATCTTTGGAACATGGTACTCAGATTCATCAAAATATAATGAAAAGTGGGTTTTTGTCAGAGGTAGTTCTGAATGCTCTTTTAAACATGTATTCAAAGTGTGGAAAAATTCAGACAGCGCAAAAATTGTTTGACAAAATGCCTCAACGGAATGTTGTCTCGTGGAATGCTATGGTTACAGGATATGCACTAAATGGTAATCTTAAGGAGAGTTTAAGCCTTTTCAAAGAAATGCCTCAACGAAATGTGGTCACATGGAATGCTATGATTACAGGGCACGCACAAAATGGGCTCACTGAAAAAGCCTTGGAATTTTTCAAGCAGATGCACTTGGCAGGTGTTAAGCCAAACTTAGCAACATTTGCCAGCGTCCTCCCAGCTTGTGCACAAATGGGAGCTTTCGAACAGGGTATGGAGATACATCAAAAAATAATTGAAAGTAGATGTTTGTCAGATGTTGTTGTAAATGCTCTGATAGACATGTATGCAAAATGTGGGAGTATACATAAGGCACATCAACTCTTTAACAAAAGACATCATCCAGGTATTATCTCGTGGAATACAATGATTGCAGGATATGCAATGCATGGTTATAGCAAGGAGGCCGTCAAACTCTTTGAAATATTGGAACACTCCGGAACCAGCCCGGACCATATAAGCTTCATTTGTGTATTATTTGCCTGCAGCCACGGAGGTCTAGTGCATTATGGCTGTAAATTCTTTAATTGTATGAGCGACTCTTACGGTATCACACCCACAATAGATCATTATGTATGTATGGTTGACCTACTTGGCCGTGCTGGCTATCTAATGGAAACCCTAAACTTTATCATCAAAATGCCAACAAAACCTGATGCGGTTGTGTGGAAGTGTTTGCTTGGTGTTTGTAGATCATATAAACATCTGAGTCTAGGAGAATATGTGGTAACACTTCTTTTTGAGTTGGAACCCAAAGAAGCTGCACCTTATGTTCTGCTGTCCAATATATATGCAGAAGCGGGCATGTGGGTTGACACTCAGAAAGTGCGGAAACTGATTAAAAATAGCAGAATTAAAAAGGTACCTGGATGCAGTTGGATTGAAGGTCATAAAATGCTACATGCTTTTTGTGTAGGGGACAGATTACACCCATAAGTCCTGGAGATCCATGCAATGCTGGAAAAATTTGTCTTCAGAGATGAATGCAGCAGGTTGTATCCAGGATACAAAATCTTTATCGAATGATGTGAAGGTGGAGAAGCAATTACTCATTCGCCTTCACAGTGAGAAGTTGGGTTCCACAACTATCATAAAAAATCTTTATTGATGTGGTGGCAGCCACACTGCTACAAGTTTATCTCCGAAATTGGTACAAGAGAATTTGTTGTGAAAGATACGGTTCTTTTCCACCATTCCAAACGTGGAGAGTGCTCTTGTGGAGATTATTGATGATGTTGAGTGAAGCAAGCTATAAGCACAGGATTGCACTATAGCAAGATATATATGGTTTCAGACCTGCAATGGTAAGAAGGAATCAGATTTTTATATTGTTAATGAATAAATGCTATTTCTTAGTTTTGGAGAGATGGACTATGCTTTTGACTTGAATAGATCATTACCTTGATAGACTGATGGGATATTTGTTAAAGCCTTGTTATGATACCATTTAGGAGTATGACGTTGGAGTTTTTTTTCAGGATGCCTGTAAAGCTCTTGACTAGAAAGCTGGAACAGCCAGAAAATTGGTAGACGAAAAAGGAAAGGAATTTTTTAACGAAACAGAAAGGTTTCTTAACCACGAAGGAAACGTGAGAGACAGGCCTATAATCAAGCAGGTGATGGTTGTTTAGTCCTACCTTTTCAAATGCTTATATACCATTTGGGCCTAAGTTATATACGCCAAACCATACATTAAAATTCATATTTGTGCAGGTGGAAATGTTTGTTGTTCATGGTCAATAATATCAAGAAAATTTAGCATCAAATTAAATAATCTATTAGTCAGGTAATTGATGGTCTGTAATTTTGAAAAGTCCACCGAGATCTTTGGGGATTTCACAGATTCCCTATATAATTTCTGTAAATCTGATTTGCCATCCAAGCACATGATATAGGCAAGTTTCTTATATAAAATTCGGATGTTAGTATCAATTGATCAAAACATCTTAAATTATAGATAATAGTTTTCTAATATGGATTTAGAAGTACATTACTTTCATAGAGAACTGATATGTTTGTCGCACTAAAAACTAGAAGAAAAAAGTCTTTTTGAGTTATCACAATTTTTTTTTTTTGCTTCTAACTCAAAATAAATAAATAAAAAATTCTATGGTCCGAGTATATTTAGATTTTATAATATTTTTCTTGGGTATGCATTAGTAAAACATGCATATTGATATGCATGCAGTTCTCACGAGAGGGAAAAGCCTATAGCCTTTTTGAGTCTTATTGAATTAATGAATGAATGAAGAGATTTTAATGACATTCATGAAACCTAGCAGTTTAAGGGACCAAAGTGCACCAGATTAATCCGTTTTCAAGTTCTTTTCCATGTTGGATCTTCTGTTATGTATCTTTAGAAAGAAAGTTGTTTTTTTTCGAAGTCTTCTCTTTAAAAAGCTCGTTCAAATTGTCCACGTTCAATTTGCTGTCAAACTAACTACAAATATCTTCATATATTGCAAACTCCTTAATGAATTGCCATTCTATTTCCACTGCTCTCTTGTTGCAAAAAATGCATGACCTTTCTCCCTAGTTTTCTTTGGGCACCTTCCATCTCCTAGTTTCACATCAGAAATGGTGAGATCCAATCCTTAAACGTGCAATTAAATTTTTGGCCTTTCCATTGATTGCAACTCTCAACTAAACTTTTACATCATGCTCCCAAGTAGAGTTAAATTCTTTAATATAGTATGTTTTTTTTTGGCCTAGCTGTTTTGTCCACATGGCATTCCTAAATTTTTCATTTTTTTAACACCCACTTTTTTATCTCCTCATTAGTGCTAGGACAATTATGTTAATTTATGTCCTACTTGTTCATCCACTTGCTATTTTGTTTCTTTTAGTTCTTTTTCTTCGGACTTAGCTTCTCTTCAACAATCATTTTGGGTTAGCAGTGCTTATCCATACTTTCAACCTTCTTAGGTAGTATAACAATCGAATGATCGTTGAAGCCTCAATTGGGAACATACCAACCTCATCCAAAGAATCTCACAAGGTATCGTTGATTTGAATTTGAGGTTGCCATTGATTAGATGTATTTGAATTCTTTCTATCTGTCTCTATTTGTGGATTGACATGCTATTCTCCCAAATTTCACATCCATAAAGGATAACTGGCACAACCAACAAACGAAAAAGGGTTTTCTAAGTTTTCCAATCCCACACCTTTGCTTTCCTGCATTTGCTCTGAAGAAGGTATAAAGCTCTCCATCCCCCTTGAATCCTCTTTTATCTCCATGTCTCTCAACTAAGCCTATTGTGAAAATCAAATTCTTGGGTACTTGGTCTTGTTGGTATTCACTTGCATCCCAACCTCTTGACAAAGAGCTCAAGAGCCTTTCAATGCTCTCTCAAACCTTGTGCAGATTTTGCAATAAGAATAAGGTCATCTGCATATAAAAACAACTTCATTGTGTATCCTTCTAGCTAAATACCTTCACCATTAATATTATTTAACCACTCTTTAAGTTTATCAATATATAAACCAAACAAAGTGGGAGATAGAAGACACCCCAATTTGATCTTGATGTCACTACTGAAGCATCTAGATATTACCCTCTTTAGTTTTGATTTTAGCTCTAACTAGCTCATAGAGTTTGTGGACAACAACTCTAAACACTTGTGGGACCCCAAACTCTTCCATTCTGTGCCAAATCCCTAGGGATGGTGTTAAAAGCTTTTTTGAAATCAATGAATTAGAAAAAGACTTCACCATGTTGGCTTTCCCAAAAAATTTCAATGAAATGTCTTAGAGTGGTGCAATGGTTAACGGTGGAGTGTTTAGGCTTGAAACTAGCCTATCCTCTTGCCCTCTTTCCCTCTTTTTATGCCCATTTACTGATTCTATGCTCTAGCATGCTCCCAAAAAGCTTTCCAAAGAGAGGGTTGATCATGATAGTACGGTAATTACAGGGGTTATTGATGTCTCCACTTTTGTGAAGAGCTATAACAACACTAGTTGTCCATTTAGCCAAAAAGATGTTTTTGGTAACTTCGATAAAGATCTTGTTGATATGTGGAGCTTGGAGATCAATTCTCCACTTAAAAAATTCAGCTTGTAGCCCATCAATATGTTGTGCTTTACCACTTGCCAAATTCTTTATACCTTGTTTGATGTCTATCATTGAAAAAAGTTTAGCTGAAGTGTCAATTGTGGGTGGATTATCTTTCTTATTTGTTCGTTCATAAAGGAGATTCACATATTCTAATCAATAGGCATCTGTGATATTATTTTCTATTTGTTTTCTCTTTTGTTGTGGGTCCCTCCAAAATCCTTTGGGATTGTGTTTCCTCAAAGCAATTAGTTCCTTACTTCTTGAAATTACATATCTTTATTTCTTTTTAGATTTTATCAATTGCTTGTATATTAACTTGTTTTTGTTGTTTGACTCCCTTTCTTTAAGAGTTTTTTTATCAATCTTGCACTCTTCGTCATACCAAGGATTAGATGGAAAGGTATTTGAAACTCTCTTCGAAGGTTTAGGTCGCTTACACACCTTCAAAGCATTGTGTTTTAAAGGGATCAACATGCTTCTACAAATATGTTCTTTTTCTCTCTTGTTTCCCTTGCACTCTATACTATTTTTTTCTAATTGCGAGTGCTTTTCCATAGAAACCTTGAAGAGCTCATGGTTTTCTTGGTTCATAGTGATTTTACCTTGTGTATAGGCCTTTCTGTGGAGTGTTGATTCTACTCTTCTGGCAAGCCTTTAGTATTTATGCTAAACTTAATAGAAAGAGGCATATGATCAGAATTCAACTCCACGAGACAACTCTCAATCTCAAAGTTCAACAAACTGGAAATAGAGCTCCGAGAGCATATTACATAGTCTACTACACTTTCCCCATTATAAGTCTTGCAAGTGATGCTATTGGATCTTAGGTAGTTCTTCATGCTATTACATATAACCATTCCATACAAGGTACAAAGACCTAATAGCTCTACCCCAAAGTGTGATACACTCCTATTCCTATCCTATGAAATCCTTTTTCCAAAGGTGATCCTCATTTTACCCTAGCCATAAGGGGTTGTTGTCTTCTCCTACATCATTGTTCAACTAAATAGATTGATTGTTCGATGTCCTAGCATTGAGGCCACTAATTAGGATAATTTCTCCTATAGTACTAAAAGATGAGATGTCTTTTTTTAATGTAGCATAAGTGTCTTTGTTATCCAAATCTCTCTTCTTGTTGAATTTTGAACTTTTTTGGGCAAAATAGCAAGAGCCATCCAAATTGTATCCTCATTGTTTGTTATTTTCAGCCATATAAATTGTTTATTTGGGTCCTCTTTCTTCAATTTAACAATACCACTCCACATTTCTTTTATTAGGATTGTTATCCCACCATGTCCTTTACCTATTTCAGTCTCTTCATTCTACACCGAGATTCTAATGTATCCTTCAATGTTTGAAACCCCACAGTCATCATGTTCATGAGTTTCCATAAGAAAAATAATGCCTTTCGCCTCTACTATGGGCTCCAACTCTCGTCCTCTTCTTCACGGGTAAGCTTTGCATTTCCAACCTACCATGTTTATTTACTCTTAGGGCCCCCAAAATTCCCATTTCTTGTGTGTTTGTCACTTGGTGATTTGAGCTTTCCCATTTTTTTGCCATGCTCATTTTCCTGTATCTCTTGTTGACTTCACTTTTTCCCATTCTTTTCTTCGTGCTTCTTGTTGTGCAACAGTCAAATCTTCATCAAGTAAATATAAGTACCTCTAAGCATCCTCACATTTTTTTGGATCATAGATTTGTCTTCCAATTTTTTAAAGTAACTCTTGCATTGCTATTCCTTCCTTCTCCTATTTTCTTTCTGATCCTATTTGCTTGTTGAATACAACTTGTCCACTTCAAATTGTCCTTGAGAAACGTTTTTGCTATAATATTTGTTCTCTCCTTATCTCCAAAATTCTTCAAGTCTTTGATGATGATATTTACCTCCTTGTCTTGTTTGTCTTTTTCTTCTCTTATTTGTCTCTTTACTTGATTTCCTTTTGTCCAATTGTCAGTTTGTTTACCACTTCAACCCAATATTTGGCTTCTTTTATCTACTTCTTTATTTTGTTTTCTCTTATTGCCATGTCTTCCACTATTGATTGAAACTCCTCCTACTGTGCCATGATATTTATTTTCATTGACTCCAAGCTATCTTTCTGTACTGCTCTTGCTTGATCTGTTTATTGTTTTACACTATTTAACTCGTTGCTATCTTTCTACACTGTTTTGCAAACTTATCACTTGTTCTTTTAACATCTTGTTCTCCCTTTCAAGGTTCCATCTCGCTTATGTAATCTCCCTTAATTTATTGTCTTCTTGTTGCCCCTTCACTTCTATAACTTCAATCCTCTTTTTCATGTTCATAATCTCGCTTACATAAAGTTTTGAGGGTCACAACATAGGAGAGGTTGTGGGGCTATATATTCTTTATTACTTTGATAATCTTCATCCCTTACTTCTTTGTTTAATGCAAAAGTTTAAATTTTGACTTGTTTTGCCTCATATGCATCCTTGAAAGACAAAACCTCTTTCTTTTTGCCTTTGTCCCACCCTTGGCAAATCTAATCAACTGCTAAGTCACACATCTTAACAACTACAATGGAGTTGTTTTTAGTTGACTTTGGTAGAATCATAATAAGCCTCTTTTTCTGCAAGTGTCTCCTTTTACGAACTTGCCTATGCCTTAATATCCCCAAATATTGCTTTTCATTCACAAAAATTATTTAATCACTTATGTTGTCCATGTTGGACTAATGAAAGTTTGGTAAAAAAGGCTTCCAAGGTCTAACAATGTCTCCCCATTCTAAGCCCAAATATGGTAAACCCTTTTGTTGTTTCAAAGCTATTTGGGGTCCATTTTACCATCCCTAGGGTTTTTGAATACATGTTTTCCTCTGAGAAGAGGTTTTTTTATAGTAGACCATTGAGCCCTTGTTTTAAGACTGTCTTTCCCTAGAATGTGATGGCAAAGCATGTTTTATTAGTGTTTTTGAAAACCAATAGTTCTAAACCCAAAACCTAGGTTTGCAATTTTTGAAAAGATAAAAAAAGGGGGAAGATTAAAATTATTGTGCTAAAAAGACAAAGAGGGAAGATGTGTGGCATACTTATTTCTGCATATGCTTGATCAAGACCCACAAAGTTCTCTATAAAAACGTCTGAAGCGACAAAATTTTCTAACCCACAAAGCCCAGTCCCACTGGTTTGGAATCCACCACATTGGTGGATACTTGACAAAAGATTCCTTTCTATAACGTCCTCCACTGTCTCAACCTTGCCACTTTGGCATCAAAATTGCCTTGAACCCCACACAAGCTAGCTCCTTTCACTCGCTTGCTTCCCTTGCATCCTTGTCTTGTAGGCCGGTTCCCTTGCCTTTTTGGAAAATGAATTAGAAAAGGCAAGTGAGGAACAAGTTCATCTTACAATCAAATAAAAGTATAGTATATTATGGTTAGGACAAATCATATAAAAAATTAGACTTGTTTATAGTTAAATCAAGGCAATCTAGAAGTTGAAGTATAGTACAACTATGAGTTAATATAAACTTAAAAGCAAAAGAAAGTTATGTGTATTACTATAGGTATAGAGTAACACGATCACTTATCATGTAACATTATTGTATTATATATTATATATACCAAAAATGAATTTAATAATATTATATTTTGCAGTTGATGAGGAAGTTACTTACTAGTAGGGTTTTCTTTTTAATAATTTGTTTTGTCAATAGATTATATGAACATATTTCTAAGCTTTACATGTCATCCCTTGTTTGTCCATCTACCCTTGGCACTTTGCCAATTAGCAAATTTTACCCTAGTATAGAAGAGTTATGCGTGCTAATCTACAAAGATGAACGCTTGTGCCTTTAGTTCTTTATAACATCTAGCAAAGCTCTCAAATATGAGCCTTTAAACTCAATCTACCTAGACCAATATCCCCTAGCTTAAATGACTCGTACTTGCCTTTAGCAAGGGTAAAACACCATCTTTTTATATCTATCTATGCATTTCCCTCCATTATCTGTGGTGCCACAAACACTTTTTTGGTACTAGGTGCATTATATGCTAGGAACATCAATTGAAAAAATATTTGAAACTAAAAATTGGACATCCTCAAAGGAACTTTGACTTGATATTTATTGAAGCCAATTTATAATCAAAATAATAAGTATGTATGGTTATTCATATTGACTATAATATTATAATTCTTGACAAAAAATGGTGAACATGAGCTATAAAAGAGCATGGAGGTGCTGCACTAACTAGTGGATTTGTAGATTAGAGGTGATTGATGAACTAATGGGTATTTATATAATAGTGTACATGATAACATAGACATTAAATGAATTATGATGAGGGAGCGTTCCTTGAGTAGAGAGATTATATGATACTTTGCATTTTAGACGTGATAATCAAAGTCATGCTTTGTAGATGAGAGTTATGGCCTACGGTTTGGAACTAATGTAAAGTTACTCATGATGTATTAGATTCTAGGGTTTTATAGGTTGAGCTCTAGCTAACAAAAAGTTAGAAGTGACAGAGTGCTCATTATGTTTGTTGGCTGATTGGGTTGATGTTCTGGTTTGATGGGCTAGATGAGTGTAACGCGTGTTTGCGAAAATAGCGTGTAGATGTGATAGGGTTCCGCTAGTTTGCTCACACTTCACCTAGTCGGTGTTGCTCAATTCTACCAACCTCACCAGGTCTAGCTATGCTTCAAGACCTCCAAGTCTTTCTCAATCTTTGCTAGGACTCTCTCTTTGCCAATCTTAAGGTGTTTGCAACAAGTGTTTTGACTAGGAACTCTACCAATTCAATCTGCTTCTCATATACTCAATCTTGCAACCTTGACAACAACTTGTCAACTTCTCACTTTTCACCCCCATATTGTTATGAGACATTGCAGAGGTGTGGAGGTGGTATTTACCATGAAATGAGATCAACTAGGTCCATTTGAGGTTTTGCAATCTTCAATTCCCTTACCGATTTCATAAAATTGCTTAGAAATAGGGCTACAAGGATGAACCCCAATTATCGGTCCAAAAGACCCTGCAATTACATGATTCTTAAATCACTCATCAATCCTCACAAGATTTTCCTGGGTTTAGTCCCCCAACTTGCCGTACAGTGCCCGAACCCAAAAAATGGGGTTTTGTTAGGGTTTCTAGGCTTCAACTAGCTATGAATGTTCAACAAAGGGGTAAGGCTATGGAATAAGGTTGTCAAAGCTTCTCCTTTCAACTGGAACTCTGAATGGACCTATCCTTCAATGCCAAATGCTAGAGTTTAGGTTTTGAAGTCACCCCTGCAATATACATCCAATTTACACCTTGTTTTCTCTAGCCGGGTTGCTCTTGGACTCGCCTAGGGTAAGGTGGTAACAATAGTTGCCTTCATTTCCAGTGCTCCTCCCTGCATATATACAATATACATTGGGTTGCCAACCATGTCCCAACAGGCTATGAAGTTTCCACAGTGGGATTTTAGGGGGCACCCATTTTTACATAGTTTGCTATTTACAAGCCAAAATTGGTCGTCTAGGAACAAAACAACAAATACACTAACAAAACTTAACAACAAAGCATGAAATTGATAGAATAGTACTAGGACACCACAAGGAACCCAAAACCAAACTTGGAACAATGGTTTTAATCCATTTCTAGTGACTGCTCAAAGCAAAAACAGAAGATAACAGTGTTAACAATCTGAAAATGAGTAGTTTCAGATTGTCAAACTCAAAATACCATGCATCCAACCTTTGTCTCTGTAAAAAAGAGGGTTTATATAGGCATCTCCACGTGTGGAGGCATCTTAGGGCAATGTTTCAACCCTAACTTCACCGCTATCTAATTTAGGACAAATTTTGTCATGACAACTTGAAAAAGTTGTCATGACATCTTTTACAATTGTTCAAATCTTGCCTTTACAACTTAGGCAACCTATCACATATCATCATTCATGTCTTTTTCAACATTCCTAAGACTATTTTAAACCTTTCTAATGCTCTCAACAATTTATGCCTCTTTTGACCATCAAGAAGGCAATTTAACTACTCAAACTAACACCTACTCACAAAGTGCAAACCTAGAAAGAAAACTAACTCAACTAGGCCTACACTTGACTCAAACCAAATATTACACACGCACTTTGGACCCTCCTGGAGTCCTTATTAGAAACCTGACTTGGCTAAGGTCAGTACAAGCCAAAATTGTAGAAGGACTTTGAGCCTAAGTCTTAGGTGCTCCTGCACCAAGATGTTCTTTGGGGCCATATAAGTTTATGTTGTGTAACGCATAGCAATAGCATGTCCCTTCCCTTGGAGTAACATGTAGGCTTTTGAACCTGACCTATTACATGTTTGTTTAAGGAATTTGTTTGTGGTTGACTTGCAAATATTGTAATTATGTTCTAAGCTAACATGTGAATGTAATTATCATTGTAATGCACCTATATAGTTGATCAAGGTTCATTCCTAGTGTGGTGCTTTAATGTATATATTTGGAAGGTGTAATTGATTTGCAAGTATGTGGGTGATGCTATGCAAGTTGCGTCCCAATCATTATGTGGTTTTATCATAAGATCATTTGTAGTAAGAGAGAGTGTTCTAGAAGGTTGATTAGATCACTTATGTAAGTTGGATTTTCACTTTAAGGTATGCAATTCATATCTTTGTATTCTGGTGGGAATGGTCTCACTTGCTGAGTTAGTGCTTAGATCTTGGATTAGGGGATTGATGTCTCCTATAGGGTGATTTCTGCAAATGTAATTGGGGATAGGTGTCTCTAGTAGGTTGGTGCCTACTTCATATTGTCAATGATCTATCATTTTGTGAAGTTGAATTTGGATAGTAGATCAAAGCAACTATTTTCATTGTTGTTTTTCTCTTCAGTGTTTCTACGTATATACATAGTGTTCTCTTGTGTGAATGTATTTTTATTTTAATAATTCGAACGGTTGTTTTAATTATAAATAAGATTCAGAAATGCTACTAATGATAAGTTGGATTCAAAGTAGAGAATTTGCATATATTGATTCACCCTCCCTCTTAATATATCCGCGTCTAACACATTTTTCTCGGGTGACAACTCTATCAATTTTATTTGAGCTTTGTCATGACCTTGTTATCAAGAGGGACATCAAATTCTTTCTGAAAATATTTGGTCTATATTGAAACCTTCAATGTGGCTTGTTTGTGCTCAATCAAGGATGTACTAATCCCCATTCATACTTCTTAACCATCCTCCAAGTTGATAGTGAGTGCCCTCAAGTAAGGATTTAAATAGCCTCATTGACTTTACCCTAAAATAAGGCTATTCATAAGCCATTATCTGGTAACTGTTGGCAATTGACACTCTACTGGTTATGTTTCTTTATGGTGTCATTGATGGCAACATGTTTTTGGGTCCAGGCTTCATATGGTATACCGGCAGGCACTTCACAAACTCTACACCGGCACCGACCGGATATAAGATTTGTTTGGTCATCGACAATTCAGGCCGACATGGTATGATAAAGGATATAGGTATTGGAGGCTGACACATCTTGGATTCGGCATCGACAACTTGTTTAATGCTTATTCATTTATATTATAAGGACGACATGTATTATGTAATTATATATATCCTTGTAAGTCGACATAAGGCAAAAATTTGTATAGGGTATATATAGGATATGCATAGATAGAAAAAAAAATGGATGTGTAAGGTTATGGATGTAATGTAATGCGAAATATATCAGAGAGACTATGTATGTGAGGAATTCATTGTAAGGGTTATTCCGGTACTAAGGTTTTAACCAGAACAGAGAGAGCTTAAACTGGAACTATATTCTGGCATAGGAGATGCTATACTAAGCAGTTCACTATTCTCCGGATTGTAGTTTGGATTATTATGTAGTCAGTGAGACTCCTTTGGTGATGGGCAGTGTGCTCTAGGCTGTAAGCCTTCCTGCAAGTGCAGGCCCCAACATATATTGTAATATCTCTTCATATGGCTAGTGGATTGATATTGTGGGTCACAAATCCCACCCTGGTTTTTCCTCATTGAGGTTTTCAACGTATAAATATGCGTGTTATGGTTCTCATTTATATGTTTGGCTTATTGGTTGCATTACTTCTTTCAATTCTGTTTATACTGGTATACCGGTTGGTGTATGTATGTTTTGTTAAAGCTAAAATCTTTTATTCTGGTATAATACTGATTCACCCCCCCTTCTCAGTGTTATTGGTTTCTAACAATTGGTATCAGAGCCTTGTACCTCAGAGGAAGTTTAACAGCTTGAGGAAGATCCTGAAACCAAAATCGTTGAATATGGCTTTGGAGAAACAACTTAAGATGGCACTTGAAGATTATGATGATGAAAGATTGAAGAACTTAAAGCTACAAGATGAGTTGAATTCTGCTAAAGAATTTATTCTTGTCCTATAGGAAAAACTTTTATCTCTTCAAGCTAGGAGGAAGGAACTTTTGCAAAATCAAGATGACAAAGATGCACTTAAGGAACAATGTCGGAAATTAAGTCAGGAGAACATGACTATGAAGAATGAAATGCAAACTATGACTATGAGGTTATCCAAGAATATTGAGGAGAAAAAGAAAAAGGAAGAAAATCTTGTTGTATCCCTGAAGAACAAATTTGAAGAATGTGGTAGGTTGACTCATGAAAATGAGATATTAAGCTCTAATTTGGTACAATCCCGGAGCAATGAGCAAGAGCTTGAGAGACAAATGACAATACTAAGAGATGATTTAATTGCTACAAGTGAGTACAAAGAAAAATTCAAGATCACTGCTACAAGTGAGTACAAGGAAAAATTCAAGATCAACTCAGCACAGCTTGATGAAGTGCTGAAGAGACAAAGGCAGATTGGAGATTCTAGTGGACTTGGATTTGAGCAAGGACAGAGTTCCGGTACTGCTAATGAAGATCAAAACCATAAGACACCGGTAAGGCAATTCAATGCTTATAAATTCAATGGTAGATGTTTCGTTTGCAATAGATTTGGTCACATGGCTAGGCAATGTAGAAACAGAGCAAATCGAAACCTCAGTTCTGCTCCCGGTAAATGTTCTAAATTCAATAAAATTGGTCATAAGACAGAAGATTGTAGAATGAATGTAAAATGTTATGCTTGTGGAAAATTTGGACATATGGCTAATCAGTGTAGGTCAAGTAATTTCACCGGTTTTAGCAAGGCAATTCAAAAGAACAATGTTACATGTTATGGATGCAATGAAGTTGGACATATTGCTAAGTTCTGTAGAAGCAAAAATCCACCATTTGGCAATGGAGGAAAAAATGATAAAGGCAAAGAGAAGGTAAATGAAATCCGACAAGATCATACTCAGAGATGGGTCAAAAAGACTAAAGAACAATCATCAGAGGGGAATGTCTCGGTTACCTATTTGGCAGAAGAGGTTGCTCTTGCACTGGCAGTGAGCTCATCCTGTAACTAAGGCAGACGCCTTAGGGGTAGGCAAATTTCATGAAAGATGATGCATATGCCCCTGGAGAAGATTTTGGAAGATGTTCCAGATATTGGAAAGGATTATCCGACATTGATATATTCAGAGTGAGATCCGGTATCATTCACTGACAGTCATTTATGTCAACATAAAATTAGGGTTTTCTCGATGGATAAAAGGTCGATTACACTTCATTATTAATCACCCAGCATTTAGAGTGATTTCGAAGCAATTCAGAGCGACTTAGTGCAATCTGAAACTATTAAGAGGCGATCAGATCTTATCTTGAACGATCACACCGACATCTGGAAGGATTTGATAAGAGGTTTTCACTGATAGAGTTCTAAAGGTATTTTTCTTGAATCATGGAACCAAGATCATCTTCTGCTCCTATTTTTGTTGCAAATCCAACTGTAGTAGAAATTAAGGACCGCCCCATGCCAATTTTCAAACTGTATCCACACGTGGCTACTAAGGAAGATTCGGTTGGAGCGTTTTCTCGCGTCCTGGAGGGAGTGGTATGTTAGGGCCTATATTCATTGTCATCTAGAGGACTTAGGTACTTCGGAAATCAAGGGGATGTATATGAATGAACTCATGGAAGAATCTGGTAAAATCAAACCGACACATAAACACATCGAAGATCTAGGGTTCACAGATATTCTGGATATTCCGGAATTCGAGGATGAGATTGTTAGATATGTACTAAGCAGAGTACATGGGGAATTCGTATGGTTGGACCGACCTTACAAAATCACTAAGGAAGCCATTTAGGCAATTACTGATTTACCATCAACAGGGAAAGATCCAAATAAGAAAGTATCAAATGACTTAGTAAGGAAGATCACCGACGCTACATCAGACAAGAGATCAATAAAGGTGAACACTATCACCGACACCGACATCAAATTTGGCAGCATGATCATAGGTTACAAGGTAACTCAGTCTAACCGACTGAATTCAGTTTCGAGTTCATGTATTTTGGCCGCTTATAGAATGATGAGAGAAAATATCGAGTTAGATCTCTGTGATTGGATGCTTGAGGAGTTATCGATCAATTTAGGGAAGATTAAAGGTGAGAAGAAGGGAACCTTCCGGTATGGAAAACTGTTAGTGTGCTTAATGTTATACTTTCTAAATGATACCCCCGATTCTGGAAGGAAGTAATGGGCTTTTGACATCCCAGTAGGAAGACAACTTAAGCAATCAATTTCTGCATTGAGAAGTCTTAGAGATGACAAGGATGGGGTTACTTCAAGGCTTTTCAGAAATCTATGAGGTCTAGAATAAGGATACCTGAGCAAATTGTAGAGAAATACTCTATCAACATTTGTTTCATGGTTAAGAAGGATGCGACTCTCATGGAGGCAGTTAAGCCTCGAAAGATTTGGATAGAAAAAATGGGATATGAGGTGGATGCTTTAATCCTTGATGCTTATGCAAAAATTCTGTTAGATGCAGAAATAGATGAAGCAGAAAAACCTTGTGGAAGAGCACAAAAAAAGACTTTTGAGGTTGAAATTGAGTTCAACTGGAAGAAGAGGGAAAAACAAGAAGGTAAGGCAAACAAAGTTTGTACAAAAGGTTTCTAAGGACATTAAGGCACTCATTGATGTTGTCCCGGAGTAAGAGAGAAAGAGGAAGGATCCAATAGTTCACATTGAACCTGTGGTTGCAGATTCTAAGATTGATGATGAAACACCTTTAGCTTTTAAAAGGGTTGTAAGGAAGAAATCGGAAGAATCTAAAGTGGAACCAAAGAGGCAACCGATTAGGAAAGTCACCATCAAAGTACCGACATAGAAGCAGACACCCAAGGCTACACCATCAGCTGCATCTGGTACTGCTAGAAGGAGGAAGGAGAGTGACATTGAATTGGCACTAGAGACTGGTAATGTAACAATTATTCCGCCTAAGACTTTTGCTGAAATTGTAGATGAAATAACTAAGGATGGGATGCTGAATAATGCTAAGTCTTATTATGATACATTTATAGTTAATGAACAAAGAGAGGTAGAGGAAGCATTTCTTCTATATTTAGACATCTATAAGAAAGCATTAATTGAAATAAAAAATCAAATACCGACTGAGCTATTCAACATATTAGATGCTAGAAGATTATTTGCTATGCAGGAAGACAAACACATTAAGATACAAGAACTCTTAGCCATATGTGTTACTATAACGCCAGATGAGATGAAGAAGACAATTGAGGCCGCAGATAGGAAAGTATTTAATAGCAAACATAGAATAACTAGCTTGATGTTAGGAATGATGAATGAGATATTAAAGGAAACACAAAAGGATTGGATGAATTTTTTGGGAGAGCATAGAGGATTCTTCACTTCACCGAAGATAAAGACTGACACTGTAGATACACCTGTTGAAGGGAAAGGTAAAGGAATTATGGGTACACCACCATCAGTTTTGAAGAACATCAAGGTAGTGTAAATTTAGCCAAATGCACAGATAATTACAGAGACACCGGTTAATGCATAGAACATTGTACAAGATATTAACGTTGAGGACACTTGTCCTCCAGATACTAATGTACAGGTTGAGGATACTTTTCCTAGAGAGGAACCGACAGTTGCACAGACTGCACCAAGTGGCAAAGCCACCGGTGCAAGTGAGGAGATAATAAAGGATAAATCACCAGAGAAAACAAGGGAATTCGGTAGGGAACCAGTTGCTGACACATCATTATTGACAATTGACACTTTTCTAGTGGTAAAGAAAAACATCAAAGAGATGATCAGTCCCTCAAAACTGATGATGATGGCTGCTTAGAAACTAATGAAGGAAGGAACCACAGACAAAGGGATTATAGATCAATCCATAACTATTTTGCACAGATTGGTCCCAGAATGTAAGATTGAGAATAAAGCGAGCCCTTCTGGCAAGCTTAAGATACTAACATAACACATCTCTAAAGATTTTCAATTATTACAACACATCTCTAACCGTCTAGCACTTGAAAAATTCACTTTGGCTAAGAAAACCGCTTTTGATCAGATCATTGACAGAGAGAAGAAAAAGATTGAGGAGAAGTTAATTTTGATAGAAAATTCTTTGAAACGAAGTACTAATATATACAGGGTGTGTTGCAATATAGAGATTCTTACAACAAAAGTGGATGAAAAGATAAAAGAGGTACATGACAAAATTGCTAATATTGCTAACTCTTTTAATGGACTAATTTCACTGACCACATCTATAGATGGACAAATTTTAACTTTGGAGAATCAAATTTCTGCTCTTGAAAAAGAAAGAGATAAGATCATTCAGAGAGCCAGAAGTATTAGAGGTTTGATGAGTTCAAGATTGGATTCACTTGGTGTTCATAAGAGGGAATGCATGGATATACTTGGTAAGCCCACACCAGCAGAAGTTAATGAGAAAGAATCACTTGCATATTTACTGAGTGGACTAGTATCTATCTCTGGCGTCAAGCTCAGGTAAGACATTTTTTGGGAGATATTCAGTGTACAGTTATCATTCTTTGACATTTCTTTTTACAATTTTTGGACATTGATGTCAAAGGGGGAGTAGTATACATGTGAAAATGAATGAAGGGTTGCATACATTAGAGGGAGTTACATAGTTCTTGGAATTTTGGATTATTGGAGCATTTTGCATATTCAGCTCAGGGGGAGCAGGGCATGATGAAAGCAGTAGTTGAAACCATGACCATTTTTCACATGAGTGTTGCCATCAATGCCAAAGGGGGAGATTGTTGGCAATTGACACTCTACTGGTTATGTTTCTTTATGTTGTCGTTCATGGCAACATGTTTTTGGGTTCAGGCTTCACATGGTATACCGACAGGCACTTCACAGACTCTACACCGACATCGACACTGACACCGGTAGGATATAAGATTTCTTTGGTCATTGACAATTCAGGCTGACATGGTATGATAAAGGATATCAGTATTAGAGGCCGACACATCTTGGATTTGGCATCGACAACTTGTTTAATGCTTATTCATTTATATTATAAGGCTGACATGTATTATGTAATTATATATATCCTTGTAAGCCGACTTAAGGCATAAATTTGTATAGGGTATATATAGGATATGCATAGATAGAAAAAAAATGGATGCGTAAGGTTATGGATGTAATGTAATGCAAAATATATCAGAGAGACTATGTATGTGAGGAACTCATTGTAAGGGTTATTCCGGTACTAAGGTTTTAATCGGAACATACAAAGCTTAATCCGGAACTGTATTCTGGCATAGGAGATGCTATACTAAGCAGTTCACTATTCTTCGGATTG
Organism: Cryptomeria japonica; assembly: GCF_030272615.1. NCBI lineage: Eukaryota > Viridiplantae > Streptophyta > Pinopsida > Cupressales > Cupressaceae > Cryptomeria > Cryptomeria japonica. The sequence continues at coordinate 231,140,999 of NC_081409.1, forward strand.
TAGTCTGGATTATTATGTAGTCAGTGAGACTCCTTTTGTGATGAGCAATGTGCTCTAGGCTATAAGCCTTCCTGCAAGTGCAGACCCCAACATATATTGTAATATCTCTTCATATGGCTAGTGGATTGATATTGTGGGTCACAAATCCCACTGTGGTTTTTCCTCATTGAGGTTTTCCATGTATAAATCTGCGTGTTATGGTTCTCATTTATATGTTTGGCTTATTGGTTGCATTACTTCTTTCAATTCTGTTTATACCGGTATACCGGTTGGTGTATGTATGTTTTGTTAAAGCTAAAATCTTTTATTCCGGTATAACACTGATTCACCCCCGCTCTCAGTGTTATTGGTTTCCAATAGTAACCTTTCTCAACACTATCTTCAAGATACCTAAATTGAAAACATACCAAAGCTTGTATAAAGTAAATCCTTGCCCCCTCTATATCCTTCATTACTAAAGACAACAACCTCCTTTATGATGGTTTTTCAATTTTGTCCTCAAGGATGATTTTTATTGAGGTTTGGATGGAACCAATGAGATAATTTGTGATTAGATCAACTTGAAAGGAGGTAATGCTGATCAAATTGTATTAATCAAGGATTACATCCTATTTTACATTGGAAATATGTACTTTTGAATCACTCATTTGAAAATTCTAGTAAAAGTTTGTTGAATTTGGGTACTGTGTAAAAACTAGTTGTTGTACACCTTGCAAGTCCTAGGCGCAATTGTAATTATCTAATATTTTTAAATACTATAATATTTGATGAGATCCACACTGGTTGAATACTAGCCAGTTAGACTTGGATTTAGTTCTTGGTTTTTGGAAACCATCATTGGTTTCTTAGATCTATATTGTGAGATTAAGATGGATATTCTATGTCATGTTATATGTAAGGTTTTACTATAAAAAATCCTCCAAATTCATAGAGTAGACCTCATTAAAGCACAAAGATTTTTCTATTATATTGTAGCTATATGTTGCTAGATAATGCATTAGGTGTGTGCTTTGGAGGTTGATTTTTTCCCTAACAAGGTTTTTTTAAGGATATACTAGTGTTGGTGTTGTGTTTCCTCATCTCTTCTTCCTTTCTTATTTTTTATTTAGTTTACACCGTATTATTTTTATTAGATTTGGTTCAATTACATTGCTCTCTTAATTTGAGTAGCTCTAGGGTTTCTTGTGTTTTCATTTTGCTTGGTATTAGAGCTTGACCAATGTGACATATCCTAGGGAGGACTCAATTGTGTAACTAAGCCACATTTTAGTAGGAGCCTTGTATTGTGATCTTATTTTTCAAAGATTGATATGAAAAACACATCTAGAATGGAGGTTGATAAGTTTAATGAAACCAACTCCAAGCTTTGGAAGCTCAAGATACAGTTCATTGTGGAGACATGTAGGCAATATTTTTTGGTCAAAAACCCTTAGGAATGAAAGATGAAGAATTGGAAGTTGTTGACAAAAAGATAAGGACTTTAGTTTGATTCAGCCTTGCATATCTAGCATTCCTAAATTTACCAAGAGAAACCATCATTGAGAGTGTCTGAAAGAAGGTAGGGAACTTGTACTAGACAAAGTCTTTAGTAAAAAATATTTTTCTATAAAAGAAGCTAGATTCCCAAGGATGAGTAATGGAGACTTTGTGACAAAGTATTTGAATGTGTTCAACATTGTGGTGTGCCAATTAACATCCATTGATGTGAAAATGGATGAGGAACAATGCGTAAATCATTTGTCATTTACTTGATATGTGGGACAACCTAGTTATGGAAATTAACAGCATCGCCTCAAAGCTTAAGTTCGATGGGGTGGTGGGTGCATCCCTCTCAGAGGAGATGAGGCAAAAAAGAAGAATATGTTAAAGATGCTTAGATTGGTAGAGGTTTGAAAGGAAAATGCAAGTGAACAAATGATCTTGTTTTAATGGGAGTATCTAAGTCTCTTAATAGATCTAAGGTCAAATGTTGGAACATTAAGAACTATAAGGAGAAGAGAAAGGAGTTTGAGGATCATTCAACCTGTCATGATGACACTAGTGATGTGTGAATTGCAAATCTTGTCACACATGCATCTAAGAATGCAACCATGGTTGACTCTTATATGTCTTTCCACACGACTCTCCAAGAGAGTGGTTTGCTATGTATGAGAGGTTTGATGTTGGAGGGGTCTCCTTGGGAGATGACATGTCTTCTCATTTCATTTCAATGCTCCCATAACTTTAATTTGAACTAAGGCTATGCATAAGTCATGAATGGTGAACTATTCTACTGCTAGCTCCTAGATCCCTAAACTAAAAACATCTACATCCTACATCCTTAAACTGCTACTTCCTAGAAAAACCCTACTCTATCTACATCCTTGAATGTCAAAGACATCAACCTTCCTAATGTTATCATAACTTTTAGGTAAATTCATGACCTAGACCTTGTTGATAACATCTATCTGTGATTTTCCAATGCATGATAACTCAAGTTGCAAATTCAATTTTTCGTTCGATCTTAGCTTACATGACATTCTATGTTAGAATCAAATGTTTATTACGACACAAAGTTCTTGGTATAACTCTACATTGGAAACTTCAAGGCATGATATCTTTTGCTTTAACAAATGTTCTTTATTACTTGGAACACCCCCACCAACACAAACACAAAGAAGTCTAGATTGCAAATATTCAAGTTTTTGACACCTTCATTGCATTTCATTTGTCATTGGATTATGATTTATGTTGGAGTAAAACTCCATTGCTAGGAACACAACCTACAATATAACCTTCATAGAGAGAAATAAATATAGTTTGTAACCTCCCAAGCTAGGATCATGACTACACCTACTTCTATAGAACAAGAGAGATCAATATTTCACTAGAAAAATAAATGATATATTGTTGAGATGAATAATAATGTACAAAAGCCTTCTTATATAGGCAAGAGGCAAGAGAACAAAGAGCACAAAAAGAGACGTGTCCCAATCATATGCGAGAGTAGGCAGGGTAGGTAAAGATAACTATCATCAACTACTCAGCTACACAATACATGGAAAATGATAAATGCAAAATATAATAATGCCTAAAATGCTAAATACCTAAGTTGAAATTAAGCAACCGCAAATGTAAAATACATTTACTCCAACAAAGCCCCTTATGTGCAAATTAGGGAGAAGATTATTATACGAAACTAATATGCGAATGCTATATATGGGTCTTGACAGCTAGGTCATATTAGGTACCCATGTACAACTACAACACAATGCAACTAATCTCTTACAAAGAAAGAAAATGAGAAAACCTTGAGTGCTCCAAATAGATTGATAATAGTATACATTGTTTGAAATGTCACAGGGAAATGCTAATGCAGACTCACAAACAAACTGGAGAAATATCGATGCAATTAACCAAGAGTGAAATGTAGAATAGATTGGATGACACCAAATAAATGGTAGAAAGATGTATTGCCAATTTGAAGGCTCCCGAGATCTCAAAAGTTCTAATGAAAACTCTTAATGGAAGGAGACCCAAGTCGAAGGCTCTAATACCATGTTGGAGTTTGCAACCTCCCAAGCGAGAATGACGACTGCAATTGCTTCCACATAAAGAGAGAGAGATCCATCATCAGGATAAGATAGCAAGTTGAAATGCATGCTTCATTTCTTTTTGTGGTCATTATTTGTCTTACATGTGTACTACCAAGCACACAGAGAGCCACTAGACAACTCAATCCTAACTAACTCTAGCCTTTCTAGAAGATATGACACATACACATATACATCATTCACACACATACACAAATATGTATGTATGTAGGTATGTATGTACATACGTATATATGTAGGTATGTACATATGTGTATACATATGTATGTATGTATGTACATATGTGCGTACGTATGTATGTACATATGTGCGTATATATGTATGTATGCATGTATGCGTGTATCTATATATGTATGTATGTATGTAGGTACATATGTAGGTATGTAGGTATGTATGTACATATGTACGTAGGTATGTACATATGCAAATATGTAGGTATGTATGTATGTAGGTAGGTATGTACGTGTGTAGGTAGGTATGTACGTAGGTAGGTATGTACGTACGTACGTATGTATGTATGTATGTATGTATGCATGTTTGTTTGTATGTTTGTGTGTCTGTATGTGTATGTATGTATGTGTGTGTGTGTGCGCACACGTATGTATGTGTGTATGTATGTATGTACATGCATATTATTTTAAATATGTGTGTGCATGTATGTATGTACATGTATACACATGTATATATGTGTGCGTGTCATGTAATAAGCTAAAATAACATGGTGAATAGACAAGTTTGAGTAATTTCATCAAAGTTACAACACTTGATGCCCACTACTAAGTATAAATACCTCAATGTAAAAATATTAGGGAATTTGGGTTTGGGATTTCAACATGATTCATCCTCAGAGTATGATCCTAGGAGTTTGATGCTTGATAACATAATTGACAAAGCCAAAAATGTCCAAATTTTCCTAAATGATAGCATATCACAACAAGAACAATTCACAAACCCATGGAAATAAAATAGTATAGAATAATAGAGTTGGTTTTTGAAGGTACTCCTAAAAAAAACCAAAAGGTAGACTAATATGAACATGCTTACACCATTGAATCTAAAAAGATACACAAGGAAAAATAACCAGAGACAAATCAAGGGTACAGCTTAACAAACATACTAATAAGAGTATACCCAAATTCGTGATCTTGATGATAGCATAACATAAAGTGATAAAGGATTGGATTTTGGGGTACCACTAAAAATGTACTCAATTAAGAAAATTCCCAAACTCATAATCTTGATAGATAACATAGTGTAAAGTGTTTAAGGATCAAACTTTGGAGAAACTATCAAAAAAGTATCAAAACCCAAGTATCGCCAAACCCTTGACATTGAACTTCAAATGGAATGAATTCTAAGTATAAAACTTGGGCACGAAACCAAAGATACACCAAATGCAAACCAAAACTAGCAAAAAGAAAACAATATTAGTGGAATAATTATAACTATCCTGTAATGAACTATGGGCACAAAACTCTACGTTGTTTATGACACTAAAAAGGATGATGAGAAATTATATGAAAATAGGAAGGAACATGCTAATTGGTCACAAAATCCAATTATACACACTCAACAATTAGAAATCTCTTAATTAATAAGGATGTAAGGAAACCAAGGGAAACAATAGACCTCAAGGAATGACCAAAATAAGGAAGAAAAATAATTATATGATAGGACAATTAAGAGAAAAACCAAACAACACACAATAAAATTGCTGCTAATGCATAGTCGAGGGGTAGGTTGAGGTAACATCAAATCCCATTTTAACCATTAGAGTTTTGAAGATGCCTTTACAATGATGCTAGGAGGACCAAATCTGAAAGTCCAAATGAGAGTGTTGGATCAAACTCTTGATAACTCCAAACTATTTATGTCATACTTCTAGATTTGATTGTGAGTGTTTTTGCATCAACGTTTTGGATCACACTCCATGATTCATCATCAAGATGAGATAGAGATCATAAGGAGAATAAAGTAATTCATGTTGAGGACCAAAATATACTTATAAAAGTTAGCAAGCGAGAGAAGTACTTGGATTCAACAAGTGCTAGGTGGCAAGAAAATATATTAAAAATAATAAACAAAGAGATGAAAAAACCCAAAATAAAGGAAATAAACACAAAATTAGGGACAATAAGGGACAGGTAAAAACCTCAAAAAGTCAACAAAAAGGAAGAAAAGTAAGATAGCAAAGAAATGAAAATATAATATAGCATAAAAATACTAACAAACAAGATAAGGAAAAATCAAAGGGGTGGAAAAGAAGAAATAGAACATAGAGACAAGGTGAAAGAAGATAAGACATAGCTATGCAAAGCCAAATGCAAACAAATGGAACAAAGAAAGAAACAACAAATTAAGTAACATATTAAAATAAAAAGGGGGGACTAAAATTAAGAAAGTTAAGAAGGAATTGAGTAAGATGGAAAGGAGCTACCAATCATAAATATGGTAATGAACTTAACACAAAATTGTAAACTAAACCCAAAGTAAATAAAGATGTAAGAAAAAACACTAAATTCCAACCAAAGGTAAATGCAATGAGAAAGGGGAAACCAGATAAGAAGAAATAAACAAAGTATGAAAAAGAGAATAAAGAAATGAAGCAAAAATTGAAAATACAAATAAAATAGAGATACAAATAAATTGAGGGAGCCAAATAAAAAGGATACAAACTAGTAAATAAGCAAATAAGCTACGAAACAGGAGAAATGCCTAGCCAATAAGTAAGAAACAAATAAGAAAAAGAACATTAAAAAGAATAGAAGGAAACCAAATAAACATAATAAGGTAAATAGAGAGATAAAAAACAAAATAATTAGACAAAAAAGGTAAAAAAGAAGAAAGAATGCAAAAGAGGAAAAATAGATTATAAGTGAAAAAACAAAAAAAATAATAATAAAGAGAAATAAAAAATATTAACCTAAGAAACTAAAAAATATGGCAAAACTAAAAATGAAAAAATTCACACGCACCCACACACACATACACGAGTAATTATAACAATAATGCAATACAAATGAGTAGAGTGAATGAGATCAAAGGAAGGCAATCAAAGCAAGAAAATATAATTTCAACTATTCCTTTATAGAAGAAAAGGTTAGAGTTTCAAATATTCCTTTATGGTCATGCAAGGATACCAATTTTAAAATTATGATATGAGGAAAATACTAAAAAATATTCCAAGGAGAATGCCTAAAAAAAATAAACATGAGAACAAGCAAAACAAAACAAAAAAAACATAGCAAAGGCTGTCCTAATGTTTATAAAGCAAAACCTAGCATGACTATACAATGCAAATAAATGGATATCAAATAGAAAAAAACATCTTGAGCATTTTAAGACCATGGACCCTTTAAGACCCTAACACATTTGGTTCAAATAATTCAAAATAAATAAAATGAAACACAGACTATCAAAGAAAGAAAACATCACAAGACATCCATCAATGAAAGACAAGATCCCATAGTGTGTGCAAGTGATTCATTGAACCTCATATACAATGGGTTGAAATCCACAAGCTACATGGGTACAATTTCATCTTTAACTAATCAAGAGTATGTTAGATTACATCGTGTAACTGATTTGACAAGAATAGTAATAACTTGGCAATTGATTTACTACCAATCAATTTTTTATAGCCTTGACATAACTACCTTGACTCTGCTCAAAGTAGAACCCTACTAGCAGCCATGCAACCATACACCTAGTAGAGGTTACTTGAATCACCCAAAAAGTTGAGTGTTTATGATATCCCTCTTTGTCTCCTTCAATACTTTATATGCATAATCTATCTCAACTCACAAGAAATGAAGCATTTTTTGGGTTGTGATTTTATAGTGGTCTTCATAGAAGAATGTAACTGTTATCAATACCAAGTGCACCCTAGAGAGTTATATACCAACTCTCTTCTTTGTTGATCACATGGAAACATCCCAAAGGTCTGTGGGTTGCATATAGATTGGGATGAATCTTCTAAGAGGGTTGATCTTCCCTTGGTTTATCACCTAAACTATTTTATTTTACCATTGTTTACTGCGGAAACGGGTAGATAATGACGTCTGATGAAATATAAAACCTAAAGAAGTGATGCATCAAATTTCTTTGTGGCTTATACTTCTATTTCACACACATTTTGTTCAATGATCAAGTTGGTTTATGCACCATAAAGTGTTTTAGCATACTTATACATCAATACTTCATATGAAGTTAAAATGCTCATAGTGTAAAAAGAAAATCTATTATTTTGCACAACTAAAGGCCATTTACATCAATAACATAACCTACATAACCTACATGTTTTCTACCTAAAGGTGCTAAGAAATGAGACATAACATTAAGGATTTTAATTTAAATCACAAAAAATACATAAATAATTCAGTTGCACACAATAAAACAAATCTTGTGAAGACAAAATTGCTTAATTTTATTGATAAAAAGTTGCTTCCAAACTAAAATAAAAGTCTGAAAATGTCTTGTATTTCTTGAAAATTGAAGTTACAATGTTGTTTCAATATGGTCTTGTTGATGGCCTATTTGACACATGTGCCATAGATGGGGTGAAGTTTACATTACATCTCTTGAAAAATATAACTTATCTATAACTAATCACCTTCCAAGTTCTTGGCACTTGGGTCACAAACATGCTATCTAACCGAGTGGTCATTGTGGTCTATTTGTTGAAGGGGCATGCTGGTAGTTTTACTCAAACTTGAATGCATATTTGATTAAATCCTATTCTACCAATGTTTAGAAGAAATATTAAAAGATGGACTAGGGCATGCAAGAAATAAACGATGAGTATACAAATAATTGATTTCATTGACAATTTACCAAAGAGATTGTTTAAACCACTAAGCTTAGATTTGTAATAAACACAATCTATAACATCAATAGTGCAAGATTCTTCTCAAGACTTAAAAAGACACACGTTTGTTCATTTTTTATTACCATATTACATGCACAAGCTAGAACCAAACTCAATAGTTTCATGCAAGACATTCATCTCTCTTGTAAAGAATAAACATAATTACAAGAAGAATATCACATCACATGCAAAAGGAAACTCTAGAGAAAAAAGTCAATTTTCTTGTATTAATTTCTCTTCAAAATTGATGACTACAAAATCTAGCCAAACTTCATTGGAGCTTTTGATTCAACTTTTTCCAAAATGCCTTTATGCCATGATAGAATGCTTAAGATAGAAAAATAAACTAAAATGCTTAGAAGACATAACTATTTGATGGACCTCCAATATAATTCACCAAATCTTAAGACCCTTCAAATGAGTCAAATTTACATTATATAGCCCACAAGAGTATCTTCTCACCACAACGACATGCAAAAGTTCAGTTCAATTAGCATGCAAGCTGCCTCGCAACATAATCATTTTATTCTAAACTCCAATTCCAAAATCCCATCAGCTAGTTTTAAGTGATGACTTTGAGTTAACATAAAATAAAAGACTCATTTTATGCAATCAATAAATGCTTTTATAATTCAAGAATAAAAATAATATTAATAAAAAATAATACTTTGAAAATTGAATTGTTGACTTTTATCTTTTGACATGTATAATCTTCAAAAAAAAATTAGGCATTGATTGATCATTTCCCCATTTGGGCCATCATTCCATTCCATCCTAAATTTTGATTTCTCAAAAATATTTGATACCTTTTTTTATGTAGTGGTTCAACTTTCCTCTTTTGTTGACTTCAAGATTATATTAAGATTTGCATACCTATCTAGCAAATCTTCATTCATACCTCAAGCTACATTGAAGTTTCTCTCTAACTTTCCCTTCCAAGTTGTCCACACCACATCTAGGGCATCCAATTTGTGCTTTCCTATCAAAAAGAGATTAGAAGCTATCATTTTTTTATGACGAAGTCCTCAATTTTTTATAGTTGGTATAAAGTTCTTTATGCTCCAAAAGAAATGCCCTATGCTTTTCTATTAAATCCATTTTGAATGTCAAAATATTTATACTCCTATCAACAAAATACACATCTTCATCCCCTTACATATCAATGTTTTCACCTCTTCAAGATCATTTTTTTGCAAATCTAAAAGGAATTTCAAATGTTTAGAACACTTTTCATCCTCTTCCTTGCAATATTTAGCATAGCTACAAGGCACACAATTTCTTTTAGAAGTCACATAAAGTCATTTAACTAAATCAAACTATGATGGTTTTTATTTATTGCAGGAGTTTGGGTTATAAAAGGCAAAGGGATTGAGGATCAAGACTACATGAGGACCAATGACTTGAGAATTTTTGACATGGGTCCTCACAAGTCTTGTGATCTTGAAAGGATATAGGAAATTTTAGGCAAAAGTTAGGGCACTAAAACAATAAGCTATTGAAAGTGTTTGGTGCAGTCATTGGTTAGGAGAGATGTCAAAGAGATCAATACGAGCCGCTCAACAAGAGATAAACACAAAGAAAACACAAGGATATGATGGAGTCAATGCAAAACTGAATTAATTATATCATGAAAATTATTTACAATCACTCGGTAGCAGCCGGGTTACAGAAACCGGCTCACTGGCTTGCTAAAACATGCTTAACCACAGAACAGGTCACAATCGGGACCTCAAACCTTCAGATCTAACTTCTATGTTCTATATCTTAACTTATCTACATTCTAATGCTCAATTACAATGATTTATAAGATCCAAGGGGATCCGGTTGGCCCAAAAGGGATCAAATGCTGAAGAACAAGACCTAACATGTAAAAAACAACAAGGTCAATCTCCGCCAAAGAAATTGCTCCGGAAAATCCAAAGGATGAAGTGTAGATCAAAGGGAGGGTTGACCACACGCCAAGGAACATTGGAATCAACATTTAGGGCTCCGCAAGCTACGAGATCCGATAGATCCCGGTAGATTACAACCAGGCAACTGGTACCACAAAACTGTCTCAAAAACCGGTAGCGATAACTTGCCCGAAAATGATCCAAATGCTCCATGGTATGGGAATAAGGTAGATGATGAAGTCCTCAAGCAAAATCCAACTCCTCGAGATCCGGTGAGCCAATGCCAGAAAAAGCGGAATGAAATGCAAAACAGAAAGGAAATATTTTTGGTTGATGGAAGATTGCCATGAACCGGGGATGCTTTTGCATTAGTGTTTAAGGAATGAGGTAGAGTGAGACCCGAGGTTCCACTACGATGTGAACGTTAAGACTTCAATGGCCATTGGAAAATCAAAGGGAAGACAATTGTGCATATTTAAGGGCTTATTGGGATCCAATGTTTGATGATGTTACATCTCAAAGTTATGATTAGGGAGCAAGCATGTGGGTGTGCTAGGAACTTTGAGGTTTTATGTCAAGGATCCCTTCGAGACTCAAGGTCCCAACGAGATCTTACAGAAGATTATGTTTACAATGGGAAGATTAGATTAGTGAGAAGAAAAAGGCTCAAATGTTTCCATCCTAATGTTCACTTATAATTCAAAAACTTTATGGAAAGGGAAATCTTGATTTGAGCTAAGGGTCCTTTCAAGTTCAAAGATCCCAAAGGGCATTAAACTCGCACATCTCTTAGCTAATTCATTTTAAACTTAAAGCATTAGAAGGCTCACAATTGAACATGGAAATAGGGTTTTCAAACGCCATGAGACTATTCGAACAAAACCTAATATCTCAAAGGAAACAAAAACAAAGCTTCAAACCCTTCAAAAATTAGTTCCAATTTAGAGCTTGTTAATCAAGAGATAAATCAAAGGAGGCCCATTATTACCTAACACTAAACCTAAATCTAAACCTAACCTAGAAAATGACAAGGTGATTGGGAAAAAAAGAATCAAGAGAAGAAAACAAACCAAACATGAAAGGAAAAGGACAACACACAAAAATAAAAAGAGAAAACGGAAAAGAGAAAGAAAAATCAACCCAACCAAATGATAAAGACAAGAGAAGAAGAAATACAAGGGCATTCATGCACTCCATCGACCCAACGAAGAAGAATAATCCCAAATTTTAAATTATGATATCAATTTGAGCACTCAAGTTCACAAAGGGATTTTGGAGGATCAATATGCTTAGAGAACATGATTTTGCAAGTTTTTTATGTTCAATGAATGGTAAAAGTCACTCAAAAGTGTCCTATGTGAATTGGGTAATACTACCATTAATGCAATTGGTGGAACAAGGATTCAAATTAGATGTGGAAAAAGGGACAATCATCCAAGAATCTAAAATCTTCTCAAAATTCAAGGCCCGGGCAAAGAAGGAAGGGTGGAAATGGGAAATTGGGATAGACACAGACAAAAGGGGAAAGGTCCTTTAATTCATCCGAGATCCGCAATCCCAATAAGAAAACAACAAACCAAAGGAGGGGTGGGGATTTGGATTAAAAAATGAACACCGAGACAAATTTCCAAGATTCCATCTGAGACCCAAATTTGCATCAATGAAAGAAAAGAAAAAAACAAAATGAAAATTGAGAAGATAAGGAAACTAGATAAAACAAAAAAATCGGAGAAGACAAAGAAACCCAAGATTTCAAGAAAACAAAGAATCCCATGACAACACAAAAGAGAGAAACACAAGAAAAATTAATATAAGGAAAAAGAAAAGGGGTGTTATGTAGGGTATAACACACCTATTATTGAGTTATAATCCCTTAAAAAAAAAATAGAAATAATTGAATGAAACTCATCCTAGTTGTCCCTTATCAACTATTTCAACATATTCCTATCATTTAGCCACATGCTTATGAAGAATAAAAGATATTGTTGCCTCGAATTGCTAGATTAAACCTCCTTTGGGATATTGTTGGCTAGTCGGTCAGCACCTCCTCGAGATTCACGAGATGGCTTCCTCCTACCTCCCATGGATCCTTGTCTCCGGTCGCTCTCCTGTTCACTGACAACTCGAGATTTTGGTGTAATGGCAATGGTGATTCCAACAATTGGTATCAGAGCGCTGGGTTACAGGTTCGAATCCAAGGAGGTCACCCTATGGTCTCCTTAAAAGAAGTTCGTGGAACCCTAGTCGGTGCCGAGGGGGGGATTGTGGGCTAGCCAATCAACAGATCCTTGGGATTCACGACATGGCTTCCTCACACCTCCCATGGATCCTTGTCTCTAGCCGCTCTCTTGTTCACTGACAACTCGATCTTTTGGTGTAACGACAACGATGATTCCAACAATGTTGGTTCTTCCAACTGATAAACTAAATCCTTGTAGAGGTTTGCCAATTTCTCATGCTTAAAGGGTTTAGGGCAATGGTGAACGAACATGACCAACATAAAATTGTCTCCTCTGCACTCTAGGTTTTTGGAAGACCAAGGAGGGTGATCCCATACAATACCTAAAACACAGTTCACTAATGGTATTGCTAATAGAAAAAATTTCTCACTTCTTTAGATCCAAGTTTTAGAGAATATACAAAAAATGTGGCTCAATTCTTTGATTAGCTCAATGACTAATCTTGAGAGAAAATAATCTATCTAAAACAAAAAGAGAGCAAAAAATGAAATGAACTTTTCATTAAAAATTTGTGATTCTTTTATGATTTAGGGCCATGAAATCTAACTAGCGCCCGTCTAGGGTTATAGAGTCAACATGTATAAATATACAACATACAAATGACAAATAAATATCTATCATAGAGTTTCCAGTAAGATTAACTTGTAATGATACCCTCAATATATAATATACATGTAGTTCTTTTTTAAGATCCATAATATTATACCCAAACCCTCATGTCTTCGAAGTGATTTAATCTCTTTCTTGAAAATATGAAAGAAGCAAGAAATACACCATGGAAATATACATAGATGAAATTAATAGAGATTTTTATCAATTTCAAAAGTTTTTGAGTATAATAGACATGGAGACAATGGAGATATGCGCTCCAAAATTGTATTTTCATTTTGATAAAGAGTTTGCCATACAGTATGATCATATAACAATCTAAAGTCTTCTACTATAAACACGTAAGAAAAGACATGTATAGGACTAGACTAACTATGACTTGTTAGATTTGTGTGAATGTTTTTATTGATGTCAAATGCGGTGATCCAGTTAGGATCGGATGTGGCAGGCTGAGCAATAGTGGAAGATAGGTATGTATGTGATATTGAGAAATGAGGCATGTAGGGTTTGCAGGAGCTATTTCTGGAAGATCCTTTCCTCCAAAATCTAGTGTTTTGCTAATCATAGTTTGTATCAAGGTTTAGTATTAGTTGTGACAGCTGAATTGCTATCCGAATATTTGTATTGCATTATGATTTATGAATCCTATGCTCCAGAATATGTGGCATCTATATCTTGAAGATGGAAGTTGTTATGCTTGGAATTTGTGTTTATAGGTCCAAATCTATGGGTTTGGTAGACCCTTATTTTGTTCTGATAATTGAGATGTGTGTAGTAAGTGTTTAGAAGAATCTGTGAAGGCCGATTTGGTTACCTTGTTTTGATCAAGGCATATTTGGGTCGCACGTTGATATGAGCAATGCTTTATTGTATGAACCCTTTTGTGTTTGGCCGACATAATATCTTGATGTATGTGCTTACTGTTGGCAATTGACACTCATCCAATGATTTCCGATGTTTGATTTATGGTTTATGGTTGTCATTGATGGCAACTCTTCTTGGAGATTCGATCCGGTGGTCGCGATTTCTCTTAAGAGATTCGATCCAAAAGCAGGAGTTAATCGGTAATTCAGGGCTATCTCAATAATGTTTTGGTCCGCAAAGCTTTTCGATGATTGCGGTAATTTTTGGTGGTTGATTTTGTGATCTTGGTGAATGGAAAGATCCTTAGGAAGCGTGTGATTATACTCTTTTGGTCTAGTGCTATGTTTTGTTCGTGATTGAAGCCGACTTAAAGCTACACATTACACTTCTTGAAGTCGACTTGGAGGAGATTATTTTTGATAAAAATGGATATGTAAGACTGAATTGGCAATTGCTTTTTGATGTATTAGTGTTATGGTGATCCGTCTTGGTGCGATTGAGCACTCTTTCGTGTGCGCATTTGGTTGACAGATAATCCGGTAGTTGACTGAGACAGAAACAAAGTATGTGCAGAGCAAAGGACAGTCAATGATATAGTGCTTAACCAGAACTCATTCTTGCATTGTCGGATGCTATTTCAGAGTTCATTTCATTGTATTTCCTTATTGTAATTAAATCGTAAGTCAGTGAGACTTCCCTGAAGGTTGTTGCCTTCCGGGTCATTGTAATTGAGCAGTGAGCTCTAGGTAGTGAGCCCGAATGCAAGTGCAATCCCCATTTATGTAACATTTATGTACTCCTGGCCATAGTATATGAATATTGTGGGTTCCATCCCTACCGTGGTTTTTCCCTTTTCGGGTTTCCACGTAAAAATTCTGTTGTTGTGGATTATTTGTTGCTTGTTCTTTACTGTTTACATTGCTAAGCAGTGGATAAAGAATAAGTCTGTGACTTTGATTTTTGACATATCACTGATTCACCCCCCCTCTGAGTGATCCTTGACTCTAACAATTGGTATAAGAGCCTAGTTCCTCTGAGGAAGCTTAACCGCTTGAGGAAAATTTGGGAGATTAATTCAATGGATTCTAGTTTTCAGAGACAACTTAGTGTGGCACTTGAGGATATTGATGCAACTAGAAATAAGATTTATACCTTGAAGAAGAATTTGAATGTTGTTGATGATTTCATTAATGACTTGAAGGATCAAACAAACATATCTAGAGAGAAGAAGAAGGAATTGATGGACAAGCTAAAGGAGAAAGAAGATCAGATCATGGAATACGAGGACAACACTGATGCAGTTATCAAGCTTGAGAGAGAATGCTGCTTTGAAGAATGAGATGCAATCTATTGTGATTAGGCTGACTAAGAAGATTGAGGATTGGAAGAAGAATGAAGAAAGTCTAGCACAATCATTGAAGGACAGAGCAGATGAATGCTTCAGGCTTACCTATGAGAATGATCAGTTGAAGCTTGAGTTGACGCAATCAAGAAATAATGGTCAAGAACTTGAAAGACAGATTGCTACCTTGAGGGATGAACTTGTTACTACTAATGAGTACAAAGACAAATTCAAAGCTAGCTTAGCAAGGCTTGATGAGATGCTAGATAGTCAGAGACATGGAAAGGGCATGCGAGGTCTACGATTTGAGAAAGGTGAATCCTCCAGATATGGACAAGGCAATGCAAAACCTGATCAGAAGAAGAGCAAGAATCCTCTGGTAAGACAACCTAATGCTCATAAATTCAATAACTAATGCTTTACTTGCAATAAGTTTGGTCATATGGCAAATCAATGCAAAAGTAGGATGAATAATGGAATGAACAACACGAATAATGTTCCTACCTTTGCCGATCAATGTTTCATATGCAATAATTTTGGTCACAAGTCAAATGCGTGTAGAGCAGTAATGAATAATTTTCAGAGCAAAAGATGCTATGCTTGTGGAATGTTTGGACACATCTCTATTCAGTGCACGACAAGACCAAATCAGATGAACTTCAAACCTATGCAGAATAATGTTGTTTGCAGAGCATGCAATAAAACCGGTCACATTGCAAAGTACTGCAGAAGCAAGAACAACGCTCCGGTTGACAAGAACAAATCAGATGAAAAGGGAAAGGCAAAGGTTGATGAGATCAGAGATCAACATAAGAAGATGTGGGTAAACAAAGATGAATCCAAGGCAAATAGCAGATCTGTACCTGAATCCGGTGCAAAATCCTCATTCGATAACTAGGGCTTTTAGCTTTAGGGGGAGGCAAATTCATGCAAATCTTGCAATACCCCTTGATGAGATCTGTAGTCGATTGATTACAGATGGCAGGAATTGAATTTTAGTTGATATCTAGAATTCAGATGGTTGATTTAGGCATCTGGTAGCTCAACCATGAGGTGCATTTATTTCAAAGAGAAATTAGGGTTTGCGAAGTTAAAAGGGCAAATACAAGAGTTATTTATCACTTTGCGAATAGAGTTTTCAAGATGCAGAACAAGGCGACCAAGATTTTCAGGAGATCAGAGAGCTAGAAGTGATCCGACAAGTGAGCTAAGGCATTCGACAATCATTTAAGGTATCTCTCGAAGTGAATTTATGAGTCTGGTTTTCTGAAAATTTGAAATGGCATCCTCTTCTTCCATTGCTACACCATTGGTTGTTGAGGTCAAGGATCGAACCTATTTTGTGTTTAAGAAGCACCCTTACAAATCCATAGAGGACGACCCAATTGGAGCTTTCTCTTCCGTTCCACACAAAGTTTTTCTCATAGACGATATAAAGGCATATATTCACTGTGAGATCAAGGAAACTGACACAAAAGATATTTTGGATCTCTATACCGACAGTATCATGGATGAAATTGGCAACCCCAAGCCGAAATTTGTACCGTTGCAGAGAAAGGGTTTTACTTAGTTCGTGATTTTTTCGTCATTTGATGAAAATGAATGGGTGAGATATGTGTTGAGCCGAGTTCATGTAGAGTTTATATGGCTCGACCAACCCTATAAGATCACTCCAGAGGCAATTAGGGCGGTAACTTGTTTGAATCAAACCGGTGACAAGCCAAGGCTTTAGAAGGTCACAAACCCTACGGTCAACAAGTTAATCGATGCAAAATTTGATGGGCATTCGATGAAGATCAGCACCATCAAAGATGATGATGTGAAGTTTGTTGTGATGGTCATTGGTTATAAGGTATATCAGTCTAACCAACTGAATTTAGTATCTGGCACTGCCATCCATGCAACCTATCAAATGGTTAAAGAAGATGCTCATTATGATCTATGTAGTGTGTTGTTGGAGGAATTGATGATAAATTTGAAAAAAATTAAGAAAGACAAAAAGCATGTCTACAAATTTGGTTCCTTGGTTCTCTATCTGGCACTTTGTTTCTTGAATCAAATTCCCAGAACCGACAAAGTGCAGTGGGATTTTGACAGATTGTTGGCCCAACAAATAAAGTAGGGTCTTGACAGGCTTGGAAACAGAGATAACCAAAATGTTGCATTGTGGGCATTCTTCTAGACTCTTTAGGACAAGATGAAGCAGAGGGTTAGAATCCCCAAGGAAATTGTTAAGAAATATGAGGGGACAATCTATTTTATGGTGAATAAAGATGAATGCCTCACAGAGCCAGTTGAACCCTAGACAGTGTGGATATTGCCAATGGGATATGAGGTCGATGCCCTATATACCTATGCACAACACCTGTTGAATGCTCTGGTAGATTCAAAAGAAGAAAGGTTCATAACTTACCAAGAAAAATCAATGCAACTTCGGTGGAGGAAATCCTCGTTGAGGAAGGTCACCCCTCGGAGAAAGTGAGAGTTGCAAGAGCTGCGATGGATGTAGTTGAAAAGGTGAAGAAACAAAAGACTGCACCAACTCCAACCAAAGCAAAGGTGACAGGGTCTTCTCCCACTTCGGTGAAGACACCTTCGGCTGAATTTGAACCCTCTGGTTCATCTGCAAAAGGGAAAGGTGTTTTGAGGAAGAAGCAAAAACCCCAAAGGGAGTATGTTGTAGTTTCTCTAGTGGCATTTGAAACCAAGTCAGATGCAGAGATTCACAAGGCTCCAAAGAAAGGAGAATTTGCAAGAGTGATCCAGAAGACTCAGTCTAGTGAAGGAAAGAAAAAGGAAAAGGAGAAGAAAAGAATATTTGATCCTGTTCCGGCAAGCAGGCCTAAGAGAGGAGGGAGAACCAAATTAGACTTGGATGAGGCGATTGAACCCGATAAGATGGAGACAGCCAAAACCATGTATCATATTATTCCTCCTTTGTCTACTTAAGAGTTAATAGATGAAATTATTAAAGATGGAAATTTGAAGAATATTTTTGCATATTATAAAAATATGGATGATAAGGATAAAAGGCAGATAGAAGAAACTGTAGTTTTGTATATGGATGTATTTAGTAAAGCGTTAATTGAATTAGAAAAATATCTTCTGAAAGATTTGTATAATATAATTGACGCAAGAAGAAAATTTGCAAGTCAGATGGATAGAGAAATAAAGGAAAGTGAACTGGTCAATCAATGCACCAATATCACTATTGAAGAAATTGATAGATTGATTTTGCAAGCAAATGAAAAGGAATTTAGTTCACAAACATAGGGTAAACAACCTTATGGTTGGTAGAGTAGAGGAAATAAGGAAAGAAACTGTTGAAATATGGAAGAAGTTTCTCACTGAGAACCGGCTAGTAGAACCTGATTCACATGACACAACCACTTAGTCTCCGATGCATGATGAAAATAAGGAGGGGACACAGGATGTTGCAGAGCAATAAATTTTGGATTCACTAGAGGATGAGGCAACTAAGACACATGATAAATCAACTGAGGTAGAGGTTGGTGCACCAAGCTTTGACACCGGTGCATAGGAGGTACCCATAGAGGTTAAAAGTGATGCAGGGCATGAGGAAGAGAAAAAGGAAGAGGAAAATACAAAGCCAAGGGAATTTTTCTTAGTTTAACATCAGTTTTGACAAACCTTTCAGCCAAATATCTCTGGTAGAAAGGATGATTGTTGTTGCTACTATCCAAGCTCAAGCTAGTCAGGAGTTAGTGCAATCCAAGTCAGAGGAGAAGAAGTGTATTGAGAAATTAGTTAAAGTTTTGGAACAAGTTGTATCAAAATTGCAACTTGATGCTAATTCCAGCTCATTCGGTAAGCTCCACCACCTAATAGATCACATATTTTCTCAGTTTGATTCTTTGACCAAGGCATCAGCTAGGCAAGCTATGGAGAAATTTAAAGATGCCAAAGTACAAATATTTTTGCAAATGATTAGCAATGATAAGGCCCAACTTGATAAAGAATTAAAACTAATTGATGAGGCCTTAGTGGAAGGCGGTAAGATTTATGTCTTGTCTAATTTTGATAAATTTTACTAATGAAATAGACAAGCAAATAGATAACTACAGAGGTCAATTAGCTCAGATTTCTCAGGCTTATGACCCTATGGCTAACTTAACTAACAGTATTGAAGGCCAAATTTTGGCTGTTATGGAGCAGATTAGAAATTTTGAGAAGGAGAATGAGAAAATGATAAGGCGAGCAGGTGAACTCCGGAACCTAATTCGTCCCTGGTTAGACACCTTAGTGTACCATAAAATGGACTGCATTCAAAACATGTCTCAAGAGACTCCAACTTAGTTGGCAACAATAGAATTCCACGTCTATGTTTTGAATGGTTTTGTTTCAATTTTGGAGAAGTTGCGGGCAGGATGGAACACCTATTTTGGATTTTTTAAGGTTGCATATGTAGATATCCTTAAGCAAGTATAAATTTGATCATCCGGTGTGTATATATGTACATAATATTTTTCTTCACACCCTATCTTTGGCATTGATGTTAAAGGGGGAGAGATAAGGTGAAAAATATACAGATTGGATGAGTATGGAGTGTACAATTCGGTGATGTAGATTTTTGGATTGTTGATCTGAGGGGGAGCCTTAGAATTCTTTCATTCTTTCATTCTTTCATTCTTGATCTAGTGTACAGGTTTCACAGGTGGTTTTAACACTTAGCCATTTTTCACAGGTGTTGCCATCAATACCAAAGGGGGAGATTGTTTGCAATTGACACTCATCCGATGACTTTCAATGCTTGATTTATGGTTTAGGGTTGTCATTGATGCAACTCTTCTTGGAGATTTGATCCAGTGGTCGTAATTTCTCTTATCCGAAAGCAAGAGTGAACCAATAGGCAGTTAACCAGTAATTCAAGGCTATCTCAGTAATGTTTTGGTCTGAAAATATTTTAGATGATTGCGGTATTTTTTGGTGGGTGGTTTTGTGATCTCAGTGAATGGAAAGATCCTTAGGAAGCGTGTGATTATACTCTTTTGGTTCGGTGCTATGTTTTGTTCATGATTGAAGTCGACTTGAAGCTACACATTACACTTCTTGAAGCCGACTTGAAGGAGATTATTTTTGATAAGACCGGATATATAAGACTGAATTGGTGGTTGCTTTTTGGTGTATTAGTGTTGTGGTGATCCGTTTTGGTGCGATTGAGCGTATTTTCACGTGCGCATTTGGTTGACAAATGATCTGGTAGCTAACTAAGACAGAAACAAAGTATGTGCAGAGCGAAGGACAGTCAGTGATATAGTGCTTAACCAGAACTCTTTCTTGCATTGTTAGATGCAATTTCAGAGTTCATTTCACTGTATTTCCTCATTGTAATTAAATTGTAAGTTAATAAGACTTTGCTCAAGGTTGTAGCCTTCCAGGTCATTGTAATTGAGCAGTGAGCTCTAGGTAGTGAGCCTAAATGTAAGTGCGTTCCCCATCTATATAATATTTATGTACTCCTAGCCATAGTATATGAATATTATGGGTTCCAACCCACCGTGGTTTTTCCCTTTCCGAGTTTCCACGTAAAAATTCCGGTGTTGTGGATTATATATTGCTGGTTATTTACTGTTATACATTGCTAACCGGTGGATAAAGAATAAGTCTATGAATTTGATTTCTGGCAGATCATTGATTCACCCCCCCCTCTTAGTGATCCCTGACTCTAACACTTACCGATATATATAGAAGACATATGTATGTGAATGTAAGGTATGAAGTGTGTGAGCGACAGAGTAGTGGTATGCGAAGTGAGAAGACAAAGGAACAAAGTGTATGCGAGCTGTGTGCGGTATGAATAATGGAGTGTGTGTGATATATGAACATGAAGAAGGAAGTGAATGCATATGAGAAGCAAAGTGTGATGTGTAGAAGAGTGTAGTGTGGATAGTGTGAGTACAATTACAATGTTGCAAAAATCCTTTACTAGATTTGCTGCGAGTAGTTTGATTGACAAATTGAAGATTGTATTGATCCCTTACCAGACTTGTTGTAAGCAGTTGTGGATAGGTTGAAGAGATCCCTTACTGGATCTGTTGTGAGTCATTTTGTAATCTAAGCTTATCTTGGAATTGACCTCATGCATTTGAAGATGCAATTTTCCTTAGTTCACTTATTTCTATTGCAGTGAGCATTCCGGTAGTGAGTCGTATTGTAATCAAAAGTAAGTCATTTGATAGTGAGCCACCCTTTTTGTAAACACCATATATCTAGTTATATTATCTTGAGAGTTAACCATCTCTATGGTTTTTCCCATTTGGGTTTTCCACGTATAAAAATCCGATGTCTATATTGTGATTATGTTTTTCATTTATTCTACATTTGTTGTTTCATATTGATGAGATCTATTGCTAAGGTTAAAATATCAGTAAAAGTTTTATATGTGAGGGAATACTAATTCATCGGGGGCTCTCAATATTCGGGTCCATTAAACCATTCAACAAGACTCAAAGAACAAATCCCCACCAAATGGCTTGGAATTCCCTTTTATAACATTAAGGGAGCAACAAGCTAAAGACCATTTATAATTTACTATTTTGGTAGGTAATTGCCTGAAGCTACAAAAAGACAAATACTTTTCAAATAATTGTGGAAGAGACAAAAAACAATCCTTTCTCATTGATAGTGGTAGTTGAGGAAGTTATTTCTGTGTATGATTTACTTGTTGTGTTTCCACACTAAGCCAAAAACTAATTTGATCTTTAGTAATGAAGTTGAGCCCATTTAATCTTTCGTCTGATGACGTGGCTTTTGAAGCTCCTCATTTGATGTCTTGAAAAAGGAATAAAATCCTTTGCATTAATTTCTTCCCAAATATCAAAACATGGTAGCTATAAAGACAATCAATTGAAATGTAGATCAAATCTTGCATTCATTTCATTTTACTTCAAAAAGCTAAGGAAATCCATGGTTGAAGATATTTGCAAAAGTAATCCTAATGCTGACAAATTGAAATGCAAATCAATTTTGCATTTATTCTTTCTAATTACACTTAAAAATGCTAAGTGGGGCTGATCAAAATATCTAAGAGCTAACTGTGACTAAAAATTGGGTCCTTCTGGCTCCTAACTGCATCTAAGGCCAATGTAGAGGTGATATCCTAGTCAACAAGGAGGACACCACTTTCTTCCAGAATTTTTCTTCCCTCTTAAGGGGTAATATTTATCTCATCAAAATATATCCATTTCATAGGAGACGCTGCCACTTCATCATGTTTAGAGGGGTCAAGCCCTACCTTATGTGTTTCCAATTTCTTGAAATATTATTTTTTATTTTGAGCCATAGTCCTTTAAACTTAGGACTCTTGATGAAATCACCATCAACAATAAATTGGGCAGAGGCTGACATTTTGGCATCATCCAATTCCTCAGGCCTTGCCTCCTTATGTATATCTACCTTATTAGCGGGTGCCTTGGTAGCTTTTGTCTCCCTTGAAGGTGATGGCATAGGCTGATTTACTTCTTCTTGCTCACCAATTCGTCCTACACTTTTTGCTACCACCTCAATATCCTCTTCTCCTACAACCAAGGAGGACTCAATCAATGGTGGTTGCTCTATCCTCTATCTCTTGGCCTGTTGTTGTTGTTGTGGTGGGCTTAGAGAAGGAGCTTGTACATACTCTATATCAAGTTCTATTATTTGTACTCTAGTTGGACTTGGGGTTTGCCTATCTGGAGGTGGCCTAGTAGAGGGTTTATCCTCCACCATCAGAACCTTTCCTTACATTTTCTCAAATTTTGTGATAATTAATTTGATCTGCTGAATAAGATTAGAGATCTCAGAGTAAAGGATAGGGTAATTAGGATTAGTTTTCTTTCTTTCATCTTCACCCTTCTGAATTATCTTTGATTTCCTTCTTTGATATACTTGATCTAAATTTTGACAATTTATGATCACACCCTTAGGCTAATACATTTGATGCTTATATGCCCCTCTCTTTATTTGCATCCTAAACCCATGTATAACCCCTCTCTTTATTTGCATCCTAAACCCATGTATATACATACATGGGTTTAGGATGCAAATAAAGAGATGCCTTGGGATCAAAATTTCTTGTCAATTTAATATGTAGATTATGACCTTCTAGGATTGAGTAAATAGCCTCCAATCCTTTCCTTCTTGAAGTAAAATAAGAAAAAACCATGGAATAAGGCAAAAAAGTGCCTTTGTTGTTCCTCTCCAAGTGTTCTCTTTGAACCTCGTTCATTTGCCACATATATTCTAAAAATGCCACTCTTGGAGGCACACACTTTGGTAGTATGTGTGGTGGAACTGGGCACCCATATAACCTAAACACTATGTGGTTAATATGAATATAACAATCACCCTAGTTGTGATTCATTTTCAAGTCTTGTTTC
Source organism: Cryptomeria japonica (assembly GCF_030272615.1). Taxonomy (NCBI): domain Eukaryota; kingdom Viridiplantae; phylum Streptophyta; class Pinopsida; order Cupressales; family Cupressaceae; genus Cryptomeria; species Cryptomeria japonica. The sequence goes on from NC_081409.1 coordinate 231,164,784, forward strand.
CTCTCGTTAGGCATTGACATCATGACAATTTGAGAATGTAATCTATACATATTTCCATTGAGCAAGCCCATGATTTCAGTTTTAAAACAATTATGGAACACAACAGTTGAGTTGGCATAATTTTTATCCCACACATATGTCCAAGATTGGACAAACATCCTCCTATTATTCTCATCTTTCATTGTAACAAAAAGTGACAAAACAGGGAATAGAACCTAAAAATAATTGTCCTATCATTTCTTTTTATTTTCACTAAACCATTATGTATTTCATTACCAAGGTATGTGGCAAAGTCAAATTCTATATTTACCATAATGTTTTGAATGTCCATAGCCATGAACATAAGTTCAATTAGAATTGTCTATTCATTGTCTTCTCCCAAAACTTGGCAGAGATTAGATATGTTTTGATAAAGTAGCTCTCAAATGTAGTGATTAGAAATGACTCCTTCTCATTCAGGGGAATGGGGATATGCTTATTCTTGATTCCCTTAAGCCTGTATTGTGGAACCTCTCCCCACCTTACGGTACCCTTTTGCTTCTCATAAGATTCCTTCAAATTGTCAAAATCAATCTTTTTGTTTGGAACCTTGTTAAGCATGAATGCATTAACAATTCTCTACTTTGAAATAGTTACCAGTGGCCCACCATATTTTTTCTTAATAACCCCAATGTTCTCATTATATGCTTTAGTGAAAACCCTTAAAAATCAACATCCATAAAGACATTGGGTACAATCAACTTCCCCAAGTCATATACCCAAAGGTTTGAAATAAGCACCTTCAAGACTATCTTGGCACAAAAATGCGTCAACAGATTCCTCCCAGAGAAAGGGATTTGTGCATCCTAACATTGCTCACAAGAATCTTGAAATAAGTTAGGACGTGTAGACATTTTCATGTTTGACCATGGGAGAAAGTCCAATATATGTTGTTGCAATATCCTATTTTTCTCGACAGGAGAAGAGGTTTGGTTGATTTGACTCATCTTGAATTTTGGGATTTACTAACAGGTTATAAACTTCTAGGGTTTTTGAACAATTTGGGACACTAAATTAGACTATTTTTTTACTAGAACAGATTTGTAGAGCTTGAGAACACTGAGAACAAATCCTGTATAACTTACTTTTAGTCGCTTTTGGAAATCCTCGTAGTTGTAGAGAAAATCAGCTTATTGCCTTTAGAAATCATCAATCTTCTCTTCGAATGCACAAGTGATTAATTACGTACAAAAGGATTGCATTTATTCATCTCCCATGGTAGCCACGACAATCATTTCCACCATTAATTCACTCACGCAAACTATTACTTAGTTGGATAGCCATTTTGTGATTTTAAAGTGGCACTGTCAATCTTCTCAATTAGACGATCTAGATTGAAGTGACTGTCTCTAACTATTTTTGAATTTGCTTGGACGAGACAAAATCGGCCACCTCAACATTCACCTTTTCACGTAGCATGGACAACTCATCATCACTGAACTGTGCCTGCAATCTCGCAAGGCACCTTGGGTCTTGCCAAGTCTCCCCTGTGGAAATCCATGGGCCATTAGTTCTCTCAATATTAGATCTTGGCCATTGAATCATAAAATTTTATATGTTATCAGGTGGTCAACATTAGTACTATTTTATAGCCTCGCGACAATGAACTCTCGTTAGTCACCATAGCCCGTGGTAGTGACGCTCAATAGTCACTGTAGCCCGTGGGGATGTGGGAAGCATTTAACTTGGCCTAGTGGTGAATCATTTATTTTAGCTCACTAGCTCGCAATAGTTTAGAAGACAATCAGTTAGCAATTGTGGAACTGTGGGGAGCATCAAGTTTACATCTCACAGTTAACGCTTGCGGCTTAAATAAAGGCCGCGTGCTTGCCCACAATGGTCAAGAAACAAGCGGTAAGTGGCCAACGAGGGTGTGAAGGATGCAAAAAAAAAAGAAGAAATGGCTTAGTGGTTGGCAAGGATGGGGGCTCTTGGTCGCCTACAAGGGTTAAAACAAATGAGCTAAGCTGCTTCTGGGGGCGCGAGGGTGTTTACTAACTTAAGTGATTGGTTTAGCATGTGCTCATTTTACAACTTCAAATTTAGAGCGATAGACTTAGGTAAATTTAGTAATTCATTTGTCGGTAAAAGGAATCAAAGCCTAGGTCGAGGGGCCAATTAAACCACGATGCTCATGGGCTTAATTTGTGACTTAAGAGACTAGTAGCCTGCTCAAGGCAGTCAATGACAAAATATAAGACTTTATCCAACTTGAAACACCAAGGGTTTAGGGTTTATGTAATAAGGCAAAATTCAAACCTTCTAGACATGAAAATGGAGAGAATTTTGAAGGTACTAACAGCCTCCAAAGAGACCTTTTTCTGGTTTTGCTTCTTTTAGAGCTCCTTGCTGATTTTGAGGAAGACAGTCATTGTTTGTGTCAAATCCCTTCATTGAAGACGCTCCTTGAAATGCTCTTAGATGCCTTCAACTGTGCCAACTTGCCCAAAATGCCCCTAAATATGTAGAACTACTTTCTATGTCACCCAAACTACCCCTCGATGTTCTCAACTACTCATAATTGACCATTACTCCTATACTATTGCAACGTCATGATGCATGTTTTTAGGGCATATATGCAAAGATTTAGAATAGTTTGAACTCCTCAAGGCATCGAAGAACTTCTAGGGAAATACATTGCCACATGTATCGTCTCATCAATACCTCCAACTTTATATTTTCACCATCTGTTCATATGCATACTTAGCATGTGTTTATGTCATGAAAACATCCCTCTATGTTAGCTCTATCCCTAGGTTTGTATGTTAGGTGGTGATCTTGTATAAAATAGGCCTGCCCATTGAACTTCATAACCAAGTTGTGAATGTTCAAGACATTGTCTTTTGAAGTTAATTTCCATTCCAGATCCTCTATCCCTATCATTCTTTGAAATCTTCTTTATTAATGTCCTTTGGCATAAGTGTCCATCTCAAGATTGTCATTATTATTTTTTCATTCACTAGCATATCATACAATAATCTTAAATATTGGAAAAGATGAAAATTTCCATTTCTCAAGGAGAATTAGAATCTTTACAATCTTTGCCTTTTGTACCTTGTGTTGGTTAACAGATTTGTCCTCAATAGTGATTTGTGTATGTGACTCTGTAACCCTTTTTTAAGGATCAAATCAGTAACTAATGAGTTTGATGCATGAGCAACTCTGGTTCTTGGCAATCTTGCATCAACCAAAAACATTTCCTTTTCAGCTTGTTTTCTGTTTTGTAGTTTCAACATTTCTTTCTGTATTTTCTTGCATTGGATCACCAGATCTTGCGAAGCTGGATTTTGCTTGAGGACATGATCATCTTCCTTATTCCTGAACCGTGGAGTATTTGGACCATTTTCTGGCAAGTTATCGATTCTGGATTCCGAGATAGTTTTCTAGCTTAGAACCCCGGAGCCACTTGGACCTATTTGCTATTGGTGAATCTTGCAGATCCTTTTCGTAGCTTGCTGAGCCCTAGCTCACTGATTCCAAAGTTCCCTAACATGTGACCGACTTTGCCTTTGATCCGCACTTCATCCTTTGGATTTTTCGGAGGATTCTCTTTGGCGGAGGCCGACCGAATCTCCTTGGATCATATAAATCATTGTAATTGAGCATTAGAAATCAATCAGATAGAACATAAAAGGTAGATCTTAAGATTTAGAGGTCTGGAGTTGACCAATTTTGTAACTGAGCATGAATGTGGTAGGCCAGTGAGTCGAACCTTGTAACCCAGATGTTACCGGTTATTTGTAATCAGTTTTCATGATCTAATTCATTCAGTTCTGCATTGCCTCCATCATATCCTCTTGTTTTCGTTGTGTTTACTCTTGCTGCTCGATCCTGATTGATCTCTTTGAGGTCCCTCCTAACTAAAAACTGCACCACAATTGGGTAAACTATAAACAGTTTCCCTCTGAATTGAGGTACAACTCCCTTTATGATATTCAATGAATGAGTTAAATAGAAAATAAACTCATGAACATACTTTTAACCAGAAAGTACTAAAGGAAAACTAACATCCACATATAAACATGTCATGAATGTGACTTTTCATGCAATTGATCACAACAAACAAAGCACACAAACTCTGTTTAACTTCTGATAAAATTAATTAAAAATGAGCTCATAAACCAATCAACACCACCAGGATATATGGTGAATCTCAAAAACAATGAACAATATTATGCTGAAATATAAATTCACACAAAAATTTATTCTCATGAACTCAAATACACAGATTTAAGCCTGGAATAACCATTCATTCATTATATTCACGGATAAAAGGTTTTTTTCAAAACACCATATATCAAAATATTACTACTAAGTCTATGAGCCCCAAAAATTCTCAGACCTTTTCAAAGTCATTTTAAAACATGTAAATATCCAAAATAGGCTAACTATCTTTGAAGCGCAAAGTTACTTAACTCTGCCTTAAAGTAAAAATCAGTTTTTGCATAACCAAACTATTCAGAAAAATTGAAACAGAAGCTGAAATTTGTTGGCATGATCAGGGCTGGTCTTGCAATGCAAAATCTCTGGACTGGCTCTATGTTGCAGCAAGGACACGTTTCCATTCCACATGAGTTGTGCAGAAGCTTTGAATAACTACAAAGTTAGGAAGCACAATGTGGGCAATCTGTTGTCCCCAAAACTCCTTATCCCGCCTAACTTGTGTCACTTTACTCGCATGATTGTCCAAGTGGCCAATGCAAAGGGAAAACAACGATTCTATTTTTGTTGTCCTGGAGAAATCTTCTGTTGTTAACGCTTTTGCCCCTTATTTAATCAATCTTTTCTTTGAAAGACTGAATTATATTATCTGTATCTTCTATGGATTTATCATCATCCTATAAGCATTTCACACCAATACATTTAAGATCATTTTCCATCAATAGAATGAGTTCCTTTAACTCCTTCAGTAGCTTGGCAGATTCCTCGTACCCCTGTCTCACAATTGAGTTCCACCATTCTATGTTCTTTCTGCACTCATACAACACATTGTCATCCAATCTAGGCATTGCCTTCTCTGCCAGAAATCTCATTATGCAATGTTTTTGGACATCACTCATCTGAGCGACCATTGTTAACCATTTGGCTTCCTCTTTCTTCCACGAGGTCATCTCTGTTTCCAATTCTTTAATTATCACCACAATGTCATCATACACTTTACTCAAATCTTTGATATAGCCTGTACCTGCCTGGATTATTCCTTCCAACTATTCTAGAAACACTTCAATTATCATTTTACTTCTCTAAATCTGGCTCAACATTTTCTGGTTGATTGGGGATTTAGGATCAAAGGATATAGGTAATTGAGAGATTAGCTGAGGACTAGGATTATGCATAGCATCAATGTATTTGACCATCAACTTTAATGTCCACTTCAATTCTTGTTTATCCTTTTCATCTTTCCAGGTTCTAGTAATGATCTTCTTGGTGGAAGCTTCTAATTGATGCACATTTGTGGCTCTTGAAGCAGTCCTAAGATTGATCTTTTCAATAGTAAAATATTTGGCTGTAGGGTTTTCCACTTCTTCATCTGTCACAGGGCGAGCTACCTCTGTTGTCCAATTTCCTATATTCGGATCAAAATCCATCCTTGAAATAGTCTCTAATTTCTTGGACTTAGGAGTCCTTCCCAAACACTTGCTCACCATATCTTTGATTAGCACTGAGGCCAATACTACATTCCTCTTTTTGTTGCTGAAAGAAGTTTCCAACCATTGAGGAGCACTGACTGTTGCACTTTTGTTTGTAGGAACCTGGTCATGTGTCACATTCATCACCACCATTGTGTTTGTAACCTCCTCAAGTGATTTTTTCTATCAATAATCTCCACAACTGGCGGTCCTGATTCATCTCCGCCATTGTGTCTTCACCCTCTTGAGATGCCTCTAAATCAACCACCTCAATATTATCCTGACTTCCTTTGCTTTTACTCCTAGTCCTGGATCGAGTGGCACGAGTAGGTAATTGACTTACAAGGGATTTCTTTGACTTCTTGGTAGTTGCACCTTCAATTTTAATTCTAATAGCACTTGCACCACAAGATTGAACAATTTTATTAGATGAAATAATTGGGGCTTGTGAAGGAGGATCTTTGATAATCTTTTTCCCAATCCTTTGTTCCCTCAACCATTTTTCAGTCCTTCGGATTATAGGAAATGTCCTGTGCCGGAGTTGATCCTCTTCATCTTTTTCCCAATCTATCTCCGGGATAAGGTGACCTTGAACCTTTTCAGCGTACTGTGGATTTATTACATCATTCTCTCTTTCTTCTGTAATCTCAGAAACATTCATTTCTAGCTGCATAGTAACAATCTGGTTTATCGTGAACCTAGACCACATTCTTTTTTTGACCTCAAACTCATCATAGCAATCTTCCTAGAAATCTTCTAACTAAGGAATATGAGAGAAACCAAGCCTAAGGCTTAAATGAGTCTGTGCATACCCTTTACTATCAAAATTTGTGCGGGCTACAAAATGCTGGAAGTTGAATTTTTTGAAATCCACTTCTAGGTTCAATACATCAGAAATTGATTTGCAAATATAGTACCTGTTAGCACATATTTTTACAAAATATTTTTGCTATATAGAGGTATTTTCTTTTATCATATGAGCATTTATTACTGGTTTGCATGTGCAGGAATCTTTTTGGCACAGGTAAAATTCTCTAGGGATCAGTTGTCTCAGGAATGCCAAGGTATCACTTGGGCACACTACGGGCATGCACTATGTATAGACTGCACAAGGAATCCATTATGGAGGCATTTTGTCAGTAGAGAAGTCATTTTGGTATGGTCCAGGATTGCCTTCTAATATGTATTACACCCTGTGAGAAAAGTAGGGATCACTAATATTTAACAACGATGGTCCATTCTGTGCTAAATTTCAAAATTTCAAACATCGGCATTAGTCCCGATGAAATAGCATTGGCGAGCAAGAGGAGTATCGGCATAACTTATACCGATGAAACAACATGCGGATGCTTTGGAGTGTTTAAAAAAAATACTCAACATGATGTGCGCTCTTGAGAAAGTCATTGGGATAGCTTGTTCAGATGAAACAGAAGGTGATTGTTTTCCTATCGGCTTATCGGCAAAGCGTAGAAATTGCTATACCGATAACCTAAGAAACTATCGGTATAACTTATGACGGTATGGTAAAGTTTATCATATAGCATCGGGAGATCGGAAGTAATGAGAAAGTTTTATCCCAATACCTGATGACTAAAAGAAACCTAAGGCGAGCCCATTAGGAAAAAGAACCTTATCGGAGTAATGCAAAAATAGCTAGACCGATCCCCGATGACATGGAGAATCGGAAGGCGGAGCTATCAGTATTACCTGTATCGATAAAACAAACTTGGAAGCATAAAACACAAAAGTGCACCCGGGAACTCATCGGGACTTCAGGAGGAATAGAAAAAGGCTATTCCGACCCCCGATGAAAATAGAAGCACTTGCAGGGGGGGGGTACACCGATACAAAAAGTATCTAATGAGGGTTCATCAAGACATCAGAAGAAGAACTTTTATGTTATGCCGAGACCTGACAGAACCGTTTAGGCAAATGGTAAGTGCGAGGAGTTCCTCGGGATAAGTTATACCGATAACGCGGTGGTCTTAGTTAGAATGCGGAGTGGTATATTGAGATCATCGGGGCATCGGAAATACATAAAATAAATTTTGTCGACACCCAATGAATTAAGTAAAAGGAAACCAATGGCGAATGCATCGGGAAGAGTTATGCTAATAGAGAGTCAAAACAAAAGGCAAAGCTGAGACTGAAGTGATGTCCATTGGGATGAAATGAACTATCGGGATAAAGGAAAAATTGCTATCCCGAGACCCGATAAGTGGGTCGGGGTAATTTATGCCGATCAAAAAGCAAAAGGCAGTAAAGTCATAACAACCGGCACCAAACATTTGAATCATCGGGAGGAGTCTCGCCGATTAGCCGTTGGACGTCTTGATGAGAAGAACTGACAAAATGGTTTCCATTAAATGCATCAATTGAGTAGATCCGTTGCCGCATGAAGCAAATCCATCAAGATTGTAATAATCAATTACGAGATTGGACTCCTTGGGATATATAGCCAGTATTGCAGAAAGATATCAAGTGCTTATTGAGAAAATTTCTGAGTTGTTGAGCATAGAGTGAAAGAATTTGTAGAGATGGAGGGGTCAAGCTCAAAGGGGAAGCGAAAAGTTGCTGAAATATCCAGTACCATGACAAAGAAATCAAAGGGTGAGGTTAGTGAGGTCCGAAGAAAGCTAAATCAGGACATGATAGACCAAATGGGATCTCCAGGAGCTAGGTCACGCAGAGCTAAGGTCAATTTGCCCATCCGCGATCAGTTGGAGGATAGATACAGAGAGATTGGGGATGTATTCACTACAGTGCGAGGGCACGAATTGTTCCTATTCCATTACTTCTGTAGGGATGAGCCCATGCCAATTTCAAACCCATGGAAAACTGGTCTAGGTAAACTTGTAGTACCCAATGTATTTGTGAATATTGATTTGTTGAAGCTTTTAGTAAGACATTATGATGCAAACAAGCGATGCATTATGTTGCCTGATGGGATTGCTCTAGTGCATCTTGCAAAGGCTACAATTCAAGAAGTTTTTGCATTAGATTTGGAGGTCGATGTGCCTTTATCTTTTGTAGATTTGGAAGAAGAGTATAGGAAGATGGACACTACATACCAGGGCTGGAACCTCGCTATCCACAAAGTAGAGAAGGGGAGGCTAACTGAGGAAGATGGTCCTCCCTATGACATGATTATTTTCAAGAAGTACCTGCAATATACATATATGGCATGTGGTCAGGTGAGAGGAGTTGAAGCTCCTGATGTGGCAAACATAGGACCACTGGTTCTAGCAACATAAATTCAAAGGCATGAGCCTAGGGTTTTTGACTTTGCTTCATACTTGGTAGACAGATTGCATGAAGGTTTCTTGAACCTGAAGGATAATCCAGACAAATATTTCAAGCACTATTCATTGTTGATGCATATTGTTTTATTTTATGGTAAACTTAGAGGCTTGTGGCCGGAAGAATTAAATGTAAATACAGTTGGGAAGGATGGAAAGGAGCAACCAGTACAATTATGGGTTTCCCTTTGGCATTACAGATTTGTGAATTCCCATTACCTCAAATTTGAGGAATTCTTTGTCAAACCAATTTTCTTGCTTTTTGGTGAGCCTCGGCTAGGATCATTTTCTGAGGAGGTCAAGCAGTTTCTTAGGCCTCATGAGTACCAAAATCCAAAGGTCAATCACAACTGGGGTGATTGGTACTCGTGCCAAAATTTCACTTTTGTTCGATGCTATGGATTTGAGGGTTATCCATACGTACTACCAAAGCTTGCACCAGACAGGATCGCCTTCTTGGAAATTGTAAGGTAGTTGAGTGTGTCTAATGCCAAGCATTTCAGAGGAGCACACAAACAAGTTTTCCTCCCTGGCACACTTCACGTTCAAGATTTCAAAATTGTATCAACCAGGGCATATGAGGCCATTGATAGGAAATTGGTGGATGAATACAACTTGTTTCAACATACATCCAGAACACACTATGATCCCGAAGGTTACATCCATTCAAGCAGGAAAAGACAGGAGTTGGGAGACTACTTCCATTAGGAAGATGAATTTGAAGATATGTGCAAAAACAAGGAGGTGGAAGAGCTTGCGGAAATTATGGGGACCTTGGAAAAGAAGCTAGAGGAGAGAAGGTAAGAGACTAGAAAAAATGGAGGGAGAACTAGCCCAGAGTGATTCAGGGGAAAATGAAGTAGTCTCCAAACTCCGTGCACCCGAGAAGGAGAAGGACTCAAAAGTAAAGAATAGACTTATTGTTGCTTTGAATGCAGAAACAAATGAAAGAATGGCAGAACATGTTTCTTTTGTATCTGATGATCAATTCATTAAGTCCAAGGAGTTCAAATCATTCCTGTACCACTTCAAGGGTAAGAAATTAAGGGAAGCAGTGCCAAACGTTACCCCAGAGAATGAAGCAGAAATGATGAAGAGGTTGAAGAAAGACATTGACACAAAGGTTGAGACTATGACCCCGCAAAAGGGTAGACAATTGCTAGTAGAGGCAGGAATAATTGTATTTCCAGGATGACACCTGAGTGCTTCGTTCATTTTTTATTCTTTGTTACATTCAGACAATAAGGATATGAAATTGAATATCCAAGGAGTGCAAGATATTTTTATTGGATCAAGATATGATCCAAAGGAGGAAGAAATGTTATTGTGGGCTTTATATCCTCCTAACAAAAGGCCAAAAATTATTGATGTAGATAAAGTTTTTGGTCATATGATGACTTTGAAAGTCGGAGAAGTAGATCCTACGGTCACTACTGACATGGGTATTAATATTTCAAAATTCAATAAGGCCCAAATGAAACATGAGATAGCAGAGAAGAATAAGTATAAAGCTTTATATGAAGAGACCCTTAAGAGGAGTGGGCTCCTGGTTCCCCAAATTACAGATTCAGGAGGCCAATGGAAGAGTTTTTTTGAAAAGCTATCTTATGAACACAATAAGTTGAAAAAGGAGGTGAGAAGCATTAGGGCCGATACTGCTTGTGTGTTGCTAAGTAAAAGATATGACAATATGGAGAAAGCATTGGACGAATTTTGGGGTGAATATCGGAGGAACATGGACAATATGGTTTCTCACACCAGAATTCAAGATAGACTCGACATGTTGCTACAAGATGCATAGACCAAAGAGAAAGTGAAGAAGAAGGTGCAGGGTTTGCTTGTTACACATGAGGAAATTACAAAGCAATTGAAGTCTGAATTTGAGGAATGCCAGCAGATTGTTCAGCATGGGATTCCCAATCTAGTAGATGATGCAGGTGTGATCAAGGACCAAACCGTATGGATCTCTGAGTGCAAGTCTATGCTTAGTGCAGCCCAAGCCATCGCCAGAGTAGATGTCCTTGACTTGAATGACACGGCTGATCAGTTGAAGAATTTTTATGTGATCGAGAATGCATCCAAAGATGCGATCTTCAATGCTACAACATACAAGGAATCGGGCTACTTGCGACATATTAAAAAATGTGGACGACGGCTGGATCAAAAGTCTTAGTGTTGTGTTTTAATTTGTGTAATTGACATCTTGGTTAGGCTTTTAATTTATGTTCAGTTAGTTGTTAAGATAATGAAAGGGTGTGTCCTTTCATTCGTGTCTTTCAGCATATGTATTTGTATTAAGTAGTTTTGTATCAAATTGACAGAGTTACAGAGAAAAAAGTCATCATACTGCTGCAGGGACTAGAAGTCATATGTATTAGGAAATTTTATAGGAAGATGAAGTACCATTTTTGTGCAAGCAAATTGTAATGAGGTATCTATAAGTGTAGCTTTTGTGTACTGTCATTTCTTAGAAATTAATATATAAGATTCACTGCTTCTTCTTCAAATACACTATCTACTTTCTGTGTTGATGAAACATCTTTGTCCTCTTGATAAATCTGCTTAAGGATTTGCTGTAATGTGAATCACATGTTGTTACATTAAATGTGAGATTGGGTTCTTATTGTTTATGTGACACATATTGAACCATTATGGTGATTGTTAATATTGTCTCTTGAGTTGATAAAGTTGTTTGTCCACAAAGTGTCATATGTATTCTTAGATAGAGGCACTGGTCTGTTATTCATTCTCCGAGATTTTGATTTGATATGCATAAGGTCCTTGAGAGAAAAGCATTCTTTTGAAACCTTTTGAACTATTCTATTGTATATTTCTTGAAAGTCTTGAAAGCATTTTGTTTCCAAAATACAACAATCTTTATACATAAATTCTTTACATTCGGTTTTCAATTTCAAAAGCATTCAAATAAAAGCACTCAGCAGTACCAGGAAATTATTGCCATTCTTGCAAAAAGTTGTCTTTCCAAAGTTTAAATCCACTTTAAATAACTCTTTTTGTGCTTAAGAGGGATATGTATACCCACCTAGGTTCAGTGGAGCCTTAAGTGCAGAGGGATTTGGTCTTCGACCATCCTTGTTCATTGGCCAAGGCTAGTTGGATCAGTTAAGGGCTTGGCAAATCCTTAAGTTTTCCAATCTGTGGTTTTGAGCACCAACAATACCCTAACTCAACAGGGAAAGTAACTCTCGAATCTTGTTTTGCTATTGTCCTCTTATCAATGTGGGCTAATTGCCTACAAATTTACATTAACACAAAGTGGTCCAATGCATATCGCGGCAGTCTGAATGGTTCGCCTTCAAATCCTTCCACTCTTATATATGCAAACCAAGGAAATTGAATGAAATAGCTGTCATAGGTACTTATCAGTTGCATGGCCTCGTCTGACAACCTTTTGTTCACATTTCCCTACAACTCATGAACCAGTTTACCTATGAACACATCATTCACCCTCCTAAAGTTCTCATGGCATCTTGTAATCATAAATCTTTATTCCTTCAACCCATGGTTCATGATATAGTCCTGCCCAGGGTCTTATACAAGCCAAACAATAAAACAAATATGAAGACATATAGAAGTTTTTGTTTCCAAATAACGTTCACCTTCTAAAAGCATTTGAATGATGAAATACATCCAATCTTCCTAGAAAAATGCTTGTTGACTACCCTTTGCCCTATGCAATAGAATTACAATATCCCTGACTTCTCTAATCAAGTGTTCTCTTGTTAATGGCTTAGGCAACCTTGAACCTCCTTTTTTAAATATCAACAACCAATTTCTAACAATCACACTTTTGTATGTGGCCTTTTTCTCAAAGAAAAAGCCATAGGATGAGGCTATTGTCTAGTCTTCATAGTGCTCTTTTAGGGGAATTTTCATTACGACCATTATAGTTTCTCTATTGATATTCAATAACACACCCCCATTTGTAGACCTAATGCACCTGTGTTCTGGGTCATATCTATTGATACATTCTAGCACCAATTTAGGGCATTGCACAGTTGTAGGAAAAGCAGTAGCTTCTATAAGCCCACTATTTACAATTTTCTCCATAATTGGGGAATCTTTTGGATTTTTAGCTCCTTCTAGGAAATCTTCCAAAATAGCCCGTGCTAATAAAGTATCCCCAAATTCAGGTAGGGAACATATAAGACCAAAACTCGGCCCTAATTTAGGGCACATAGGCCTCATTGCGACGATTTGCACAAACACGAATTTAAGTGATATACCCTACTAAAGCAAAAGTAGGAAATTCAACCAATTTTCTTCTGAGGCAAAGAAATTACAAATATGGCAAGAAATTTCAGAACTCGCCTTTCATACAATTGAATTCTTGCTAAGCCTGAAAAATAGAGCTAATTACCTTCAACGCCAAACTCTTATCTTTCTAAATTTAGCTTCTTAATGACGAAACAAATCATTTGAAGTTTAAAAACAAGGCTTAAAATCCGGCTTTATGAGTACCATACTTCAAATATCAAATCCACTCATGCTAGATTTATGTCGACATGACATAATTCTAACACTTGCATTAATTACACATCACTCCACTCAAGGCACTTACCACATAATGATTGCTTCTGTTTATGGAAACTTTTTTTTTTTAATTTTAAGTTCCCGAGATTCCCGAAACATTCTCCCTTTCCTCAACCTTTTCCCTCCATTTACTACCTACCATTTGTTTGTTTGCTCCATGAACTTTGAACTTGTGAACATTTGAACCGAGATGAAGGGTTCAACGGTTCAAGTTCGCTCGCCGTTGAGATTTATCTTGAACACTTCAAACTTAATTCAACAAAGACTCAACACATACATACACAGGATGAATCTTGAACCAATGAACTAATGAGCTAACATATAGGTTCAAGCGGAGAGTTAAAAAAGGATACTTCGACATATAAAGGTCAAAACAAGAGGGATTTATAACGAAACAATAATGACTCAAGAAACTATCGATGGGATTGCAATTAATATACTCTATTTTTGCTTAAAAGGGAATTTATGAGAAGATTTAACATGTGCAAAAATAGGGGTGACTCCTTGTTATTTACAATTTGCCTTATCTTAGTATCATCATAGGTTTTCATTGGAATATCTTGCCATTCTATGAGTGTTCATTAGTTTTCCATTTAACATTGTCTTGTAATTGTAGCCATCAGACCACTAACCGTTGATGCTTTTCTTATGATTGACTTCATACCCTTTAAAACCTTGTCTTCATCATAAATTGAATTTCTATGGTTTGTACTACCCTTTCTGAACCTTAGCATACATAATTTCTCACTGTAATTTGGTCATGTTTATTAAACTGACCTCTTGTTATAATTGTCCACTATACTATCAAAATATACCCTACTCACAGTCTTTTGTTATTTAGTATACTTATCTCTTTGTCATGATTTGTCATCTTCATACTCTCTTCAATGGGCTACAAAGACTATTACAAGCACTTGACTATCATATTCAATGTTTCTTCATGGCTAGCTTATTCACTCCTATAATAGTGGCCTTGACTATCATCATGCTTTGATTGAACTTTGTCTTCTATTGCTCTCATATTTCTCATTCATACACTCTCTCAATCATTCTCTTGGAATGTTCTTCCTCTATGTTTTTTCTTTTAACCCTTGGACTTGCCCCTTTTATTGACTTCGAGACCATGCCCTTGTTCATTTATGCTCTTCTCTAGCATTCTCCCCTTTTGATTATCAACGCCTATGGAGTTATCATTTGTTCTTTCTAGTCTATCCACTATCATGTATGCTTTAAATGTCATATGTTGTGTTAGTTGTGAACCTTCATGTTACTATTACATCATATTGTGAGATTGTGGATTGCCACATGTAACTATTGTATCGTGCACTTAATGAATGTCATTTGTTCTTTCTATTGAATTCAAAACCTTGTCCCTCCTATTGTCCATAACTGCCTCCCATGTGACTCTATACATCTTCACTGTGACCTTTTATGTCTCTAGGATATATCCCTCCAACGTTCATAGTGATAAGGATGATCATATGAATAATGTGTATTCTCTCTAATATATACAAACCCGTACTATGAACAACATCCCTTATGATAGTACTTAGTATAGCTCATTCTTGGACATGGATATGATCTATGTACATGGTCATGTGAGGCTTTTAAAAAAGGTTTTTGACATTGATAGTGAAGCAAACTCACACAAAAAGATATTCATATATCTTTTGATACAAAAGAGACTTGTAGGGAACTTTCATGGTGAATATTCTCTTTCTAATAGACTCTATACAATCTCTTTTGACCTCATCAATCTATGAATCTCCCTAACATTGTTATTGCACCAAATGAAATCTAAGGAGATGTCTACTCTTTTACCAAGGATTGCATATCATCACAAAAGGCTTATTCACTATTGTGACCTTGTTTGTACATCCTAAAATCCTTGAAACCCTCAAGAGCATTGAAACCTGCATACTATCCTTCCATCTTTGCACAAACTAGTGATGAATCCTTTCAGATTGCCACAAGGATATTTGACTCAACTTTCACATTATATACCTCACGAAATCCTTCATAACTATATCACAACAAATGGAAAGCATGATCATCGCTTCAAAAACATTGTACACAACAATGAAAGGGTTTTTAAAAAGAATAACATACTTGCGTCTTTCAAAAGTGAGTTTCATATGCATACTCTTACATGATCTTGTATGTGTGAATAATGGTGTTTCCCAGGAGTCATATAATCCTTCCCACCTTCTTTTCCTTCATCATGAATGATATCCCACATTAAACTGCCCTACAACAATACTTTCATGACATTAAAGCCAAGTAAACAAAGTGTTACCCATGGATCCAATGTTGAAATTGAGTGCAAGGGGATATTAGATCCTACATGATCACTAAAATATAAAAAAACTTAACATTTTGACACCCTTTGTCAACCAACAAATATATGCATCCTCATTTTAACAAAACTTAGTGCACTCATATCCCTAACACAACTCACACATTGACAAATGATTATCCAACACAAATAACTCAAAAAATAATATTGACTTAAAAAAATCACTTGGATATAATGGAACCAGAACATTTAACTATTTGCCTAGCATTTCAAATCATAATTTTAAAACTTCAATAAATAAAGTATCACAAAAAGAGTTTTGATGACTCTCCCTTCCTCCATTGACACTAATTTCCCTGCACATTAGTCACAACATTAAAATATCCAAAATATGTGTTGTTAGAGCATCAAGATTAATCAGTTCACTGTTCTCACTATGATCAATTCATAATTTAATTAATACTCTAATCAACATATTATAGCAATTCATAATTCAAATCTCCATTCTATGATAATGAAATCATAGCATTGGCTTAATCATTTATCTATACTACTGCACTACATTTTAACAATTCCTTATTACTTGAGATCACTATTCAATGTGGTATTAAGTGTATATAACAGACCTCTTCAACTCACTTGGGTTTCACCTTTAATCAATTAAAGTTACCTTGCTCCATACTTGCCTATGATTGATATCAAACCTCTTGAACTTCTTTGTAAACTTTCGAAGATCCTAGTCCAATCATATGTAGTCTCCTCACAATGACACATACAATGCGTTAGTAACTTATTAAATTAGAATCATGATATCCCTTGTAAGTGATTTTAGTCACAAAAGATCACATCCCATTTCTAACCAAGTAGATAATTTTGATCTAAATTGATAATGTAAAATAACCAGCATCGACTATTTATGCTAAGGACAAGAAATTAACGAGTCTAGTGGAGTGAGGTGAGCTTGGAGGACAAGGGATCCTTATGGAAGTGGACCTTGCAGAGGAAGGAGTCACCAAGATTTGCATGCAGACCAAACGTGAAAATTGTGGTAACAAAAAATATAGATGAAAAATTGTGTTCTAAGCACATAGAGCTCCCCTGTTGAAAGGGGTTCAAAGCTAGACAATTTTAAGAAGCAAGCTCAAACATTTGAACCCTGAACATCACCAGCTCAAAATTAAAAAAAGAAGATGATGAAATGGTCCAAGTATAACACAAGATGTTCTTAGCAATCCATTATTATAAAATACATAAAAATTTATACTATGTTTAAAAAATAAAGTGACAGAATTGACACAGGCACAAGATAATTTAAATAATTCGGATATAAAGACCATAAAAATGTGAAAGGTAGAAAAATAAAACAATGATCAAGGGACGCTCTTCCTCGTCTCATTCAAGCATTTGCTTGATTGTGATACTGTCTCTCACATTCCCTGTTGGATGAGTAGCTTTTCATATTCTTAAAGAATTCTTCTATTTTCATATTTCCATATTTTCCACTGCCCCTTCAAATGCTCAGTTCATACAGGCTTCCTGAAATCCAAATCAATCATACTGTCATGCCTCCTACGTGGTGATATAAAACAAGGCTTGAACGAAATACCGTACCAGAATATTCAGGGATTGATGTATATTGTACAATACTATTTCATTAGTTATATGAGGGATTTTTATATTGACGTTTTTGATCACTCTCCACGTCTATTCAAATGGATCATGGAGTGTGATCCGTAAAAAACTGTTACACAGTTAATAATCAAAAGCATTCTTCATACTAAATATTATCTCCCACTATTTTATGAAAGCAAAACCCTGATCTAGCTTGCCAACACTTACAAGAAAAGTTTTTTCAAATTCAGAAAATCAAACCTGATTTCTGTAATGCAGGTTTGACACCACCTCCAGAAGCAGCATTCAGATAGTCTCATGGATTGTGGAAATTTACTAACATTGACCATGCACCTACTTATAGTGCAAGAACGAGTTTATTGCTTCACATCACTAGCAATCTCCCCAAGAATGTGTTTTAAACTTTTAAATGATGGAAACAGTCTGCATCTGTCACAACAATTTCACTCGCAACAATCTTAGGGATATACACGATTGCAGTGTGGCAGACAGCGCATGTTTGAAGATTCTTGACAATTGCTAGCTATGGTGGTAGATGAGTAATTTCTTCTCTTCCTCCACCACATCATCTAATACAATTTTCAAATCCATAGACAATTTCTTGAACTAGCAAAGGTGCAATCTGTCTTCTACCCCCAAGCATTTACCATTTCATGAACTTCAATCCAACTACATCCAGGTGTCTTTGTAATTCCCCTATCATTCATCAATTCCCTTACCTTATGAACATCATGCCACCTTCCTTCTTCTGCGTAAATGTTTGACAGAAGAACATAAGGTGCAGAAGTTTGAAGGTCCAACTGAAAAAGCAGTGATGCAACAAATTCTCCCAGCCAAATATTCTTATGCGATCTGCAAGCGCTAAGCAAACTCATCCAAACAGCCAAATCAGGTTTTACAGGCATTTTGAAAATAAAGTTTAGGGCTTCAACAAGATAACCAGAACGGCTAAGAAGGTCAACCATGCATACATAGTGATCCATTGTGGGCGTGATGCAATAAAATTCACTCATGCTATTGAAGTATTTGCAGCCATCATCTACTAGACCAGCATGGCTGCACGCTGATAAAACACAAAGCAGGCTAATAGGGTTGGGAGTGCTTCTAGAATGCATTTGTTCAAAGGTTTGGAGGGCATCCTCACTATAGCCGTGCATTCCATATCCTGCAATCATTGCATTCCATGAGACTAAACTTGGTTGGTACATTTTGTTAAACAGTTCACGTGCCTTCCGTATACTCCCACATTTTGCATACATGTCCAGTAGGGAAGTCGCAACAATCTCAGATAAAAATCCGCTTTCAATTATTTTTTGATGGATCTCCATGCCTTGTTCCAAAGCTCCCATCTTGGCACATGCTGGAAGGACGCTGGCAAAGGTTGCTGAGTTTGGAATTACACCTGTCAGTTGCATTTGTTTAAAAAACTCCAAGGCTTTATCACAAAATCCATTTTGTGCATATCCAGCAACGATTGTTGTCCATGAGATCACATCCCGTTGAGGCATTTCTTTAAAGAGTTGCAAAGCCTTGTCAAGAACACCATTTTGTACATATCCTGTAATCATTGTGTTCCACGAGACCACATCTGGATAATTCAATTTCTCAAACAATTTACACGCCATCTGAACCCTTCCACATTTTGCATACACATCGATCAGAGCAGTTATAACCACATGAGATGTAAAACCGAACGCAATTACTTTTCGATGGATCTCCATACCCTGTTCTAAAGCTCTCATTTTGGCACATGCCGGGAGAATATTAACAAAGGTTGCTGAATTTGGCTTGACACTTGCAAATTCCATTTGCATAAAAATCTCCAAGGCTTCTTCTAACAACCCATTTCGTACATATCCAGCAATTAGTGCATTCCATGAGATCACATCTGCAATATGCATTTTGTCAAACAATCTACGTGCCTGCTGTACTTCCCCACATTTTGCATACATATCCATCAGAGAGGTCACAACAGCGATATCCGAACCAAATCCACTTTCAATAATTTCTTGATGAATTTCCATGCCTTGTTCCAAAGCTCCCATTTTCGCGCAAGACTGGAGGATTCCGACGAAGGTTGCTGAATTTGGCTTCACACTTGTCAATTGCATTTGCTTAAAAATCTGTAAGGCTTTATCTACAAGTCCATTTTGTTCATAGCCAGCCATAATTGCATTCCAAGATACTACATTTTGTTGAGGCATATCTTCGAAAAGCCTCAAAGCTTTGTCAAGAGCACCATTTTGTGCATATCCTGTTATCATGGAATTCCACGACACAACATCTGTATTGCGCATTTTGTCAAACAGTTCACGCGCCTTGTGTACACTTCCACATTTTGCATAAATGTCTATCAGAGCATTCATCACAATAACATCAAATTGCAACCTGCATCTAATAATTTTCCCATGGATCTGGAAACCATGGTTTAGAGATGCCACATTGCCACACACAGGGAGAATACTGGAGAAGGTGAAGTTATCTGGCTGTACAGCTGTTCGTTGCATTTGGTGAAACAGTTTAAATGCTTCTTGAGAAATGCCATGGCTTCTGTAAGCTGCAATTATCATATTCCATGAGTAGACGTTTGGATTATCAATGTCGTCAAATACTTTGCGAGCATCTTCTATACTTCCGCATGTGTCATACATGTTGATAATGGTATTCTGTAAAAACGTATTTACGGCAAATTTAAGCCCCCTTACTGCTGTGAGACTGGATTTGTTTACAGTCTGAAAGGGTTTTCTTTGCAATGCAGGCCTGCAATACATGAACATGCGTAGAAGAATCTACAGATGGGTTGTGTAAAAAGCCTCTGATAGTTTGATTGAGATGGTAAATGGATGGCATTGTATAATGTCAATTGCTGTTTATTGTAAACAGATAAAATATCATGGTTTTCTTTCAAATTCTGCAACTGTCATTCCTTTCTTCCTTAAATACAAGTAAAACTCAGCTGGGTAGAAATAATATAAGATTCTCTTCTAATATTTTAGAGTCGAACATGGATGATCCAAAAGAAAGAAGGAAAAGATGGAACAGGTCTAGTTTGAATGTCTGGTTCGTTAGGACAAAGTTGTACTATATAATAAAATACAGGGCGCTTTCTTTGTTTAAACAGTTATTATGCATTAGGGGGAGAGCATGTAGTGGAGTATGTATGAATTGTTATGAGGGTCATTGATATTTTATGTTTTAATAATAGTATAAATAAAAATTATTGTTTAAAATATAAAATATCAATTTTTGTGTATTTATATATTAATAATTATGATATATTATATCAATAGTTGTGACTTTAAAGTTATTGCTATGAAATATACTATTAGTTGTAAAAAGCAATCAATCATGTAATGTCACATCAGCTCCACAAGTATAAGGGTCTCTTTTGCACATCTATTGGTCTCACTCACTTTTTTTTGGGCTATTTTGGACACCTTGGCAAAAAAATATGCTGATGTGGCACCATACTTGATGATGTGGCCTTGAAACCTTAGTTATAAGCAGTGGACTTGCCAAGTAAGCTGCTGTAAAAAATTGCGAGTGATTTGAAATTTTCACGTAGGATTTTGAGAGGCACAAAGTTAGGGTGCACAACTTCTGATTCCTCCCTGTGTTAAACTGGAAATTTACGAAAATTATGTTTTTTTTTCCTAAAATTGATTTTATTATATAACCAACAGATTAGGGTGCTTAATCTTTTAAAATAAAAGGTCCCACAGATTAAACAAAATAGCTCATCAATTGGTGGTTCAGGGAGCACGACTTGAAATGTTTATGCAAAAATTCTTACAAAGTTGAATCCATAAATATATTACAATCATCAACATGTCATTAAAAGCACACTGGTAACACAAAAGTTTACAATTTTTAACAAGAATTTAAATAGACCAAAGAAAACAAACATAGAACTAAGCAAAAAGTTGTCCTCAATCTTTGGTAAGGAATTTGTATAGTTCCCCATGGTTGGTATTGGTTGGCCCATGTTTCCTTGTCATGATGTTTGAGCTTTATATTTGCAAGACACACAATGTGGTAGTTGACTTAGGCATAACTTTCGAGTTGAACCGAGAAATGACCTTTAACTTTCCTTCCAAGTCATCCACTTTGGTGTTAAGGGCAACCATCTTAGTAGCAGTTTATTCACATTTGGTACAACTTATTTGGGTAGGTTCAATAGTGGGTGCAGTGACAGATTTACCCAAATTTGTGAGGGCAACATTCATCTCTTCAAATAGACTGGGACCCTCAATTTATTTTTCTTCATTATCTTTCTCATTTTCCTTATCTTTTTTTTTTTTCTTTTTTTTTCAATTTCAATAAACTCATTAGAAATCTCCCCAATATTGAGTTTAGGGGTAAGACGAAAAGCAATCTAATTAGATCTCCTTATACTCAGCCTACACCCCCTTGCCTCCTCCTCCATGCCAGTTACAATGACCATCTTGTCTTCCACCTCCCTAACTTCCAAGTTATTTGTTGATAGAAAAACCTTGACTAAAAGTGTAAGGTTTAATATTCTGATATATGTAGTAAACATTGGTGCAATGCAATAAAAATGGAGAACTTATAGATGCAATAATTATAAACTAGTTTATCATAAATTAGATACATTCATATATATACATCCATGACATCATATATTCATATACTTTAATTATTTAGACATGTCTTATATTCATTCATCATTCTTCATCCATATATATACATATATCTCTTACACTTCCTTAGTCTCACATATATTTAATTGATATTATTCCACACATGTTTCCACACCCTTCTCTCTCTCTCTCTCTCTCTCTCTCTCTCTCTCTCTCTCTCTCTCTCTCTCTCTCTCTCTCTCTCTCTCTCTCTCTCTCTCTCTCTCTCTCTCTCTCTCTCTCTCTCTCACACACACACACACACACACACACACACACACACACACACATCTTGATGCAATTTTATAATGCTTTTCTATCATATCTTAAATCATAATAACTCTTAATTATCTTATTCACATGAATTTGCCTTTTATTATACAATATTTCACTCTTTAATAGCTTATTTAGCCATATTTGAGGAATTTTAAGGCTATTTAAGTGGTATATAATAGATATACGAGTCTAGAAATTATCCAAATGACATCAGTGGTGCCTAACGACCCTACATCCTGCCAACATTCTCCCCAAGCCTAAAACATCTTGTCCTCACATCATATATTCATATACTTTAATTATTTAGACATGTCTTATATTCATTCATCATTCTTCATCCATATATATACATATATCTCTTACACTTCCTTAGTCTCACATATATTTAATTGATATTATTCCACACATGTTTCCACACCCTTCTCTCTCTCTCTCTCTCTCTCTCTCTCTCTCTCTCTCTCTCTCTCTCTCTCTCTCTCACACACACACACACACACACACACACACACACACATCTTGATGCATTTTTATAATGCTTTTCTATCATATCTTAAATCATAATAACTCTTAATTATCTTATTCACATGAATTTGCCTTTTATTATACAATATTTCACTCTTTAATAGCTTATTTAGACATATTTGAGGAATTTTAAGGCTATTTAAGTGGTATATAATAGATATACGAGTCTAGAAATTACCCAAATGACATCAGTGGTGCCTAACAACCCTACATCCTGCCAACATTCTCCCCAAGCCTAAAACATCTTGTCCTCAAGATAACTTAGTAAAGTCACTTGTATCCTTTATGAATGTCTTTATTGTCATGATTCTTCCTCTGTTACATTGTAAATACCCACCACAATGTAACATACCCAACAAATTTTTCAAACAAAAAGACAATGGAGGAGCATGTTAGGCTATGATGCCATATTAAAATAGAGATACTATACTGGGTAAAAATATGCTAGGAGTCCATAAAAAATTGTTATATCTTAAGGGGGAGCTTTGGAATAAGTCAATAACATAATTTGTACAGCTATGGAGAGTCCTAGTTCACATTCATAGTTAGTTGCCAATAAAACTCCAGTTAGCTTTTTACTATTATAGTTGTTGTCAATAACTTGTATGTGTTATCGAAGTCTTTTCTAGATTGATACAAAGACTGGTAGAGTTTTATCTATCTATTTGTGTTACTTTGTTGATAAATAATATACAATGAGTTCTTATTTCTTTGATTTTATTTCTGCTATTCTATTTTTCTGTAGTATAATATCTCTGTTTTAATATCCTTAATATAAACCCTCTTTATTTTTGTGACATGTTTCCAATGTATTCTTACCCTTATTATTTATTTATTTTCAGCAGCACCCCCCTTGGCACACTATATCTCTATTCAAACATTTAATTTTTTTCTTGATTGATATCATTTTCTAAATATGAATATTTATGTTTGTACAACCTCTTAAACATATATGTTATCCTTTTCCAATTCGCTCCATCAATTCATCCACAATCCATTTGCTTATATTCTCTCATAGATTCCTTCTTCCACTTTCTATTCCAAGACATTTTTTTTAAAATGATCCTTCTGTCCACAAATACTATAAGAATGAAGATCCAAACACATTTATTTTCTATGTACTTTCCTATGGTAATGAGAACATTGTATTTCTTGAATAGATTTTTTAGAACTTGTTATACATGTAACATCATATTATTTTCTATTTCTAGGACCTTCATTATTTAGTCTCACAATTGGTACACTGTGCTTGATTTTTTTTTAAACATATCCTATTCTCCAGTTGTATTTGGAGAACATCCTTTTCCATTACCATCCTAAGTATCAAGACTTCTACATTCAAAATCATCATTGTATTCAACCTTAAACTTTTTATCAAAAGAATCTTTAGCTATATAACATTTGCCATATGATTCATTAAATGAATAATAAAAATCATTTGTATCACATGAGGCATTACATAATGTAGACTTAGACCTTAGGCACTATTTTTCCTTTTGACATGTTGTAAGTAATTGATCCAATCGATTATTTTCTTCTTTCAATTTTTAAATATCACCCTTCTCTAAAAATATTTCCTTTTTCACATCTTTTATCGTATTTTAATAAGAAAATTTGACTTCTTTTGTAATTCTCCATTCTCTAATTTAACTTCTTTCAATTCTTGTTCAAGATTATTATTTTTACACAATAATTCACGTATATCATTTTCTAACTCCTTTATCCTTTCTATAAATTCTAAACTACACATTTTAATTGTCATCAATTTTTCTTCAAAAATATATCTTGCATGCCTTAAACCCCCATTTTCCATCTTCAATCTTCCCATTGATTCGTATTTACTGGAAAAAAATTCAAAATTTTCACTTCTCACAAATTTTTAACAATAATTTCTTCCTTGCTATAATCCCCATCTTTATGCAACAACAACCAAGGTTCGCGCAATGAAAGCAATGTTGAAAGATTAACCTTGATTAAAATCTAAGCTTTAATATTCTATTATGTGTAGTCAACCTCAGTGTGATCCAATAAAAAGGGAGAACTTATACATGCAATAAGTACAAACCATTCATAATAAATTACATGCATCCATAACATGATATATTTATATGCTTTAATGTCTTACATGTGTCTTATAATTCATCCAAATATATATATATATATATATATATATATTGTGTGTGTGTGCGTGTGTGTGTGTAATCCATATTATTCCACACTATTCCAAACTCTTATCTCTCACTTTTCACTCTTTATATAGCCTCTTGATGCCTTTTTTTTTACTTTCATAATAAATCTTAATTATCTTATTCCCATAAATTTGCCTTTGATTATATAGTATTTTACTCTTTTATAGCTTATTTAGGCACACTAGAGGTGAAAAAGGCTATTTAAGTGGTAATAATGGATATATCGGTCTTTGTCTCAAAAAACATCTTTGGTGCTTCACAACCATATATCGTGCTAACATTATCTTTGGGGATAAACTCTTCCTCCCCAGTTGAAGTATCCTCCTTAATAAATTGGAAAAAGCATTTTTTAGTCTTCTTGACTTTGGAGTTTTTGAGATTCCCAATAGGGCTAACATCTAATAGGTGACTTACTAGTAATAAGAGTCCTCATAGGGCTATTTTTAAGGTTATAGATCCTTTCAAAAACATATTTATGAGGGGAGGAACTAGGGGACATTTGTTTTTTAGATTTGGCTAGACACAAAGTAGGGATAGATTTAGCAACAAAATTAGGGGAAGACTTTGGGGTGATATTCGATGAGGGGGAATCAATTTACCTTTTGAGTGGGAATGTGACATAACACACAAAAACATGGATTTTCTTTTCTTTTCACAAACACCACTAGAGGGGAAGCAATTTTCTTAGTAGAAAGACTCACAGGTAGAGAATTTTCAATAAAGCAAACACTAATGGGTTTTGGAGGGAATAATGCAAGGTGGAATTGATAAAGACCAAAAATAAACATTTTATGGAGAGGGATGGGGGATTTATCAAAGTTTTTGAAGACAAATATTTTGCTTCTTTGATAGAGGATTCCAAAGAGGAAAGCTAGTAGAAGGAAAAACTTATTAGGGTTTTGTACCAAAAGTGGTTCAAGAGGGAATAGTGGTATTGATAAAAGCTCTTGAAATGACCCTATAAAGTAAAATAGGTTATGACAAAGACCCATACCTTATCCCATACAAGCAAGAGCTTCTCTCTATCAAATCCTCTATGCAATTTGTTATCCTCAATTTCATTGGTCAAACAAAACTAGGATAACCTCCCTTGAATTTTTCTTTTTACGTGCCAAGGGGCCTTAGGTACGAATTTAAGGTATTATAAGTCTCGGTCTTTCATTGCATTTGTGTCTTCTTTTTCACCTTTTTATGTTTTAACTATTTTATGGAGTTTTTATGCCTTTTTGCTAAGTCAGGTTCTAAACCCGATTTTGCAAATATTTAGCTCTTCTTGCTGTGTGCATAGAAATATGAGTAAATAAACCAATTGAAAACTATTTAACAATCTAACTACACAATGAACAAGCAAAACAATCAAGATATGATGATAAAAATAAATCTAAAAAGACAATCAGAGAAGAACAAAATGCAAATTTAATAGCTCCTTTTATTCAGGATTTGTCATTTGATTTGGTTTGATGTGTGCTCGATTTCTATGATTCCAAGGGTGTTTGAATGTGCTCTATAATCGTGTAAAAATGCAAGATATTAAGCTAAAAATGGATGCAATGATGGTTGGATGTGAGTAAACAAAATGGCATGGTAACGGTAGGATAGCATGAAAGTGGATAGTTTGCAAGGAAAATGGAGGGAATAAATAGGCAATGATGGGTGATGAAGGAGCTTGAGAAGAAGACATCTGTCCTCAAAGAGGACAAGTGGCAATCATCAAAATTCCATGTAGAATGAGATTGAGGATGATAAATCAATGATGAACGGATAGTACTAACCCGGTACTGAGAGGGGGGGTGAATCAGTACAGACAAAAATACAGTCCTAAACCGGTTTGACAACAGACACTTCAAATGATTGGCAAACAGTGACACCGGTTTGAAACAAAGTGCAACCGGTAAAGCTAAGAATGACTGAGATAAGCATTAACCGGTTACTCACTTAGTTTTTCACTCAACTCAAGACTACACTACCATTTCACCCTTATGCATAAACAGGTAATCTATCATCAGACCATAATAACAGCTAGTTCAACTTGTTTTATTGATAGGCATAAAACACAAAACCATCATATGCTTGACAGACAATAGGAAAGCATCACAAGATAAAAGCATCACACATGACACACATATTTTTCACGTGGAAACCTAATTGGGAAAAACCACGGTGGGGATGAATACCCACAAGCTATTTTTGAACTCTTTAGAAGTCTGCTCTATTAGGAGCCTTGTCCGATTAGAGACATTACAATAGGTTCTGCTAGGAACCGATCCTGTGAGGGATCACCCGGTTAAGGGATGGCTAGAATACCCGGTTAAGGGTTAAACCTTGTTAAAGGTTACCTTGTTAGAGGATTTCAAGAACTCAATAGCTAAAGGATTTCGAACTCAATAGCTTTGAATTACCCTGTTAAAGGATTTACAGCAAGCTGGTTAAGGCTACCCTGTTAAGGGATTTTCCAACTGTTGAGGTGGTTAGAGATCAATAGGTATTACAATGATCTGGTAATAGCACTCAATGCCAATGCAAATCCGCTCGAGCTCCTCTTCACCTTCTGCACTTACACTCTGCAGGTATCACTTCTCTCCTTTGGGTCTGGCAAGAATCACGTATCCCTTCTCTTGGATGCACACACACAACTTTTACCAACAACCTCAGAAAGAGACACAACATTGATCTTATAGGAAAACAGATAGGTCAGTAGCATAAACCCTAAACCCTAAACTTGTTAGGTTAAGGAATTCAAACGGTTCAATCCTGACCGTTGAGCACACTGCATTAAATGCAGCAGTTCTTGATCCAATCTCAAGACATTCTCCATCGTCCATTTCCACCGATTATATGGCGGCTGATAACCCATCACACGTTATCACCATTTTATAGACTTCTCACATACCCGAGGTAGATAGGAACAATTTCCTTCATGCAAGATCCTTCACGCGCACAAGGCTTACGTGGCAACACGATCTGTTCTTTGTTACCATGCTAACTCATCACACAAAGTCACCAGTTGAGCCACACAGGCTTTAAGTACTTAAACCAGAAACCCTGAAGTTGAGACTACCAACCGGTAGTCATACAATACTTCCATGAGCCGGTTCACATAACTATATGCCGGTTCATCATGAACAAACACACCGCTTCACTTTGGCACAAATGTCGGTTCACAGTGTTCTACCGGTTCTCTCATATGTCGGTTCTCACTTCTTCAACATATTGACATCAATGACAACATACAATGTCATGCTTCACTTTGGAACAAATGTCGATTCATAGTGTTCTACCGATTCTCTCATATGTCGGTTCTCACTTCTTCAGCATATTGACATCAATGACAACATACAATATCATTATGTCCTCATACCAGTTCACATAATGCCAACAATCTCCCCCTTTGGCATTGATGGCAATAAACAAAGATATCTTCTCTTCTTCACATCTTCTCCCCCTTTGACAACAATGCCAAAGTGGAGTCACAAGCTTCCCTATTCCATTATGTTGCTCCCCCTGAGGAGTAGCATCCTTCAACACATCAATCCTGAAGAAAAATTTGACCATGCAATACCTGACTGATGTGGATCATATACCTTTAGTTTACCTCCTGAAGGGGCAACACCCCTAATTCACCTCTTAAGTACATAAATGTAGCCTTTGGGATGCGCTTGGTGAATATGTCTGCTAACTGCTCCTGACTGGAAACATGTTCTAGTGCAATCTCTTTATTCTGAACCTTTTCCCTCAAGAAATGATACTTAAGCTCAAAGTGCTTGGTTCTAGAATCTAAAACCGGATTCTTGGAGATATTAATTGCACTAGTATTGTCACAAAATATACTTACCGGTTCAAATACAGGAACTTTGAAGCCATTTAATACATGCTTCATCCATATTGTCTGAGTGCGGTTCATGAAAGCTGCAACATACTCTGCTTCTGCTGTAGACTGAGAGATACAACTCTGCTTCTTACTCATCCATGAGACTAGTCTACCACCGAGAAAGAATGCACCACCTGTTGTGCTTTTCCGGTCATCTATATCGCCTGCCCAATCAGCATTTGTGTATACTTTCAAGTTGAAATCCTTCCTATAAGGATACCATAATCCATAGTCAACAGTTCCCTTCAGATACCTAAGAATTCACTTGACTGCAACCAAGTGAGATTCTCTTGGGCTTTTCTGGAATCTTGTAGTAATGCCAACTGCATGTGCAATATCCATTCTGCTATGCACTACATAATGCAACTTACCAATCATTGATCGGTATTCCTTCTCATCAACCAATTCTGAGTCATCTTCTTTAGATAGTTTACAACCGGTCACCATCAGAGTACCAACCGGTTTGCTATCTTCCATGCCAAAGGTCTTCAACACCTCTTTGACATACTTGGACTGAGTGATAAAGATTCTATCCTTCATCTGCTGGATCTACAGTCCAATGAAGAATTTAATCTCCCCTATGAGTGACATTTAAAATTCTTTCTTCATCTCATCTGCAAACTCATGACTCATCTTGTCATATCCACCAAAGATAATGTCATCAACAAATACCTCACAAATCAGGATCTGATCTCCTTCAGACTTCAAGTAGATATTACTATCTTCACTTGTTCTCTCAAATCCAATCTTCACAAGATGGGAATGCAGACGTTCATACCATGCTCTAGGTGCCTGCTTTAGTCCATATAAGGCTTTATGTAGCCTACATACCATGTTACTGTCTTCAGATGGGGCAAACCCATCTGGTTGCTCAATATACACCTCCTCTTCAAGTACACCATTTAGGAATGTAGATTTTACATCCATTTGATATACTTTGAAACCTTTAAAAGCTGCATATGCAAGAAGCATACCGACTCCTTCCAATCTGGCTATGGGAGCAAAGGTTTCACCATAGTCTTCTCCTTCTTCTTGAGCATATCCTTTGCACACTAATCTGGCTTTGTTCCTAATCACTATGCCATCCTCATTTAGCTTATTTCTAAAAACCCATGTAGTACCAATGACATTTTCGTGCTCCGGTCTGGGTATCAAAGACCATGTACCAATTTTCTCTGTCTGGTCAAG
Source organism: Cryptomeria japonica (assembly GCF_030272615.1). Classification (NCBI taxonomy): domain Eukaryota; kingdom Viridiplantae; phylum Streptophyta; class Pinopsida; order Cupressales; family Cupressaceae; genus Cryptomeria; species Cryptomeria japonica. Next base: position 231,194,917 of record NC_081409.1, read on the forward strand.
TTCCTCTTCCATTGCTTTGATCCAGTCTTCATCCTTATGTGCCTCTTTGAATGATTTAGGCTCAAATTCAGAGATCATACATGAGTTTTCTCTGACCTTTCTTCTTGTAAGGATTCCTGCATTCTTATCTCCTATGATTTGCTTAGGATCGTGATTCAGCTTGACATACTGAGGAATGGTCTTGATAGATTCCTCTTGCTTTTCTTCTTCATCCTCATCTCCATCAGTATCAGCATCTACATTTGCTAGTGTAGGAACATTGTTACTGGTACTCGGTTGGCTGTCAACCGGTTCCCAGAAGGTTGCAACTGGTTCATTTACCGCTTTCTCATTATCGGTTTCCTTAGTTTTCTCAGAGGTTTCATCAACTCTTACATTGATGCTTTCCATAATTCTCTGAGTCCTATTGTTGAAACACTTGAGAGCTTTGCTCTTGGTGGAATATCCTAGGAATATTCCCTCATCACATTTCGCATCAAATTTGCTCTGGTGTTCACTCCTCTTGATGTAACATTTGCTACCAAACACTCTAAAGTAGCTAACCACAGGTGTCTTTCCGGTCCAATATTCATAAGGAGTTTTATCCTTACCTTTCTTGATGAGTACCCGGTTCATTGTGTAGACTGCAGTTCTCACCGCTTCTCTCCAAAAGGTGTGAGCTACCTTTCCTTGAATCAACATGGTTCTAGTTGCTTCAACCATACTCCAGTTATTCCTCTCTACTAGGCCATTTTGTTGTGGAGTCTGGGGGATAGACAATTGCCTCTTGATGCCAAGTTCTTCATAGTACTTGTTGAATTCACCGGAAGTGAATTCCCCTCCTTGATCAGTTCTCAGGCACTTGATCCTTTTACCGCTTTCCTTCTCCACTAATGCTCTGAAGGCTTTGAACTTTACAAAGGCTTCAGACTTGTCTTTCAAGAATGTGACCCACATCATTCTTGAGCAGTCATCAGTGAGAAGCATGAAGTACCTATCACCCCGCACACTTCTAGTTTTCATAGGACCACACAAATCAGTATGCACAAGGTGAAGCAAGTTGTCAGCAGTGAAAGATTTACCTTTAAAGGTTGAGGAAGACATTTTCTCCAATTGACACTCTCTACACAAGGTATTATCCGGTTTGCTTAGCACCGACAACCCTCTAAGTGCCTTGATCTTACTAGCCTTCATAATGTTATCAAAGTTTACATGGCAGAGTCTCCTATGCCATATCCAGCTATCATCAAATTTATCCATAAGACATGTACTTATATTTGCATTCAGCTGAAATAGGTTACATTTGGTCTGCACGCCGGTGCCAACCAATTCACCATTCTTTCCTTTGATTCTGCAAACTCCATTCTTGAATTCCAGAGTGAGGCCACTGTCATTCAGCTGGGAAACACTCAGAAGGTTGTGTCTAAGACCATCAACCCAATACACATTGTCTGCACTACTCTTTCCATTCAGAGAGATGGACCCTCTGCCTTTGACCATGCATGGTACATCATTGCCAAAGCGAACCACACCACCATTATACTCGTCCAAGGATAGAAACTTGCTCCGGTCACAAGTGATATGGTGAGAACAACCACTATCAATGATCCACTCATTGGAATTATCAAACCGGGAGACAAGAGCCTTCTTGTCTGACGCATCTTCCTTGACAGCAACAAACACAATATCTTCATTTTCTTCATCCTCCGATTCTTCATCTGTGATACCTTCATCAACTGCCACAAAACAGTTTCTCCGGTTTCCTCCTTTGAATTTCTTGAACCTTTCCGGTTTGTCCTTGTTGTCACCATTAGGATAGTTTACAGCAATATGTCCTATCCGGTTACAAGAAAAGCATTTCAAAGGTAGCTTACCTCTGTATTTGTTGGTTCCTTTAGGAAGTTTCTTGGAAAGGAGAGCTTCAAATGCCATCAGAATCTCTTCATCATCCATTTCTCTACCCTATCTTGGTTCACCACTAGTGCTAGCTTCTTTTCCTTTTCTGGATGGTACTGCAGAAGCTTTAAAAGATGATTTAGTCTTTTGAACAATGCCATCGAAACTATTTAGCTCATAGGCTGTCAACTTTGCAATGATGGAGTCTAGGGATACCTTAGTCTTATCTATTGATCTTAGCTCTTGAATAGAAACAACCCTTATTGCATAGACCGACAATAGGGATCTCGGGACTTTGCTTACCACAGTGAAATCTTCTATTTTACCACCTGCACTCTTGATATCTCCAACAACTGTTTTGATTTTTATTCCATACTATTGAATGGTCTCACCTTCAACCATCCGCATATCTTCAAACTTCCCTCTAAGGCTTTCTTCCTTAGCCTGTTTTACATGCTCATCACCGCCATAGATATTTTCAAGAGTATCCCATACCTCTTTGGGATTTACCTTATCCTGAACATCAATAAACTCAATGTCAGATAAACTGCTAATTAGGGCTTCCATGACTTGCCCATTCTCTTGCATCTCTCTCTTTTGGTCATCAGTAAGGGTACCGGTAGGAGCAACATAGGCAGTCTCAACATAGCTCCATTGTTGAGCACCCATGCTTCTGATGTATATCTTCATTCTGTCTTTCCATATACTGAAATTTTCTCTGTTAAACTTTGGACCTTCCCTCTTCATCATTAGACTGGGATCTTTACCTCAAGCGGTTAAGCTTATAGCACAGAGGATCTGGAGGATGCTCTGATACCAATTGATAACTCAATGATGAATGGATAGTACTAACCCGGTACTGAGAGGGGGGGGGGGGTGAATCAGTATAGACAAAAATACAGTCCTAAACCAGTTTGATAGCAGACACTTCAAATGACTGGCAAATAGTGACACCGGTTTGAAACAGAGTGCAACCGGTAAAGCTAAGAATGACTGAGACAAACATTAACCGGTTACTCACTTAGCTTTTCACTCAACTCAAGACTACACTACCATTTCACCCTTATGCATAAACAGGTAATCTATCATCAGATCATAATAACAGCTAGTTCAACTTGTTTTATTGATAGGCATAAAACACAGAACCATCATATGCTTGATAGACAATAGGAAAGCATCACAAGATAAAAGCATCGCACATGACACACATATTTTTCACGTGGAAACCCAACTGGGAAAAACCACGATGGGGATGAATACCCACAAGTTGTTTTTGAACTCTTTAGAAGTCCGCTCTGTTAGGAGCCTTGTTCGGTTAGAGACATTACAATAGGTTCTGCTAGGAACCAATCCTGTTAGGGATCACCCGGTTAAGGGATGGCTAGAATACCCGGTTAAGGGTTAAACCCTGTTAAAGGTTACCTTGTTAGAGGATTTCAAGAACTCAATAGCTAAAGGATTTCGAACTCAATAGCTTTGAATTACCCTGTTAAAGGATTTACAGCAAGTCGGTTAAGGCTACCCTATTAAGGGATTTTCCAATTGTTGAGGTGGTTAGAGATCAACAGGTATTACAATGATCTGGTAACAACACTCAATGCCAATGCAGATCCGCTCGAGCTCCTCTTCACCTTCTGCACTTACACTCTGCAGGTATCACTTCTCTCCTTTGGGTCTGGCAAGAATCACGTATTCCTTCTCTTAGATACACACACACAACTTTTGCCAACAACCTCAGAAAGAGACACAACATCGACCTTATAGGAAAACAGATAGGTCGATAGCATAAACCCTAAACCCTAAACCTATTAGGTTAAGGAATTCAAACGGTTCAATCCTAATTGTTGAGCACACTGCATTAAATGTAGCAGTTCTTGATCCAATCTCAAGACATTCTCCATCGTGCATTTCCACCGATTTTATGGCGGCTGATAACCCATCACATGTTATCATTGTTTTACAAACTTCTCACATTCCTGAGGTAGATTGGAACAATTTCCTTCATGCAAGATCCTTCACATGCACAAGGCTTACGTGGCAACACGATCTGTTCTTTGTTACCATGCTAACTCATCACACAAAGTCACCAGTTGAGCCACACAGGCTTGAAGTACTTAAACCAGAAACCCTGAAGTTGAGACTACCAATCGGTAGTCATACAATACTTCCATGAGCCGGTTCACATAACTATATGCTGGTTCATCATGAACAAACACACCGCTTCACTTTGGCACAAATGCCGGTTTACAGTGTTCTACCGGTTCTCTCATATGTCGGTTCTCACTTCTTCAACATATTGACATCAATGACAACATACAATGTCATGCTTCACTTTGGCACAAATGCTAATTCACAATGTTCTACGGGTTCTCTCATATGCCGGTTCTCACTTCTTCAGCATATTGACATCAATGACAACATACAATGTCATTATATCCTCATACCGGTTCACATAATGCCAACAGAGGACAAGTGGCTAAGCCAAGGGTGACAAGTGTCCTTTAGAAGGGCAAGTGTCATGGAGAGGAGTGACAAGTGTCTTTGAGGATACATGTCTATTTGGGAGAGAAACACCCAAATAAAATTATCTTTTCTAAATATTGAAAATATTAGGAATGTGCACACACATGTGAGGGGGAAGGTTAGAAAGGGATAAGGTTAGTTTGAAGGGATAGGATTGGTTAAAACCCAAGATTAGTTGGTGGGTTAGATTAGAAGAAGGTTAATGAAATTTGGCAAGTACATATCAAGAAATGGGTTAGTTTAAAGGGAAAGAGAAGTTTAATGAAATCCGGAAAGTACATATCAAGAAATGGGTTAGGAAGTCAGAAGATCAATCAGTAGATGGGAAATGTTCTGGTTACTCAATCGATAGAGGAGGTTGCTCCTGCACCGACATGAAGCTCATCTGGTAACTAAGGTAGATGCCTTAGGGGTAGGCAAAATTCATGATGATACTGCATATGTTGCGGGAAGAGGTTCTGGAAGATGTTCCAAACATTAGAGATGCTTATCCGACATGTAGATGTTTGATTGAGATCTGGTATCTTTCATCGACAGTCATTCATATCAATGATGGATTAGGGTTTCTTGGAGGTTAAAAGGTTGAATTCACTTCATTTTCTAATCACTTTGCATTCAGAGCAATTCAGAGTGATTCAGAGGAAGTCTAAGGAGATTCAGTGCGATCGATATCTTCTTGAGCAATTTCACCAGCGATCGGAAGACTTCTTTAGGGTTTTTTACCGACAACTATTTCACAGGTATTTATCTTTTATCATGGAAGTGGGATCATCCTCTATACCTACTTTTATTGCAAATCCTACTGTTGTTGAGGTCAAGGACTGTCCTAGGCTGATTTTCAAATGATGCCTACATATAGCCACTTTGGACGATTTGGTTGGCGCTTTTTCCAGTGTCCCGAAAGGAGTTGTATACGTCAAAGATGTTAGAGCTTAAATTCACTGTCACATTGAGGATTTGGGAACCCGTGATATTAAGAGCATGTATATGAGCGAATTAATGGGAGATTCTGGAAAGATCAAGTCCGAGTATCAACATATTGAGGATCTAGGGTTTACCGACATTTTGAATATTCTAGAATTTGAAGATGAGATTGTCAGATATGTTTTGAGTAGAGTGCATGGATAATTTATCTGGTTGGACATACCGTATAATATTTCGAAGGAGGCCATTAGGCCCATCACCGATTTACCATAGGTTGGATAGTGTCCAGAGAAGAAGGTTTCTAATGATCAGGTCAACAAGATCACCGACGCAACATCAATCACTGAGGGTTAGTACTATCACTGACATAGATATCAGATTCAGAAGGATGGTCATTGGTTACAAGGTAACTCAATCAAACCGTCTGAATTTTGTTTCTAGCTCCTGCATTTATGCAACACATAAGGTGATGAGATAAAATGAGAGGTTAGATCTCTATGGATGGATGTTGGATGAATTGTTAATTAACCTAGGGAAGATCAAAGGAGAGAAGAAGGAAACATTTCGATATCGTAATCTTATTGTCTGTTTAATGCTATTTTTTATTAATGAAACTCCAGGTTTTATGAAGAGACATTGGGCGTTTGATATCCCGGTAGGAAGGAAGCTAAAACAATCTATTGCTACATTGGGTAGTCAAGGAGATGATAAAGTATGGGGTTACTTTAAGGCATTCTAGAAGGCTATGAATTCTAGGGAGAGGGTTCCAAAGCACATTGTTGAGAAGTACTCAATCGAGATATGTTTCATAGTTAAGAAAGATGAAACTTTGATGGAAGCTATCAAGTCCCGAAAGATTTGGATTGAAGAGATGGGTTATGAAGTCGATGCTCAAATTCTAAATGCTTATGCACAGTTGCTAATTGATACACCTATTGATGAAGTTGAAAAAATGTTTGGTACTACTAAGCAGAAGAAGCAAGAGGTTGAAACTGAGTTTAATCGGAAGAAGAGGGAGAATCAACAGGGCAAGGCAATCAAGTTTGTGAACAGGTATCTTAGGACATCAAGGCATTAATTGATGCTATTCCGAAAAAAAGGAAGGAAGAGAAAAGAATCAGAAATATTTATTGAGCCTATTCCATCAAAATCTGGATCTGATGATAACATACCCTTAGCATTCAAGAGGGTATTGAGGAAGAAAAGTGAAGAGACTAAGGTGGAAGCAAAGAAACAACTGGTTAGGAAGGTTACAATTAGGGTATCGGCACAAAAACGAGCTCCTAAAGAAACACCTTCTTCCCCATCTGGTACTGGAAGAAGAAAGAAGATGGATGACATTGATCTGGCACTTGTCACTGGTAATGTAACTATTATTCCACCGAAGACTCGTGCAGAATTGGTTGATGAAATATGTAAGGATGGTATGTTGAAGAATGTATAATTTTATTATGAGCATTTAGATAATGATGAACAGAGAGAAGCTGAAGAAGCAATTTTGTTGTATTTGGATCTTTATAAGAAAGCCATTTTAGAAATTGAAAATCAATTACCAACACAATTATATGACAAATTAGATGCTGAAAGATTATCAGCAATGGAGGAGGACAAGCATATAAAGATTCAAGAGTTGTTATCTATTTGAGCTTCTATTACTCCAGAGGAGTTGGGTAGGACTCTTGAGGTTGTAAACAAGAAGATCTTTCACAACAAGCACATATTAGTAAGTCTTATGTTAGGTAGGGTTAATGCGATAGTCACTGAGACCCACAAGGCATGGGTTCAATTCTTTGCAACAAACCTTGGTTTTTATACTTCACCGAAAGCCAAAACTGACACTACTAACATCTCGGTTGAAGGGAAAGGTAAAGGTATTGTTAGAGTTATCTTTTATTAGCTAACAATTATTTATTTAATTATTAGTCTATTATACTCTATGCTTAAGCTAAACTTAAGAATCTTATAAAGAATTCTTTAGGGTTTTGAGTATCCTCTTATAAGGATTCTCTCTTTGTATTTTCATAACAATTATAATTATTGAATTGCATTCTTGTTACACAATCAATATGACTCCTCTTTTTCGGATCTTTGAATTATGGCCTCCATAGCTTTTTTGCTTCTCTCCTTCTGTGACAGGTTTGTATGCAGGTGATCTTTGGGAGTTGTAGAGTTAATTTTTTCTCAAGTCCAATATGGTATCAGAGCTCCAGATTTGCATGCCCCTCTTCTCTTCATGAGATTTTTTGGGTCGTGTTCTTCAGATATGTGTATTCAGGGGTTTTTGCAGTTGTTTTTTTCTATTTTTGAGGGTAGTTGATTTTTTGGTACATTTTGGTGCAAAAAGGACCTCATAGTTGGATTCAGGAGGCGTTTTCCACTACGTTTGATATAAAATTTGATATATTTTGGTGTTAGATGTTCGGGAGGCAAAAAAATTTAGGCCCCTGGCTGTATGGCCTCGGGGCATGCAGATGGAGAAAAAAAATTTGGCAGTTTTATGGCTTGCCTAGGCCGATCCAGACACCGCCGACCGTCGGGACCAGCCCTCATGGTCTATGCCCAACAGTCTGGGAGTCGCTAGCAGCTCGAGCCCTACTAGCTGCTCAGCGCGCCGCCTGGAACTCTGCCTGGCCCGCCCGCCGCCTCTGCCAGCCACAGTTTGCAATTGACGATCTTTAAACCGTCGGTCGCCCGGAACTCTGCCTGGCCCACCCGCCGCCCCTACTAGCCACAGTTTTCAACTGACAGTCTTTAAACTGTCGACCGCCTGACCCTGCTGCCCTTGCAACCTGCCCGCCGCCTGCTCCGCCTAGCTATTGCCCAACCGCCACCCAGACACCACCTCCCTCCCACCAGTAGGGGTTTTTTTCTTTTTCTTGAAGGGTCTTTTACAGGCTAATGGTTTTTTTGCCATAACTTTGGCAAACAGAGTCATTTTTTGGAAAACCTTATATCATCGGAAAACTCTTTCTGAGCTCTATCTAGATCTAGAGGTTTCAATTTTTTATTTTTCTTTTTTGATGGTGTTTTTTGCTGTCAACGCCAAAGGTTCATTTTTGCACTCTGGGAGACATAACTTGAGCATTCGAACTCCATTTTTCAAAAACTTTATATCGTTGGAAAGTTTGTTCTATGTTCTTTCCATTCATATGTGTTTTCTTTCCAGATTCTTCTCCAAGTATATTTTATTCACTTTTTTGCTTTTCAACACTCTGGTGAATATCTTGGATGTTTCAGGTCTTGGGATCTCTTTCTTTGAGTAGGATGTCTTGTCTTTGGCTGTTCTTTCTGTTTCCAGTCTTCTGTCTCTTCTGATCATTGTAGCATTTTTTTTATCCAAACACATTGATATAAAGTGTCATCATGTATCGTATACTTGGGATCTTGCACATATTGTGCCTTATTGTACATGCACTACTTATATAGTGCGATTGAGGGGTTGATGTTTGCCTTTGTTTGTCATCTACCTGTGTCATGTGAGTGTTCCTTCCATGACATTAGCCTCATGATGTGTGTTAAGTGAGTGTTCGTTCCATGACACTATGCACTTTCGATGCACCTTCAATGTTCCTAGTTCTTTGTCATGCAATTCTTGTTGGTCGTACTTGTCCCTCTCCCTTTTCAGCATTATGGGGATGTTTGTCTTGTTGTTCTAATGCTTCCTTGGTTCGATTGATAAGCTCTTCAGGCTTTGGTGTTTCATGCCATCTGTATCTTCGAGTTCGGTTGTTTTCCTATGTTTTCCATCTGATTCGAGTAGTGTCATTTGAGGGCACTCATGTGGATTACAGTCTTCTCTACCTGGTCATGTTCTATTTAAGTGAAGGTTCTTCAGATCAGCAGTTACTCTTCGACAGTGTTTGCAGCTATTTCATGCATCAGTGGTGTTCTTCCTATTTTTTTTTTGTTCCTATCTTCTGGAATACTCTTGTTTGGAGGCTTCTTAGTCCTTCACTTGAGCTTTCATCTCTTCTTGGAGAGGATTTTTGTTCCCACAGGGTTTTCTCTTTTTTCTCCACTTTACATAGATTTTATTGTACTTGGGTACCTCATCAAGCCTAGTTGTTGGGACCCATTGTTGCTTTCATGCATTTTTTACATGCTTTTTGAGTCCTTAGTTGTTTTTTAGCTACTCCCTAAGTTCATCTTAAGGGGGGGTGTTAGAGTTATCTTTTATTAGCTAATAATTATTTATTTAATTATTAGTCTATTATACTCTATGCTTAAGCTAAACTTAGGAACCTTATAATTCTTTAGGTTTTTCACCTTTAGGGTTTCGAGTATCCTCTTATAAGGATTCTCTCTTTGTATTTTCATAACAATTGTAATTATCAAATTGCATTCTTATTGCACAATCAATATGACTCCTCTTTTCTGGATCTTTGAATTCTGGCCTCCATAGCTTTTTTTCTTCTCTCCTTCTATGACAAGTTTGCATGTAGGTGATTTTTGTGAGCTGTAGAGTTGATTTTTCCTCAACTCCAATAGGTATAATGGGTACCACATCTACAATTTTAAAAAATATTAAGATATTGGATATTGAGCCCTCGGTAGAAACTAATGTTCAAGCAAATGTTGAGATATCAGTAGAATCAAAGAGTGTAAAGGTTGCAAGTGTACATGTTACTATGTTGAGGACAATAGTCCTCTGGATCAGAATGTATAAGATGAGGACACAGTTCCTAAGGAGGAACCAACAATTACTGATACTACACCAGTGTAAGTGAGGAAGCTATAAAAGTTGATAAACCATTAGAGGAGAAGAAAGAGGAATCCGACAGGGAACCGGTAGTGAGCCCATCATTGTTGTCAATTGACACCTCGCAGGTTGAACAAAAAAGCATAACGGAGATGAGTTCTACTGAGCTCATGATGATGGTTGCACAGAAGATGATGAAGGAAGGATCTATGGATAAAGGAGTTATTGATCAGTCTATCTTAGTTTTGCATATGCTTATCCCAAAGTTCAAATTTGACAAAGGAGCGAGCCCATTCAACAAGATTAAAATAATCACATAGCACATTTCAAAGGGCTTTTAGTCTTTACAATAAATATCAAACCGATAGGCATTGGAGAGGTTTACATAGGCTAAGAGAGAAACATTTAATCAGATGATTGAGTCAGAGAGGAAGGAGATTAATGATAAACTGAAGTTGATTGATAATGCATTGAGACAATGTACTAATATTTATAGAGTATGTTGTAACACATGTTTACTTACAATAGAGACAGATAAAGGGATCAAGGATATTCAGGAGAATATTGTAGGTATAGTCAATTCTTTTGATGGTTCAAATTCATTGACTACATCTATAGATGGTCAAATTTTGGTATTGGAAGCCGAAGTCTTAGCTCTTGAGAGGGAAAAAGATAAAATCATAAGGAGAGCCAGAAGTCTTAGATGACTAGTGAGTCCCTGGTTGGATTCATTAAGTGTACATAAGAAGGAGTGTATAGATATGGTTGGTAAGCCCACACCGACAGAGCTTAATGAGAAAGAGTCATATGCCAAATGGACTTGTATCTATTTTCGACACTTTCAAATCTGGTTGGGATACCTATCTAGAGCTTTTGGAGAAGGCCTATCCGGAAATTTTCAAGTATATTCAGCTCCGGTAAGGTATTTTGGGACATTCCTTGTACAGTGTTGCATTTTTCGTCTCGTTTTTTGGTATTGATGTGAAAGGGGAAGGTATAGGTTAAAAATATTCGAGAGATATGGAGGTATGGAGTATTTTGTATTGATCATGATCATAGATGGATATTCATCTCAGGGGGAGCAGTCTTAGGATGAAACCGACAGATGGAAACCATGATCATTTTTCACATGAGTGTTGCCATTGTAGACACCTAAAATTGTCCTGTCTAATTAAATAAATATTTTTAATTAAATAAATATTTTTATTTATTTAATTATTTTATCCTAACTCTTCTATTAATTAAATAAATATTTATTTATTTAATTAATTCATTTATCCTCTTCTAGCCTTATTTCTCATTTAAATAAATACTTTTATTTATTTAAATTATTATTTTCCTAAATTAAATAAATACTTTTATTTATTTAATTGATCCCACTTCCTCTATTAATTAAATAAATATTTATTTATTTAATTAATTCATTAGCCTTTTCCACCTATGACACACGTCATTCATCTCTTAATTCCTACACTACCTACCCTCTCATTATTTTCTTATTTCTTTTACCGACCCTCTAATCCTAGCCGACCATTTATCTTTTGCAACTCTCAATCTTATCCCTCCATTTCTTATAGTGTCTTCTATATAAGGAGATGCTTCCTTCATTACCAAGGACCGAATCAAGCATTCTAGCATTCGAACTTTCATATGCGATCAAGTCTACTTGCAACCACATTTCCGTTCTTTGTTGAGCTCTTGTGCACACATAAAATCTGAGAGCAAATATATCAAGCAAGATCAATGGGGATAGGAAGAATGGAGATCCAAACCCTATTGGACATGTGATGGTATAATCTTTGTGATTTCATTTGATTTGCATTGTCTTAGGTAATCTTCATATGTTATGGTGGATCTTTGTTGTTGTTAGGCTAGGGTTTTGTGGTTGAATTCATTTAGTCTTTCAATATTGTTGTTTCCATTTTTAACACAAGCAACCATCAATGCCAAAGGGGGAGATTGTTGGCAATTGACACTCATTTGATTGGTTTCAATATGTTGTCATTGATGGCAACATGTTCCGGCTTCATATTCTGGTTTAGTAGTGTACCGACAGACACTTCACCGGCACCGGCACCGACACCGACACTGGCAAGTATCTTCACCAGTTGGAAAGAATTCTTTGCTTATCGGCATTGCAGGCCGACATGACTTAATCATGATATAGGTATTGGAGGCCGACATCATTTGGGAGATCTGACATCGGAAAGTGATTTTGATATCCATGTATTTATGTTATTGAGCCGACATGTATATTCATATTGTAATTATCTTTGTACACCGACATAAGGCATGATAGATTGTAAAGGGTATATAGGTCAGTTGATTAGATCATTTTGTAAAATGTCAAGATATGAGAAAAATGATATGCAAGATATATGATAGAGATCATATATGTGAGGATATTTATGTAAGAGGGTATTTTGGTAAGGGTTTAGGGTTTCAGATCGGAACAAACAGAGCTTAACCAGAACTCTATTCTGTCATAGAAGATGCTATCATTGCAATTAAATCATTTCTCAAGATTGTAGTATGGATTTGTATGTAGTCAGTGAGACTCCTTTTGTGATTGAGCAATGTGCTCTAGGCTGTAAGGCTTCTTGCAAGTGCAGGCCCCTATATTTTGTAATATCTTTTCATATGGCTAGTGGATTGATATTGTGGGTCACAAATCACACCGTGGTTTTTCCTCTTTCAGGTTTTCCACGTATAATTCTCAATGTTATGGTATTCATTTTTGTGATTGGCTTATTGGTTGCTTTACTTCTTTCAATTCTACATGTATCAGTATACCGATTGGTGAATGCATGCTTTAATAAGGTTAAATTTGATCATTTCGGTAGAACACTGATTCACCCCCCCCCTCTTAGTGTTCTTGGATTCCAACAAGGACCTTATATTTATGTCTCATAAAATAAATCCATGTGTATCTTGAAATGCTATTGAAATAAAGGTCACAAAATGTTGACATTTTTAAAAAGAGGATTAACTAATAGTCCAAAAATATATGTATGAAAAAATCATAATTTACTCTTTTCTTTATTACCTCCTAAAGTGAATGATTCTCTATTTTGTTTCCCAAACAATCAATGCTTACAAAAAATAAAATACTCATTAGAGTTGAGAAAACCATCAAACAAGTTTTTATTTAAAATAGTTTTTTAAACCTTTTTCACTTATATAGCCCAATCTACAATCCCACAACATATATGTGTTGTTTAGTCACATAGGTGTATTTACATAAATTAGCGACATTCATCCTAAATAGCATTTCTAATATTTTCCATTTTTCTACCATCAAGCTTTCTCTCACTAATCTACAACCATACTATTATATGATCATTTGATGGTTGAAAGTGTCCTAGGATGTTAAGCTTAAATACACAACACTGAAAATACAATTTGAACTTATTCGTCACCCACATCAATGGTAACAACTATCCCAAGATCAAGTCTATCCCATAAGTTGCCAGCGCAACTCTATCAACTGCAAGTGACTTCACAACCTTTTGTCTCACAACCACGATTCAATTACTTGCAAGCACCACCTTCATCCTACATTGTTATGAATACTCATCAATGATTAGGCGGCCCTAATCAAAATCCCCCATTTTATAACACTCAATCCAAGGCACCTCATTCTAATTATACTGGGGGTAACTATCTTTGGAGTGCTACTCATTAAGTCCAACAACTTCCAAACATCCAGTGTCAACAACAACACATCGCTCCACAATAAAATTTTGTGATGTACTTATGACCACCCAAATATGAACAACCACTGCTTGTCCAACAACAAGTTTTTGTCTATCAAAACACGACAAGCTATCAATACCTACCACAACAATCAAATTGTATCCATTCACATCAAGTGGTATATCCAAAACTCCATTATCAATCGGCCATGCTAACTCTTGATATGTTTCCAATCAACACTGAATGGGAAGAAATGAAGCCAACTCTAAAAAATCTATAAGACAACAACTACGAATGAGTTTTCAAATTTGATGAGATTTGACCTTATCTGTTTGACAAGTCAATAATGGAAACACCATTCCCCAAACACTTTGAAACATCAAAGTTTGATAAATACAGGGGGAAAGGTGACCCACAACTTCATATCAAGGAGTTTTATATGGCTTGCCAAGAGGTAGAATATTGCAACAACTATCTCCTATGCCTATTTCTCAAGAGTCTCAACGAATCATCTCTTGAATGGTTTTCCAAGTTGCCATTTGGCACGATCACTATGTCTAGGACCTATAAGAGAGGTTTGTGGCCCACTACCACTCTAATGTGGAAAATGACATTTCCACACTTGAGCTCTATCAAACCAAATATAAAGGAGGTGAAAGTCTCTTAATTATATCCAAAGATGGAGAACTCTTGTTGGTCATCTTCCTTGCACATTGCTTGATACTCAATTTGCCTTGGTGTTCATCAGTAATCTCCACCCGAAGCTTGCATATCATATACAATTAAATTGTGCAAGCACATTATGGGATATCATGTCCAAACGACCATCGGTAGAAAAGGCTTTGATTGATGAAGGAATTATCAAACTCTACAAGGAGTATTTTGACAAGTTGAACAATGTGTGATGGTTAAAAATGGGATCATGTAGTTTAGGACCTAGCCCTACTTTCCTCCATACATTGGAATACAAAAGCTCCTGAGGAAGTGATTCACTTTGATTAACTCTTGTAAAAGAGACTAGAGGAATACTCTTAGGGTTTCTATTCCTTTGCTGCTATGAAAGGGAAGTGAGATAAATGTGCAATAATGACAAACTAAGCTAGAAAGATGGAGGAAATGACTATGTAAACTACAATAACAGAAAGATACATAACTGAAACTGAGATACAAACTACAGAGCCGAAGGGGAAATTCTGGTGTGCACTTGATATTAGAATTTGATCCTGATTGAGCCAAACTAGGGCATTGGGCGCATTTGTCCTTGTTGCTGAATTGATCTCTACTTTTGGAATCTGTTGATTGAGACCTTGAATTGTTGAATTGCCAAAAGAAGCTAGAAAACTTACAGGACTAGGGTGTTGGGAACCTTGGTCCCAAAAGACTGGGGCCTCCCTTTGAGTTTGGATCTGTACCTGCTAATCCTGTCTTCTCGAAAGTCTGCAGCTCCATCAGATTCATGTAAATATACATGCAAGTTGGAAAATGGTGTATGGGTGGCTTTATAGGGTTTTGCCTTTGTCAAACCCCTTTTTTTGGTGATTTCCACCTCCACAAATAACCAATAATGTATTGAAATATGTGTGTGCTAGAATTTGATGTGCTTACAAGATCGTAAATGAGCTAAAATGCAAGAATTAGAGTTCTACCCTATGCTTTGAGTATAAACCCTAAATGAACATGATGTAAATGAGAATGCTTCGAATAAAAAATACAATAATGGATTTAAAGCAATAATGTAGATTTGAAAACAAGTGTTATGAACTCATATAAAGATATGGAAATAATATGAAACCATACCAAACCCTAAGGGAGAGGTACAAACCAATCAACAGCCAATGATCTCCTATTATTCTTTAATATCATCAAATTTCAATTGATGATGAAGATGGTTGATGTAGACTTGATGAATGCCTGATTTGATGATTGAAGACTTCACATAACTTGGACTTTCACTTCATAAGAGGCTCCTTCAATTGCTAGTAGATGGATCCTTCAAATGAGGAAAGGAAAGGCTATATGTATGAAACCCTAACTTTCTTTTTTTATCATAGGCCAACCTAGAATTGATATAATTTCACACAAAGATAGATTTAAACATTATAATACCACCAAAATTTGGGGAGAAAAAGTTGGGATTGATGTGAATCACATCAATCCGACCAACTTTTTTCCAAATTTTTAGGGATGCAAGGTTTCGTGATTATAAGGTGATTCCCAGGTTGGTGCGACAATTCAAGGTGTTTAGATATGCGAAATCAGGCCTTGAAGGTCAAAAGAGGACCTAATTAGGGTTTTGATGAATTAATTAATTGAAAAGATAAAATAAAAAGGGGCACACTTAGGGTTAAGTGCCCAATTTTATAATGTGTGGAGTGATAAAACAAAACCTTAGATTTAATTAAATTGATTAATTAAATTCTTAAAGGGAATTTAAAATTCAAAATGCAACACACTAAGGTGGGTGCTAACCTAATCAGACAAATTCTATCACTGTCGCTCAATCTCCTCCTCGCCAAACAAGTCACAACAACCTAAGGCATCAATTTACACCCATGGGGGAGCTATTAGATGTGATTTTAAAACACACGAAGCAACATAATTTGGTTGCATATATACAAACACAACCATTCAACGAGTCCAAACCTAAGCTTGCCTAGTATAAGGATAACGAGTATTTTGCCTATCATCGCATCAAGGGTCACGCCATGAACAACTGCATGAAGCTCAAACACCTGGTCCAAGATCTCATTGGCCAAGGGAAAATTGATGTTGACCCCACCATAGAAAAGTCGCCCAGTGCTACCTAGGCATGTATAAGGATGCTCTTCCTAAGCATCAGGGAGAAGCTAGCACATCTAACGTTGGTCAATCTTGTACTACTAACAATATAAACTACAATAATGTGTCATTTGATTATGGTAGTATAATAGGTTGTATTACTCATGTGGAGGATCATGTCAACATGATTCACATCAAAGGAGTCGACAATCAATGTGCAAAAACCACCAGAAGGGCTCATGTGATAGTCCTTGGGCCCCCAGCTCCTACCACACCCTCAATGCTTGTATCTACGCAGTATAACATTTTTGAGCATTTAGGAAAAACTCTTGCATAGATCTATGTCCTAGATTTGCTTAAAGCTTCACCTATTCATTAGGCTATCCTCACCGAAACACTACAAGAGGCTCGTGTTCCCAACAATATAGACTCGACACAATTACAAGCCATGGTAGTGCATTTATCTTCCACATACCATCTCAACTTCACCCAATCTAGTACTATGGTTCTTTATCCTAATCACATCCACCCATTCAATATTGAAGCCATTGTCAAACACTAAAAGATAAAGCAAGTTCTGATAGATAATGCTTTTGCCCTGAATCTTTGTACATTTAAGTTTGTTACTCAAGTGGGGTACACTATCACGGATATGCACAATTAATGCATCACCATCAAGGCATATGATAACGCTGAGAGAAGCTCAATAGGGATGGATCAATCTCCCTATTCAAGTGGGCCCAATAACACAGAGCACATTGTGCCACATCTTTGTTCTTGACTTTCCATTTAACATCCTCCTCGCTCGCCCATGGATCCATGCCATCCAAGTCGTCCCTTCCACTTACCATCAGTGCTTCAAATTTCGACATCAAAGTTGCAAAATCTCTATTTGTGGTGACACTCAACCATTCGAGTACTATCATGCTCTCGAGGCTTCCTCACCATATTCGAACCATTGCCTAGGTATAAACATTAGAACTTCTCAGGCCACCTCATTATTCTCATATGTTGACCCATATTCCATACTCATTGTTTCTAAAGAGAAAACTTCCATCTCATCCATCTTCTCCCAACTCAAGATCAAAAACACCAACTGTGGCGAGTATGCCCTACAAGGAACCTTCACAATGTTTGCTCTACCTCTAGATCCTCATGCTCATGGGAAATCCATCAAGGAACAAAAAAAGAAAGAACCTATGGTCAGAAAGTGTGGCTCCACCACATTCCAATATCATGGTGAACTTAATCATGAGGTTATAGAAGGAGATATAAACCAATGGTTGTTCAGAGATGTCTCTATGGATAATGATGCCCGTCTTAATCACTTCAAAGAGAAATATCTTGTACATTACAAATTGGTTATCAAGAAATGGGATTATCAAGGCATAGGACTGTGACAAGAAGAAAATATAATTATAAGACCTATTGATCCAACTCCTAATGTTCACCATCAAGGGCTTGGTATTGGACATCCCTCCCACGATGCCTTAACTTTGACATGCACTTTTGGAAACAATCAAAACATTTTGGTCAATATCGAAGACATGCCTAAGGAGGTTGTCAAACAAGCATATGAATATATAGATAACTCCTCGGCCTTTGGCACATCCACCCTCTTTGACACATTCATTCTCCTAATTAACCTCCCATTTTGCCATCCTAAAATCATCGATTGTGGCCAAATTGTTTCACACCTTGACACATTCCAAAGTGACAGAATGCTCCTTCATATCTTGGGGGCAATTGAGTGTGCACCGTATTATCATCTAGCTCATAATACAATATACAAGCTGGATCTGCAAGGCTAGTTGGGGAAGAGGGGATCCTTAACAACAAAAATTAAAAAAAAAAGAAGATCAAGATTCTACTGGTGAAAACCTTTCTAAGGCACCTATAGACCATAAAATAGTAAAAACAAAGGGTGTATCTTCCGGCGAAAACCTCTCTAATGTGCCAGAGGATGAGGAATCCCCTCTTCCTCTCATTGACAAGCATGTTCCTGATAGATCACCAATTCTCATAGACGAGACCAGAGAAATAAACTTGGGTACCACAGATAATCCACATATCACTCATATGACTGCCTCTCTATTCGAAGAAGTGTTCCAGCTTTTCTCCCAAATCCTTCACAAGTGGCCTATCAACTTTGTATGGTCCTATGAAAACATGCCCAGACTCGACCTTGAGCTTGTAGTACATCACTTGGTTGTTGATTCAAATGCAAAACTTGATAATAGAAATAGTGGAAGATGCACCCTCAAATTGCATTATTAGTCAAAACAGAGTTGGAAAAATTATTGGAAGTCAAGTTCATCAAACCAATTGATTATTCAGAGTGGATCTCCAACATGGTACTTGTTTCTAAACCTAGTGGGGACATCTGAAAATGTACAAAATTCAGAGACCTCAACAAAGCATGTCCTAAAGATGACTTTCCACTTCCTAAGATTGATATTTATTCTCGTCGATTTGACAAAATGACATGAAATTCTTTCTCTCATGGATAGTTTTTCCGAGTATAACTAGATAAAGATTGCGGAAGAGGATCAACATAAAACAACATTCACCACTCCTTGGGGGACCTTTTGTTATTAGGTCATGTCATTCGGTCTCAAGAATGTAGATGCTACCTATCAATGTGCCATGACAACGATTTTCCATGACCTTATGCATAAGATATTGTAGGATTATGTGGATGACATATTAGAAAAATTAAAGATGAGCAAAACATCCAACTATTCTTGAGCAAATCTTTGAATGCCTAGCTAAATACAAGTTGTGCCTAAACCCTAAAAAGTGTGTGTTTGGAGCTACATTAGGTAAGCTCCTAGGATTCATCATTTCTAGGCATGGCATTGAGGTTGACCCCAGGAAAGTTAAAGCAATCTTTTAAATGCCTCTCCCTAGAACACTAAAGAATTTGCGTAGCCTCCAAGGAAAGTTACAATTTGTTAGGCTCTTCATCACTCAACTCGCAAATAAATGTCAACCATTTACTCATCTTCTTAGAAAGGGTGCAGAGTTTAAGTAGGATGCTCAATGCCACCAAACATTTAATAAGATAAAGGAATATTTGACACACCCTCCTGTCTTAATGCCACCTATCCCAGGTCGACCCTTGGTTCTATATATCTCAGTTACTCTAGCTGCAATGGGGGCACTCCTTGCCCAACATGATGGTCAGGGGAAAGAATGAGAAATTTATTACATCAATTGGACCTCAGTGGGATATGAACTTAATTACTCTCCTATGGACAAAGCATGTCTAGTTGTTGTATTTTGTTCATAGAATCTTCAACACCACATGTTAAGTCACACCATCAAGCTCATTTGTAAGATTGATCCCCTGAAGTACCTATTATCAAAGACAACCCTTATTGGTCGTATGGCTAGGTGGGTCATGTTGCTTAGAGAATTTGATATCTAGTATGTGGACAAAAAGGCCATCAAAGGACGGGTCATTATAGACCAATTGGAAAAAACACCTTTGGTCGATGCTTATCCATTGGTCATAGAATTTATAGATGAATATGTTTGCACAATCACATCACAACCCCCCTAAAAGCTCTATTTTGATGGTTCTCATACATAGATAGGATCGGGGGCATGTTTCCTATTTATTACTTCTCAAGGGGATCTTATTCCCAAGTCATTCAAGTTGTCTTTCTCGTGTACCAATAATATTGTTGAATATGAAGGGCTCATCACTGATCTAAAGATAGCGATCTAATGGAACATCACAAATATCCTCATCTACAAGGATTCACAACTAGTTATCAAGAAGGTGAATGATGAGTACCAAACTAAGGATGATAAACTCCTGCCATACAAAAGAATGGTTGATGACCTCAAGCAAATATTTCAGATCATCATATTTGATTAGATCCCTAGGGTACAAAACAAGGTAGCTAATGCAATGACTACTATTGATTCTCTTCTAGCAATATAGTCTAATAGCCCTAAGTATGAGTTCTTGGTCGAGTAGCTTCTCCAATCGACATTTGAAACATCACACACAAACATGGAGTGCAACATCATTGGTCCCTAATCACCCTAGTACCATGAAATTTACACATACCTTAAAGATGGTACACTTACACCCCACATGTCCCGAAATGAATGCCAAAACCTCATCCATTGTTGTGCCCAATTTACACTTGTAGGAGATAATCTATATCGCTGGGGCTACCATTACATCCTTGGTAAATGTTTAGATTTGAACAAAGCTAATCTTGCTATGAAACAAATGTACAATGGATCTTGTGGTGCTCATGTGAGCAAATACTTTCTTATGAGTGGGATACTACAAGCCCACCATGGAACATGACTGCTATGAATTTGTTAAGAAGTGTGTGCCTTGTCAACAGAATGGAGACCTGATTCATGTTTCAACACAGGATTTGCAGTCGATCGCAACACCATGGCCTTTTTCTACATGGGACCTTGGCCTCATTGGTAAGATCCATCCTCCTTCCTCAGATGGACACAAGTTTATCATTGCAGCTATTCAATAGTTCACCAAGTGGGTTGAAGCTATCCCCCTCACCCTTACCATTGGTGTCCAAGTGTCCAAATTCATCTTGTACCACATCATTTGTCATTATGGAGTCCCCTCCACCATCATTACTGATAAAGGGACCCCTTTTAAAAACCAACACATGCGTGATCTCTATTCCACATTCCATATCCAACATCATTGGTCCACTCCATATTATCCCCAATGTAACGACTAGGCCAAGGCAACCAACAAAACCTTGCTTTGTATCCTTAAAAAGGTTGTCAATGAAATCAGTTGTGACTAGCACCTCCATCTCAACCCAACCCTTTGGGTTTATCACACCAGCATCCGAACTCCCACTAGAGCCACCTTATATTCCCTTGTTTGTGGTGCAGGAGCAATCTTACCAATTGAGGTCGAGCTACCATCTTTGCACATATCCTTAAAAGAGTTTGTTTTTGATGAAGACTATACGGTGGCAAGACTAGCTTAGTTAAATCTTTTTTATGAACAATGTTAAAAATCATTCGATCACCTACAAATATATGAAATTAGACTCAAGAGACAATATTAGAAGAAAGTACACCTTCATTAGTTCAAGGTAGGTGATCTGGTCCTTAGAGAAAATCCACAAAATCTGTAGGATAGACAAAAAAGGAAATTGTGAAGCTAATTGGTTAGGCTCATGTAGTAACAACTGTAGACACCTAAAATTGTCATGTTTAATTAAATAAATATTTTATTTATTTAATTATCTAAGCTTAATTCTTCTATTAATTAAATAAATCCTTTTTTATTTAATTAATTCATTTATCCTCTTCTAGCCTTATTTCTCATTTAAATAAATACATTTATTTATTTAAATTATCCTTTTCCTAAATTAAATAAATATTCTTATTTATTTAATTATCCCACTTCTTCTATTAATTAAATAAATCTTTATTTATTTAATTAATTCATTAGCTTTTTCTACACATGACACATGTCATTCATCTCTTAATTCCTACACTACCTACCCCTTTCATTATTTTATTATTTCTTCTACCTACCCTCTAATCTTAGCCGACCTCCTTTTACACCTCTCAATCTTATCCCTCCATTTCATATTGTGTCTTCTATTTAAGGAGATGCCTTCTTCATTATGAAACCCTAATCAAGCATTCTAATGACCTAATCAACAATTTGGAGGACTTGACTACACTACGATCCTACTTGCAACCACATTCCGTTCTTTGTTGAGCTCTTGTGCATATAAAATCTAAGAGCAAATATATCAAGCAAGATCAATGGAGATAGGAAGAATGGAGATCAAAACCCTATTGGACATGTGATGGTATAATCTTTGTGATTTCTTGTGATTTGCATTGTCTTAGGTAATCTTCATATGTTATGGTGGATCTTTGTTGTTGTTAGGCTAGGGTTTTGTGGTTGAATCTAGTTAGCCTTTCAATCTTGTTATTATTGTTATCCATTTTCACCATATACAACAACAAATTATGGTTCTGGGGCCTATCAATTGTCTACTTCAAAAGGGGAGCCCCTCAATGATCCCCTAAATATCCTGCATCTGAAAAATTTTTATGCCTAGTCCGTCGCAGTGTACCTCATGTTCTAAAATAAAATAAATAAAAAAATAGTGTCAAAAATACAAAAAAAATGAAAAAGCAAAAAATGACAAAAATAGTAAAGAGAAATAAATTCATCCTATGGTAAAAATCACTTTCGGTGGCGCCTTGGGTATGTACGCATGGTAAAAACCTAGAAACATGCACCATGTGTAGAGGGAAATTCCATTATCCCTTAGCTCCTCACATCCACCTTCTCAGGCACGATATCTTTCGCTACCCGCCCCCATCCGCATCTCCTTTATATCCAGTTTTTCCAGCGCGGTATCTTTCTCTACCCACATTCCCTCGTCCATGATTCGCATCCATTCTCTTCTCCTCCTAAGTTTTTGTGCGTCCATCTTGTAAATAGTGTCTTGTGCATAGTGTTAGCTATGCCCTATATATTCCTTTTGTCTTCTTCTAGGTTGACGTATCAGTTGTATATAGGTGTGCCTTGTATGTAAGTGTCCGTTGTACATATGTGTGTCGATCATTTCTTTGAGATCGTATCCCATCAGTTGGTTCTTCAACAATTATCCTAGAGCATCTTTGTCATCATGATCATATCAGGTTTCTTTTTTTTTGGGCATCATCAATTCCCACTAATACATTTGGGGTCAAATTCCGACGGAGGTTTCCGACAGACAAGGAGCATTGTGTGAAAATTTGATTTTTTTAAAAAAAAATGCCCGTGTTCGTCGGATTTCCGACGACCTCGAGCATTTTATTAAAAAAAAAAAACACAACGCACTTTCATTTGTGAAAGCAAACCGAAGCAAGCGGTGACCATCTTGCCTCCCTGCCCCCCCCCGCCGGAGCGATCTCTGCACAAGCAAGGTAAGGTTTTTTTTGCAATCAAAGGAACTCTTTGTTTTTCAATGAAGGGTAACTACTTTTTTTTCGCAATCAAGGGCAACTGGTTTTTTTTTGCGAATTAATCCATTTTGTGCATATCCTGCGATCTTAAAATTCCATGAAATGACATCTCTTTGAGGTATTTCGTCATACAATTCACATGCCGTGTGTATGATACCCCATTTTGCTATTTTTGTTATTGGAGCATTTGCAACTAATTTCCGACAAAAAACCCCCTTTGATTATGCTTTGATGGATGTCCATACCTTGTTCCAAAGCTCCTATTTTAGCACACGCAGGGAGGATGCTGGCAAACGTTGCATTGAGATAAACATGATTGTATTCCATGAGGATTTGAACTCAAAGCATTGGCACTATCACTTATGGCTATATTAGCTTTTTAAGACACTTTCATAGTGCACTTCACCTGTCCTAATAATGGACTACCATGAGATTCTTAAGAATGGAAATACTCCAAACATTCATGCCCTTTATGTTGTCATTGTGGTTTTCAATCATTGCGACTACATGCTTTTCAAGGACCAAGTAGTGTTCTTTTTTCATTGTTCTATTGTGCTTCTCAAGCTGCACCAACATAGTTTTATTTAATGGCTTTGTTTTGATAGTGATTTCTCCATGGCTTCCACTGTCTTTTTCTTGGCACATTCAATGCATTGTCATCTATCACTACTATTTATTGTCCTTTTTACCTTTATTGAGGTTGTTCTCATACATGTCATTCACTTTGTCTATGAGTATATCTCAACCAATTCACTATTGTAAGTAGAAATAAAAGATTAGTCTCATCTCTTTTACTATTTTAGACCTTCATAGTAATCTTTGCAATATATCATTTCCTTCCAATTATATGGAATAATGATTTTCTTTTTATGGAATGTGATGAAGGCTTGAGTGTGTCTTCTTGAACTCACTTATTATCAGCTCCTCTATGATTACCTTAGATCTTTGTGGCTAAGAATTGTTCTTGATGAACTTATGCTCTTTATTGATTTCTTTTACTACCATTATATTATCCTGAAAAAAGCTTGTTCAATGCTCCCTTAGCATGCATGTGCTCTCTTTGTATTGATCTAGGGCTACTCATTAATGTATCTATGGATTTCCCTTATTCACTATGTTGTGACAGTCATTTGCAGATTTGGGACTATCATCTTTCATAATTTGATGTCTTTAAGATGTGGGTACATTGCTTGACAAGAAAAGCTCAAGCATTTGTGAAGTTCAAAGAGTTTAAACCCCTTGTTGAATGGTCATCCAGTTGTTCTCTAAATGCAAAATGCTCAAGTAAATGATAAATTCATTCAAAATGGTTTATCCACAACTAAAAGAAAACAACTAACCACTACATATATGCATCAACAAAACAGTGTTGTATAGAGACCTAATCATGCCTTCATGGATATGTAGATCAAGTTCCTACATTTTGGACAAAAGCAATTCACACAATAATATATTTGTTGAACACACCTACCACAAAGATTTGGTTATGCAATAATATATTTGTTGTTAACTTTATCATGGAGGATTTGGTTATGCTTGTTACAATCAAGGTTTGACCAAACTAATTCTTAAATATACAAATGAAGAGTGTGGTTGGTTGGTGACTAATTACTCTTTTTAACACCATTTACAAGATCATATCTAAATCAAGTGTCTCAAGAATTAAGCTACTACTAAGAAGATAGTTTGCCTAAAGCAAATGGGTTTCTTGGGTGGCTATTTATTGTAGATAACTTAGTTCCTTCATGAGAATCAATCAATTTGGAACATGTATAACTCACATTTGTGACATGTCACTAATGCAATTCCTTAGTACTTGTTTGAATTCTATCTCCTCTATTGTTTTCTATCCACTTTTGTGTCCTTATTAGAACAAATAATAGATTAATGAGAAGGTGGAAAAGGTGGATTCACCTAAGAGGGAGTGGATTTTCCCAATAATATGTTAGATTCTCCCAAGGGTGGATGGAATATACACTTGAAAGGTAGATGATTAAGGATGATGACAAGGTGAATTTTCCTTAGAATGATAGGGTTGATTTTCCTAAGAACAAGTAGATTCATGTAAACTAGAGGATACAAATTTGGACAAAATAATGGAAGGAGACTAAAACTAGATAGATTCACCTAAATGGGAGTGTAGTCATCTAAGGATAGGAAAAATTCACCATTTGTGTAAGAAAGATGGATAAGATAAATGATTTATGTGAAATAGATTCACCTAAGAGAAAGTAGATTCACATAAGGATAGGTGGATTTTCCTAAAGATGAAGGGATAAGACTTAACAAAAAGAGGACTTAGGATGATGACAAGGAGGATTCATTTAAGGATATGGCATATTCACCTAAGGGATAGTGTATTCTCCCAAGAATATGGAAAAATTATTGATTGGTGGAATGACATACTAGATCAAGGAATGATACAAGGGTAGATTCACCTAAATATAGGGTAAATTCAGCTAAAAGGGTACCCATGAGATTGTGGTACTGAGTACCTATCTATGGATGGTGTATTTGGATACAAGTATGATGAAACCATGCTTGTGTATGATGAAACAAAGTCTAGATCTCTATTATTATGTCCAACATAATCTCTATTATTTGAGACACCATTTTATTAGCATATCCAATTAGGGTAATTTATGGGTTTAATTATGGATCATGTTGTCTATTTCCATGCACTATTGAACTTATTTCGATGTATTGCGATTATTTTAATTTTGAAGTTATAAATAAATTATGTTTGTACCTTAGAAAGGGTAACTCCAATTGATGTTTGGGCAGTTTATTTGAAAACTTATGGTGATTATTGCCCTATGTTATGTAATGGAGTTATATTTACACTAAGTAATTAACTAGAAAAATGAATTTGTATTGTTGTACAAGTATGATGAAACCATGCTTGTGTGTTTACATGTTTGTGCATCCTATTGAGAACCAACCTTGTTGTTGAGGAACTCAATAAATGTGGTGTTAAGTAGAAGAATGGAAAACTCAAGAAGCTATGGTGACATATTGTGGCATTAGTAGGGATTATCTCTATTGACCACACCTTTCAAAGATAGTATCCCCTAGTTCTCCTCATAGAATGGACCATTGGATGGCTCATAGTGGTATCCTATCCTACATTTATCTTGATGGCATTGCCGATAGTTGGTATGTGGTTCTTGGTACGGGTTTCCTCTTACCCTATTATCTTATTTATAGCTTTGTTCCAACATGTGGAGATTGATTTTTGTCATGCTATGATGATTTTCATGTTTGCATGTGTTTTGACATTATGCAAATAGATATGATGTCACACTATACTTATGTTTTGATATAGTGTAGGTGATGGTTACATGTTGTTGATGGTAGCGATTTGGGTTCAAAGACACAATTCCACACACACACACAAATATTTGAAGATGCATTTTATATTATTCCTTCTTAGTGGTGATTAGTGTTGGGAGATTTGCACACATGTAGAGAGGAACTCATGTTAGATACAATAGGTTGTGTTTGATAACATATGAATGTGCCTCATGATGTATACATATAGCTTTGGTGTGTGACATGCATGCACATTTTTCCATAAGACACATTGCTATGTGGCATGTGCCCTATGCATGTCTTCTTTGTGAGGCACGTTGCTATGTGCAATGTGGCCCTAGGCGTGTCTTCTCTATGAGGTGTATTGCCATGATATGTTAGGATTTGTAGTGTGCAGCCCACAAATGCATGCATGAGGGACTATTATTATAGTCATGTTTTTTGGGCATGTAGCCTAGGCATGTCTTCTCCATTAGGTACATGGCCATGCCATGTGGGAGTTTTTGTGTTCATGCTACAAATGCACACATGAGGGACTATTATTGGAGTCATGATGAATCTTCACTCTATTTAGCCACAATTTCTAGTCGTATATTTATGTAATGTGCACTTTTAAGGATTGTGAAGTTTCCTTCAATTATTGATGATCTCTTATCTTTGTTGCATGGGCCAACAATTTTATTTATCTTGTTTGAATTAGTTTAATCACTATTGTGAGTTTTCTCTATTGTGTAGTTATTGTGGCTATGTTTGATTTGCTATTGGATTTGAACACATTTATTTGACTTATTATTGGTACTATTTTTTCTTTCTTTTAATATTTATGATCTTTGGTAGTTTAGTGAAACTCTTGCTATTTTTAAATGTTGCCTTCTTTGTTGTGATGTGATTCCTCACCAAGATCAACGTAGATAACCTTGGATGAGTGTATATAAGGAATCAAACATTGGGAAAATTTAAGGATAGGGGTGTGTGGGAGAAAAAGTGACACTAAGCAAACATGCCCTAATCTCACTTTCAACCACACACTTGTGGAATACGAAAGAGCCTAGAGGTATCACACAATTGGCTACTTCTTCTTGTGGAAGAGAGAGCCACGGGCTACCTATTAGGATTTCTATTCCTTTGTTGTAATTGAAAGATAAAATGATGCAAGTTCAATCCCTAACCCCAAAGTGCAAGTATGAACTAATAACAAGATTACAAAATTGAACTTAAATGATGGAAAGCTGTAAACACAAGGATAAGACAAGAATGAAAATGCGTACCCGGAGTTAAAATCTGACTGAAAATGTTCGGGATGGGGGCGCGGGCGCCACTGTCCTGATTCTGCCCCTGAAACTGCTCCGGAAACTGCTGTTTTGCACTTTGGAAAAAGCTGTCAAAAATGCTGAAAATGTTGTCTGTCAGGAGGACCAGGGCGCCCAGCGCCCCTGTCCCAGGGACCAGGGCACCCAGCGCCCCTGTCCTGGCAGGACCAGGGTGCCCCACGCCCCTGTCCTGGTCTTTTGCTTTGAGATTTGGTGTGTTGTTCGGTCTCCGTCTGCTTCTTCCGGATCTGTAACTTGTGGCATCGTCCGAATTCTGAAACCTGCACTTATATCTGAAAAGGTGTTTGGGCGGCTATATAGGGTTTTGCCTTAGTTAAACCCCCGCTTCGGTGATTTCCACCTCCACGAATAGCCAAGTTGTATTGTAAAATATATTATGTGTGCAGACCTAGTGTGTGTGCAAGGTCCTTAAATGCAATAAAGCAAACTAGAGCAACCTAGAAAGTAAACCCTAATTGCTTGTAAATGATAATGTAAATGCTCTAAATCAAGATGCAAAGTGATCTAAAGCATGAATAAAGGATATATTGAAGCTTATGCAAAGACATGAAAACAACATGAAATCATACCCAACCCTCAAGGGAGGACTACAAGCCAATCTTCAGTCGGTAATCTCCTATTGTTCTTCAATGTCTTCCAAGCCCTAAATGGATGAATGAAATTGATAAATGCTTGATAGAAGGATGTTGAATGTTGTTGAAGTCTTCAAAGATCTGCTCTTTCGCTGCATATGAGGTTCCTCCAAACAAAAATCGGATCCTTTCAAATGAAGAAAGAGAGCTCTTATATATGAAACCCTAGGTCTTAATTTCATCTTTTGGCCGACCTAGAGATTGAATATCCTGCCAATTTCTTGGGGTTAAGCTTTATTTTATGATTGGATCGTGCTCCTAAAATTTTGGGAAAAATGTCCGGGACCATGTTGCACTCCGGGCGCCATGGTCCCGACAACTTTTCACCAAATTTTCAGGGCCATCGGATATGATGATTTTAGAGAGAATCCCGAAGTTAAAGCTGATTTCGAGATGTTTTGACCCCCGAAATCAAGCCCCCAAGTTCAAAATAGGACCTAATTAGGGTTTTTGATTAAATGATGTATTGGAAGAATAAAATGAAAGGGGCACACTTTAATGAAAGGGCCCAACTTTATGATGTAGGAAATGATAAAATAGGACCTTAGACCTAATTAATTTAATTAATTAAGTGCTAAAGGGGAAATGCAATGCAAAATACAAAATGCGCCAAGGCGGGTGCTAAACTAGGTGTGAAATTGTACCACCCTAGCAAGTGCGTACAATTTACGACGCTACAAGGGGTAAGTGTTTGTTGTATGGGTAGCTATGATCCACTTGTACATTCTTAGTGATTATTGACGGCTATGTCTTGGAGACTAATCCCATTAAACAAACAAGGGGGAAGTCATACATAATCGTATGGATCCTCCCTAGTTGTGTGTGGATTCAAGACCATCATTTCATATGGTTCTTGGTTACTTTGTGAGACCATGGCATCCTCTTAGACCATTATGTGAGCCTTGTATTGTTATCCCTGCAATGTGGATGAATAAGTGTATGTTAAAATAAATGCTTTGCATGTCATATAGTTGCATATGAGTTGTTCACATCATCAGATCATGATTTAGAATATGTGAATTCTTTTATCCATGTGAAGTCAAATGATTGATTATGAAAATGTGTTATACATTGAAGCATAATCTGTAAGATGTTCACTTCAAGAAAAAATATTTATGCTTTCATAGTGAAATGTTGACGAAATGGGGTCCTAGTCTAGGAAAGTAAACTACAAACTTATACATTCACCATTTCAAAACATTTTATTGGGGAATAGTCAATTTGGTTCAATTTAATTCCTCTAGGAGAGACCAACAATATGATTAATTGTTCCATTTTGATGTGATTGGATATGATTAGATATAATTTCATTGAAGATGCAAGAACTAAGTAAAATTATGCAAAATTGACAAGATTAAGCATAAATAGGCAAATAATAAAGCAAAAAGCTAACATAGAGGTACATATTTGGAAATAAGACTCTAAAATGAACCTAATCAGTTACCTATAGGGAAAATAAGGTTAGAGATAATCTACCTATATGGAAAGTGATTCAACTCTACCTCTAAGTGGCTCATCTTGGGCATTGTCAGTATATGGGCATTGATGTCATATTATATCCAGTTCTATCATTTTTGTGGGTGCAAAATTAACATGGCAAAATAGTATTAGTGGGATCATGATCTCATCAAAATGGTTTTGGCTTTGCATTTATGATAGCACATTGATCACACCTTACAAAAGGTTCCAATCTCATACATAGCATCCCAAAGCAAGGTCAATAATGATGTAACTTAATGCTTAAACTGGAGTTCTAGGCAGTCATATACTGATCATTTCCAGGATTGATGCTTAAACTGGAGTTCTGGGTAGTCATATACCCATGGCATAGGGTAGGGGTGACCTGCAAACAATGCTAGTTCTAGATGCCTGTTTGCTTGGTGTATAACTTGTCAAAATTAGATCAATTGGCTACAGGTCTGCCATAAAGTTTCCAACTTATCACCAGTGAAAATACAAGAACCAAGGCTTAGAATACTAAAAAATGTCTCTCAAAAAGTCTGCAATAGGCAAACTTTTAGTAAGATTTTGCAGACACAATGCTTAGAAATTCACACAATCAGCTACATTAAATACGTTCTCTATTAAGTTCAATGTTTTAAGATAAGCTACATTAAATTCACACAATCAACTACAAAGCGAAGCTCAATAAGATAACACACTTTTCAATATTTCATTATGTTGCACAGTTAATCTTATTGAATAATGTACGTATATTGAATCTTAATTGCAGGGTCCAACAGAGCCAACACGAACAACACCATGGTGCGACTACAAAAGTTGTGAATATGCCTCATCATGAATAAAGCTGAATTAGTGCATTCTTTGTAAAATCTCAAATGCTCTATACTTTGGAAGTTTTGAAATTTTTATGATCATATCGGTCCCCTGCCTAAAAGCTTTTTTCCTTGATTTGTTTGTGATACATATTGAGAGATTTTTGTTTTCCTTTTATTTATGCATGTCTTAACCATTCTCCACATGCTTCCCATTCTTATTTAGATTGTTTTTGTAGACACCTAAAATTGTCATGTCTAATTAAATAAATTTATTTATTTAATTATCTAAGCCTAATTCTTCTATTAATTAAATAAATCTTTATTTATTTAATTAATTCATTTATCCTCTTCTAGCCTTATTTCTCATTTAAATAAATACATTTATTTATTTAAATTATCATTTTTCTAAATTAAATAAATATCTTATTTATTTAATTGATCATACTTCTTCTATTAATTAAATAAATCTTTATTTATTTAATTAATTCATTAGCTTTTCTACCCATGACACATGTCACTCATCTCTTAATTCATACACTACCTACCCCTTTCATTATTTTATTATTTCTTCTACCTACCCTCTAATCTTAGCCGACCTCCTTTTACACCTCTCAATCTTAACCCTCCATTTCATATTGTGTCTTCTATTTAAGGAGATGCTTCCTTCATTATCAAACCCTAATGAATCATCTTAAAGACTTGACTACACTACGATCCTACTTGCAACCACATTCCGTTCTTTGTTGAGCTCTTGTGCACATAAAATCCGAGAGCAAATATATCAAGCAAGATCAATGGAGATAGGAAGAATGAAGATCAAAACCCTATTGGACATGTGATGGTATAATCTTTGTGATTTCATTTGATTTGCATTGTCTTAGGTAATCTTCATATGTTATGGTGGATCTTTGTTGATTGTTAGGCTAGGGTTTTGTGGTTGAATTCATTTAGCCTTTCAATATTGTTATTATTGTTATCCATTTTCACCATACACATTTTGGCACACCCGGTGGGACTCTTGTCCCTTTGCATTTAACCTCCTTGTTGCAGATCTTGTGTTTTTGAAGTTGCAGATCGGACATTTTCGGCAGCATTTTTTGGTATTTTCGCGTTTGCGCATTTTCGGATCGCATTTTTGATTTTCAGGTGCGTCTGTGACAACTTTATCTGCTTATGTGTTTTGTTAATATTTCGTTTTGCAGGTTCCAGGATAGGCACGTCTGTGTCTTTTCTATCCGCATCTGTGTTGCATTCACCCGCGTCTGTGTCAGAAAGGAGCATCTGTGATTTTTAGGCGCGTCTATGCATCACAGAACCACGTCTATGTTATCCAGGTGCGTCTGTGTTGAGGGTAACAACGTCTGTGTATTTACTGTTTCAGAATTTTGAAGTTTTCATTGATTCAATTTTTGGATATTGTACTTAGGGTTTCAGATCTGGTTTATTTTTGGACTAACACTTTCGGATCTAGCTAACTAAATTGGTGCAGCTTGTCTTGGAAGCAAAATGTTTTGTTGAAGGCCCCTATGTCACAAAGTTTTTTTTTGGGTTTTTAAAATGTACCTAACTTGTATGTTTGCAGGAAGGGGTGATTATGTCAAACAACCCAAACTACTAACAACTTTTGTTACAGGTCCTTGGCTAGGGTTTTGAATTTTTATTGTGTGCCTTGTTTTCATAGACTAGCAAACACTTCCATTGGTGCACTAAAATTGAATCATTGTCTTTTGTGTCTTGAGCAATAGGCTCTTTTTGTTTAATCTTTAGAGGGCCTGTCTTCCCGTGTGGTCATTAGGACTACTAGTGAGAAGAGGACGACCCAAGTGGTAGCGAGGAAAACCCACCTCATCCGAACCACTATAATCAAATGTATTCATGGTGAAAACTATGGATAACGTGTGCTAATTAGTTCATACCGACACTATGTCTCCCCATAAACCCGTTTGATCAAATTTATTTGATCATTTGTAGGGCGTAACCCCTACCGGCTGGGAGCCTTCTGTATTTACAGAGCTGAAAGTGCCGCATGTATGGCCACACGAGCGGATGCCCTTACTAGCACCTTTTTGTTTTAGAAGCCCAAATCCTTCTAGTTGATGGGGCAGGAGGTCGGACCTCTGGTAGCGGCCCACACACATATGGTTCTTAGTAGAGATACAAAGTTCGCCACGGGGAGTTTTCGTGGGGACTGATGCTTGGCTGACCCGAGAAGTGAGTGCCGAGGGTGGAGCTAGTGAGGTCAAGCATCTAAGTATCCGCTCTGAATAGCGTAGCCTCGGGGGTAAAACCCCATGTGGGATCAACAACTATTGTCTTGGCCAGCCATAAGAATTGTGCTTGACTTATGTTAAACATTCAAAACATTCAAGACCAAACAGCAAAACATTGTGTCTTTTGTGTCTTCAAGTGTACGCAAAACATTTTACATCAAACAACACACTTTTCTTAGAGTCATTGTCAGTCTAAACACTTGAAAACATTGGGTCCTCATCAACATTGTGTCCTCTTGTCACGAAAAAAAGGCAAACATTCAGATTTGGTCACAACAAAACGACTTCACAAATTGGAAAAAATTGCACAAATTTTACAGAAACGCGTCTGTGTCTGTTTTAACCGCATCTGGGTCATATAAGCGTGTCTGTGAAGGGCAGAATAGCCTCTATGTTTATAACAACGTCTGTGTTGAATATAAACCCGTCTGTGTTGGATAACAGCGTCTGTGCAGTATACAGTCGCGTCTGTGTCCAGAATTGCAAAAATCTTTACAGTCCAACAAACATAAACAAGAAAATCGCAGAAGCGCGTCTAGGTTAAACAGAGTAGCGTCTGTGTCCGGAAACCGCATCTGTGAAGTATACAGTCACGTCTGTGTTCAAAATTGCAAGAAAATTTTAGAGTCCAACAAACAAAAGAAATCAGTTTCGGAATACTTGAGCTTCCTAGGTTGTTTCTTCAGGTTTCATCTAGCATTCAACCTGTCCTTGGGTCTCACATAGTCCATCATTTCTTCACATCTCATTTTACATTCGTACTTGTCTAAACTTGTGTCAAAAGGTCACTTGCTTGTCCTCATCATACTTTGTCAACACTACATACAACAACACTTTGCTAAGTGGTCCCTCATCAAGGTTTCTTACCTTTGGGTCTCATTTGGTCTTACTTAGGGTCAAGGTCAGCTTACCTCATCAAGAGAAACTATCCTCTCTTTGGAAGTCACACCTACTCTACTACATACATACTTGGTCTTACACTTTGGACATTGCAAGTAACTTCAGACTCATTTACATTCCATCCAACTCTTGGTCTTCCATACTCTTTCCATTTTTCATCTAGTCTCACACATCTTGGTTAATACCTAGTTCATGGTTGAAACTCGTCTTCAAAAATCTAGGAGAGAAACTAAAGAAGCTCAAGAGTCCGCAAACATGAGTTCTTATGAGTATGACAATGATTTATTTTTCAATACTGATCACACTACATTACCTGACATGGAGGCTTATAGAAACATTCCAAATGTTGAGAACATGGACACTCTAAACAACAATGCTACACACAATGACAATGTGGACAACTTATCAATACATTCAGCAGATGTGGAAGAATCCATTATGAATCCCCATTTCAATCGATTGGTTGAGGAAAAAATGAGGAGGGATAGACAATACTTCTTACACATGATGGCACAAAGTGGAGCCAAGATACCTCATGATTTTGACATGTCTCAAATAATGGAACATAGACCTTTGCAACAACCTCACTCCAATATGGATCAAAGGAGACCTAATAGTGGAGGAAATAGAGGACCACACATTGTACCTGAATCACCATCAGCTTTGCTTCACAAACCAAAGGTCCCACATACACATGGTCAAACATATGATACTCACCTTCGCAGACCATTATGGAAGTCTTATGGAGAAAAATATGCTCAATCACATATCAATGCTAAGGATCAACCACCAAAGCAATGGGATATTCCAAGGCATGCTCAAAATTTGGACACAAGGAAACCTCATGTCAAATTTGGGGGCAATACAATAGAACATGACATGCCTGTAGAGTATGGTATACATGCACAAAATAGATATGGTGTTCCTCAACATGAATCTATACCAAGTGGTCCATATATGCAACATCATTACAGACCTCCTCCATATGAACATGTGTATGATCAATATCATCCATATATGCAACATGCACCTCCTCCAATGGGTACCTCAAACATAGGATATGGTCCAAGAAGTCGATCTCCACCTAAGAGCAATTTGGAGCAACAAATTAGGGACTTACAAAAGAAAATGGAGGACATAAATACACCGAAGCCAACATACACAATGAGAGACATATGTCCTTATCCATTTGACAAGAGCATTCCAATGCCTCCTTTTCCTACACACTTTGTGACGCCTAAATTTGATAAGTATAGAGGAAAAGGGGATCCTAAGGCCCACATAAGACAATTTTTCACAGCTTGCATTGAGGTAGTAGCATAAGAGACATATTTGATGAGATTATTCCCACAAAGCTTAGGTGATCAAGCTATGGAATGGTTCTCCCAACTTCCACCTGGAATTAAGTCATGGGGTGACCTAGCAGAAGCATTTATTCAACATTTCTCCTATAACATAGAGACAGACATATCAGTCACTACTTTGTGCAACACCAAGCAAAAAGAGGGAGAATCTTTTGCATCATTTTTACAAAGATGGAGAAATCTAGCCAGCAGATGCTCTTGTGAAATTCCACAAAAACAAATGGTAGAGATGTTCACCTAGAATGTTAACAAAGACATTGGCTATGATCTAAGGAAAGCTTGTTTGTCCACCTTCAAGGATGTCATTGAAAAAGGCTTAGCAACAGAAAAGGTCCTAATTGAACAAGGAGTCATTAAGATATTCAAGGAAAACAAAGATGACTTTAAAGGAAAAGACAAGCCAAGATTTTGGAATAAAAACAAGAACACAGTCAATGATGGTGTTGTTGATGCCAACACAGTGCGACCCAAATTCATCTTTTTAGGATCAAGTTCTACAAACAATCAAGTGAATACTCAAACAACTTCTAGATCACGAAGGAAGTACACTCCATTGGGAGAACCACTTGAGTCAGTCTTCAAAAAGCTAGTGGCAAACAAGGTGATCACAATTCCAGATTTTCCTCCATATGAACCAAAGGTTAAGCCGAATTGGTGGAATGATGATGAGTATTGTGAATTTCATAAAAGCAAGGGTCATAAAACAGGTAATTGTCATCGACTGAAGAATATTGTGCAAGATCTCATTGATAGAGGTGACATTGAGATTGAGGGACACTCATCCAATCAAGAACATGAGATGTTTAAGGAACCATTCCCAAAACACGACAATGGAAAAGCTAAAGTCATAGATGATCAAGCCAACTATACTAGAGCACCTTACAACTATGATTCAACTATCAATCATATCTCGATGGACAATCATATCTCTACTATTACCATCAAGACCAAAAATCCTGAGAATCCTCCTTAGCGACCCAAGATTGTCCTAAGAGGTGTTGGATCTTCTTCCGAGCCTACCTTTGAATGTCATGTTACAACTCTTCGAGGTAAAATTACTTTGCCAGGTGCCTCCACTAAAAACACCGCTTCTTCATCTACTAAACCTGAGTATGACCTTGTAGAATAGTTAGGGAAGACACCCACGCTCATCTCAATCCTTGAGCTATTACGCATATCTCCCGCACATAAAGCTATTCTTGACAAAATCTTGAGAGATACTGTTGTTCCTACTGATCTGAACGTGGACCAGTTTCGAGCCATGGTGGGATACCTTTCCATTCCACATTCCCTTACATTCACAGAAGCCGATGATGCCTCCGTAAGTCAGCCACATAATGCACCATTACACATTGAAGCCTTCATACATAAACATCGAATAAAGTGAGTCTTGATAGATGGAGGAGCTGGTCTAAACATTTGTACATTGAGCACCATTAAACAATTGGGATATTCCGATAAAGCTGTGAATTCAAAGAATCAAATCACCATCAAGGCATATGATGATGAAGAACGTTCATCCAAGGGCACAATCACCTTTCCTCTCAAAGTTGGGCCAGTTACAAAGGATGTGGTTTGTCAAGTCCTAGATCTAGATCTCACATACAACATACTCTTGGGACATCCATGGATTCATGAGATGAGCGCAGTCCCTTCTACATATCATCGATGCATCAAATTTCCACACAATGGAGTTGAAGTGACCGTCAAAGCGGATCCAAATCCATTCATATATTGCAACAATCTACAACCTCAATCAGAAATAACAATACCAGTCAATCGACAAGCTATTCCATCTTCAGCATATGTGGATCCAGAATCATTAAAAGCTTCTATGTCAAAACAAACAGAGCTAAAAGAAAAATTCAAGATTAAAGACATGGGATGTGGAGAGTATATCTTTCATGTTGATCAACTCCCACTATCTCCTAACACATTCAGTCGACAAGAACAATCTACAATCAATATGCAAGACCAAGGAATTGGGTGTGAACCACCTAGTGTTGTGGCTACTAAGTCTGAATGCAAATCTCCTCTAGTGGTGCAAGCAACTCTTGATATCAATAGTCCTGAGAATGGTTCCAACAAAGAATCTATTGAGCATATCGCCATCCCTCTTGATAACTCACATAGATTTTCCATTTCATCCACTCATTCCATTTCCACTCCACTTCCAAACTTGGATCAACAAGAATCACAAAAGCCCTCACTCATTGGGGATCAAAAATCAAGCGTTGAAAAGAAAAATCTAAAAGTCAATAATAAAGAAAAGTCCTTTAGTCCAAATCAAAATCAAAAGCTATTGGACTCTGCAAAAATCAAAGTCAAGGATAAAAATCCTATGAAGCAAAAAGAGCAAGAGTTGATCTCCCCTAATATCAAAATAATTGGGGGCAAAAGTTCTACAATTTTAAATCAAAAAGATTACTTGTTGATCCTAAGTCTCCATCATGCTATCCTACTTTTACTTCTTTTCACAATCATAAGCCTTCATTCCTCATCCACTTGTTCCACACATCCATCCCCTTTTGGCGATACATTATGGACCTTTAATGGAGCTTCCTTGAAGGACTTTGTTATCAGGGATGCCCAAACTTCTTTGGGTGACACGCATATGGGCTTGTGTAGTCCACACACTAGTAATTCTATCTCAGTTCCTTCATCAAGGAAGATAGTCACTCGAGCTACACATCATTTAGTCAAGGAACAACGCAGCTACAATCACAAGGTCAAGCCTCACACATTTGAGGTAGGTGACTTGGTTCTCAGAGAAAATCCCAAAAATCAGCAAGACAGAGAGAAGAAGGGCAAGTTCAAACCAAATTGGCTTGGTCCTTACATCATTACAGTAGCATATGGATCTGGGGCATATCAGCTCTCAACTACAGAAGGTGAACCTTTGGAGGATCCTATCAACAGCATGCACCTTCGCAGGTTCTACACATAGCTCGTCGGAATATCCTAATTCAAAAATACAAAATAAAAAAAAAAAATTTCAAAAATACAAAAAAAAATCGTTACTTGGTGAAAAACTGGCAAACAGGCGCCTTGTGACACAAAAAACAATGAAAAAACCGAAAAAAGT
The DNA here is from genome assembly GCF_030272615.1 of Cryptomeria japonica. NCBI lineage: Eukaryota > Viridiplantae > Streptophyta > Pinopsida > Cupressales > Cupressaceae > Cryptomeria > Cryptomeria japonica. The sequence goes on from NC_081409.1 coordinate 231,233,569, forward strand.
AAAGAGAAATAATCCAACGGTGAAAACCACTTTGGTGGCGTCCTGGGCAAGTACCATGGTGAAAACTGGGTCACCAGCGCCATGCGTAGAGACATTGCTCCTCCCTCCTTCAGGATTCTCTTTCATCATTTCACTTTGCACACACTCACAACCTATCCATTCATAATAAACTTACCCATTCCCATCATGGCTTGTTATTGATCTACCCAAGATTGGTTAGCCATTCATAATAAACCTCCCTTTTCACATCCCTTTCCATCCATAACAAATCAGACCCTATCTGTGGCTAAGGCAAATCCTACGTCTAGTGATGGGTGTGGAACTGAGAACATCACATGTTTCGAGGAGTACAGTTTCTTCCAGCTTTCTTCAGTCTATCCACGCACGATCCGCAATAAAGCAACATTTGCATCACAGATCCGCAATAAAGTTTCATCTTCTCCACAATAAAGTGTCAGTTTCATGGATTCAGTCAGTTTCAGATGAGACACAACAGTAACAATGAGCTTCAACAAATCAAATCTTTCAACAGACTCAGACAACATTATGGTTCAGTGCTATCTATCATTTCTGTGAAAGTAAACATTGTGACCACAATCAAATACGACTTATACAAGTGACAAGAGACACTAAACTTGAGGACTACAGTGGATGTTGGTGTCGAGTCTTGGTTTTCTTTTGATTTTATCTTTTGGTGACATGTCTTTTAGCTTTTCTGGGATGTCTTTGACTAGAGATTCTATCTCCAGGATGTCTTTGACTAGAAAGGCAAGGATGGGGTATCGTCACCTATTTGTGCTTGCTGTCTGTGGATTGTCTCTTAGTAACGCTATGACTTGTCCAAGGATATGAGGATATTGTGAGTCTAGCGTGAACTGGGGCATTCCTTGTTTGTGACTGTCTTATCTCCATGCAAACAGGTACAATGACTTTCTGGGTCGAACATATGCCTCGATTGTCATAACCTACTTGCCATAATAAAGCTCAATGATGATAACGCACAAGAAGCTCTTTCACTTTCATATCTTCTGTCTTTCATCCCCCCTTTCTTGATTGACTTCCATCGTCCTTCTCGAGTCCGCGTAGCCTGCTATCACATGACTGAGTATAATGACACACCAAAAACATTTGCATTTCATGTAGTTGCACCTGCATTACCACATATAAGCATTTCATACATACATATAGATATCACAACTGCATCACATCCTGCACACAATACCTGTTAGCACAATTTACATTTGCATTATCATATTCATATGCATTACATACATTTACATTTGCATTGGCATAACATTTTAAAAACACAAAAGAACAAAAATATTGCATTACATACATATTTGCATCCATATCATAAGCATCACATAAGAACATCTCATCACATAGGTACACATGCATATAGTTGCCGCAAAGATGAATCATCTCATATATATATATATAAAGTGTCATGATACAATGATGTCAAAATCATATGGCTACAATCACCCGTAGGTGTCTACATCATTATACAAAATGGTACAAAACTGATACAAAGGAACTCATTGATCACTCCTGCCAACACTATTGGTAGTGCTAATCCTATCCATGTCATGGTATCCCATGCCACATGTCCTGCCCTTATCTCCAATCTTGGATCCTAGAACACCCGTCTCAATGCCTCTCTATCACCATCTCGATCATATGGAATCAAATCTCCATCAATCGGTATATGCAGAATCCTGTAGACATCCTCAAGGGTGACTGTCATCTCAGCCATCGGCAAATGGAAAGTGCATGTCTCAGAATGCCATCTCTCGGCAAGTGCAGTCAACAGTCCCATGTTTGCCCGAAACTCAGGCACATACAGAATATGTCTCAGACCCATAGCCTCAATAGTAGCTCTGTCCTCAAAGGTCAGCTTAGGTCGCAATCTCTGCGTCGACGGGAATATCTCCCATGACTCCAGCATAGGCAAGTACTCCTGCAGTCAAGCAAATCAATCATGTCAGTTATAGTGGCATTCACTGTTCATCACAAAATGCTACTTTTTTATCTAAATGCATATGGTTATCTATCCTAGTGACACTCACTGTTCATCACAAAGTGTTACTTCTATTCTAGTAGTACTCCCTGTTCATCACAAAGTACTAGGTGTGTGACACTCCCTGTTCATTACAAAGTGTTACTCACATTTGCACTCCCTGTTCATCACAAAGTGCTGCTCATACTTTGGGGGTACTCCCTGTTCATCACAAAGTACTCTATCTTGGTGCTCACTATTCATCACAAAGTGCCTTGATCTATCCTAGTCTTCCTAGAAGACCTGCTTGAGTGTATCCTCTCAGCAGCTTATCCAATCAACAACGTATGTTCATCACAGAACTGTTGATTTGACCTTGAAGACCAAAACTTGCATTTTTTCAATGCAAATGCGCTTGACTGACACAAACGTGCCTACAGATTGCACAAGCGTGCCTGAAAAACACAGACGCGCCTGTAGGACATAGACGTGCCTAGGCGGTGCATAAACGCGACTATACATCGCAGATGCCCCTGCACAACGCAGACGCGCCCGCATTTGGCGCAAACGCGGTTCCAGACACAGACGTGCCTGACACCGACACAGACGCGTCTGGCACCGATGCAGACGCGGTTACACGTTTTCAGACTTTTTTGGTACCCTATTCCTAAGCGCATTTATTTCTCTAACTAGCATGCATTAATGACAAAAATACATGCGTCAAAATACGAGGAGGTTTGATGGTACTTACCGGCTCTCCTGCCTCTGCTGGCCTCTGGAATCAGCGAACACGATCGAATCTATGGATGGAAGCCATCGCCACTGACTGCTCCTGCTCTTTTCTTGCTCTGCACTTTGATCTCGTGAGGGTGTAGATGACAACGAGGATGTCTTTTGCCTGTGGTCTATCTTATAGCCTACCCTAGCCTTAGCCTTCATTTCCCGAGTCAGTCTTCATTATCCCGTGACCTTGTCACCTTATCTGGTCAGTCCATTCTAGCCTTTCTTTCTTATCGAGAGATTGTCTGCAATCTTTTCAGACATTTTCATCCAATCTCTCGAGGGGGCATATCTTTCCCATTCTGGGGCAACTCTGTATCAGTTCATCTTATCTTCTTTGAAACAATGCGACAAGCCGCATTGTCTCAAAGAGGGGCAAAATGTAGACACCTAAAATTGTCGTGTCTAATTAAATAAATATTTTATTTATTTAATTATCTAAGCCTAATTCTTCTATTAATTAAATAAATCTTTATTTATTTAATTAATTCATTTATCCTCTTCTAGCCTTATTTCTCATTTAAATAAATACATTTATTTATTTAAATTATCATTTTCCTAAATTAAATAAATATCTTATTTATTTAATTGATCATACTTCTTCTATTAATTAAATAAATCTTTATTTATTTAATTAATTCATTAGCTTTTCTACCCATGACACATGTCACTCATCTCTTAATTCATACACTACCTACCCCTTTCATTATTTTATTATTTCTTCTACCTACCCTCTAATCTTAGCCGACCTCCTTTTACACCTCTCAATCTTAACCCTCCATTTCATATTGTGTCTTCTATTTAAGGAGATGCTTCCTTCATTATCAAACCCTAATGAATCATCTTAAAGACTTGACTACACTACGATCCTACTTGCAACCACATTCCATTCTTTGTTGAGCTCTTGTGCACATAAAATCTGAGAGCAGATATATCAAGCAAGATCAATGGAGATAGGAAGAATGAAGATCAAAACCCTATTGGACATGTGATGGTATAATCTTTGTGATTTCATTTGATTTGCATTGTCTTAGGTAATCTTCATATGTTATGGTGGATCTTTGTTGATTGTTAGGCTAGGGTTTTGTGGTTGAATTCATTTAGCCTTTCAATATTGTTATTATTGTTATCCATTTTCACCATATACAGTTTTATTTTTACATATGTTGGAATCTGTAGTTCCACATACATGTTTTCTATGTTCTTTGTAACTGTATGAAAAGGTGTAAAATGTGGGTATAGTCCAAAATCTTGATTACCAACAAGCTATTGTTGTTTAATAGTTCCAGTGTTTGTATTAATTGAAACAGTTTAACCCTTTTAACATGTTTCATAGCAAACCTGCACTTTGTATGCAATCTTATTGTTACAGTTCAATTACTGAGGTGATGTGATTTTCAAAAGTATTCCGACGAAAACAAAATTGGTTTTCATTTATGTATTTTATTAAAATTTTAGATTTTCCTCATGAATATTTAAACTTAGAAGGATTTAAAAATTCAATACAAGAGTACTAGACATAATTTCTGGAGATAGAACTGAAACTCTCTCCCATGACTTTAAATTGTTTCCATGCTCTCTAGGCTAGTAGCTTTCAGACACAAAACATAGGTCTTCTAAATTTTGTCCCAACATTAATTAGTTCCTTTCTCTTCTTTTTCATCCTTTTGGAAAGAGAATTGAAAATTGTTAGGAACGAACATCTTCCTAGGTGATTTGTTAAAATACAATGGGGAACTCAATCAAATTTTAATTCACTTCGTTTTAAGTTATTATCACAATTCATTGAATTATACTTACAAAAGGCTTATATTTCCAAGGTAAACTATCAGTATCTTTCTTGGGTGATATTAGATAGCAGGGTCTCTTGGCTTAGACAAAATCACCTTCTCATTGTATTCAAAGTAGATGCATAGCAAAGCTAGATGCATCAATTGTTAAATCATAAACAAACACAAGCTCAAAAATTGTGTTACCAAGTACGCTTGGAACCTAGCCTGTAACTAACTAGTTCATACTAGATATTGTTTGGGTATGGTATTCAATTCTATTAGAATCTACAAAATAAATATTAACCTAGAAATTAATGTAAGTGATAACATTTTAAAAATTGTTAAATATAAATGATAATAAAATCAAAATAGCATAACATAGTTGATTTCATAAGAGAGAAAATGAAAAAGTTCACAATATCTTCACTCGATATCCAAGTTTTTTAATCCATTAGGATGAACATGAGGATGAGATAGAAAACCAAAAGACAAGGAATTGTTTATCCAAGTTTCCAAATTTTTGAGGATAAGGAAATAAACATAATCCTATGAAAGAAGGAGAATGTGCAAGTCATTATCTCAAGTTAAAAGAAATTACTTAAGTAAACTAAACAAACAAATGCAATATCATACTTACGATAAAACATATCCACTTGGTGAATAAAATGGTACATTGGCACACCCCCTTAAGTGCAATTGAGGTAAGAAGAAATGGGTCACAAGGTTAGGTATCCATGTAAAATATGAAATAACCCCAAATTATAAAGACTAGAAAATCCATAGGACAAAACTCCATCCCAAGTGACATATGTGAAGGATAATATAGACCCACCCCATCCCCTAAAGTTTGTGCCTCCACAAAGAAGAGAGAAAAGCAATGCAAAATGTTGAATGGTGAATGTTGTAGTAGGTTCATTTGCAACAAATGATGCACCTTCCTTTCACAATATGGAAATCTTGAGTTGTCAAATTGTTGAATTCCCATTCAAGTGGAATGTAGAAAGGAATTTAGATGTATGGTTTTTGAAGCGACTCATGTGTCTTGATGTTGATGTAAAGCTGTGATTGTTCCATAGAAGATTCAGGGACTAAAATCATTGAAGTGTGAGACCTTAATTAATGTGAAATAGAATGTGTCATGTTGCATGATATGGTGGGGATAGAACAAGTGAATTTACAATGGGAGACGATGTAACTCGATGGGCATTGTCATCAATGAGAAGACAAATATTCTCAATTGTTTCATCAATATTTGAAAGGTGAGAGTCCACAAATAGATGTGAAATGTTTAAGTAGGCCTCCCAATGAAGTGAATCTTGTATATGGTGAAAATGGATAACAATAATAACAAAATTGAAAGGCTAAATGAATTCAACCACAAAACCCTAGCCTAACAACAACAAAGATCCACCATAACATATGAAGATTACCTAAGACAATGCAAATCAAATGAAATCACAAAGATTATACCATCACATGTCAAATAGGGTTTTGATCTCCATTCTTCCTATCTCCATTGATCTTGCTTGATATATTTGCTCTCAGATTTTATGTGCACAAGAGCTCAACAAAGAACAGAATGTGGTTGTAAGTAGGATCGTAGTGTAGTCAATTGATCAAGTAGTTAAGTCATTAGAATGATTGATTAGAATGCATAGAATGATTAGGGTTTGATAATGAAGGAAGCATATCCTTATATAGAAGACACTATATGAAATGGAGGGATAAGATTGAGAGGTGTAAAAAGATGTCGGCTATGATTAGAGGGCAGGTAAAAGAAATAATAAAATAATGAAAGGGGTAGGTAGTGTATGAATTAAGAGATGAATGACATGTGTCATGGGTAGAAAAGGCTAATGAATTAATTAAATAAATAAAGATTTATTTAATTAATATAAGAAGTGGGATCAATTAAATAAATAAGATATTTATTTAATTTAGGAAAAGGATAATTTAAATAAATAAATGTATTTATTTAAATGAGAAATAAGGCTAGAAGAAGATAAATGAATTAATTAAATGAATAAAGATTTATTTAATTAATAAAAGAATTAAGCTTAGATAATTAAATAAATAAAATATTTATTTAATTAGACATGACAATTTTAGGTGTCTACATTTTGCCCCTCTTTGAGACAATGCGGCTTGTCGCGTTGTTTCAAAGAAGATAAGATGAACTGATACAAAGTTGCCCCAGGATGGGAATGATATGCCCCCTCGAGAGATTGGATGAAAATGTCTGAAAAGATTGCAGACAATCTCTCGATAAGAAAGAGAGGCTAGAATGGACTGACCGGATAAAGTGATAGAGTCACGGGATAAAGAAGACTGACTCGGGAAACGAAGGCGAGGGCTAAGGTAGTCTATAAGATAGATCACGGGGGAAAAATACATCCTCATTGTCATCTACACATCCACAAGAGCAGGTTGCAGAGTGAAAATAGAGCAGCAGCAGTCTGCAGTGATGGCCTTCATCCATAGATTCGACCGCGTTTGCCGATTTCAGAGGCTAGCAGAGGTAGGAGAGCCGGTAAGTACCATCAGACCTCCTCGTACTTTGACGCATTTAATTTTGTCATTAATGCATGCTAGGTAGAGCAATAAATGCGCTTAGACTAGGGTCCAAAAAGTGTCAAAAATGTCCAGACGCGTCTGTGTTGGTGTCAGGCGCGTCTGTGCTCACGAGGCGCGTCTGTGCTCGCGAGGCGCGTCTGTGTTTGTGCCAAGCGCGTCTGCGTTTGAACCCGCGTCTATGTCAAATGCGGCCACGTTTGTGATGCAGAGTCGCGTCTGTGCCAAGAAGGCATGTCTGTGTCGCCCAGGCACGTCTGTGCAGAGCATAGGCATGTCTGTGTCGCCCAGGCGCGTCTGTGCAGAGCATAGGCACGTCTATGTCGCCCAGGCGCGTCTGTGCAGAGCATAGGCACGTCTGTGTCGCCCAGGCGCGTCTGTGCAGAGCATAGGCACGTCTGTGTCGCCCAGGCGCGTCTGTGCAGAGCATAGGCACGTCTATGTTGGGCAGGTGTGTCTGTGTTTTTTAGGTGCGTCTGTGCAGTCTTTGAGCGCTTTTATGTAATGTAAGCGCATTTGTGTTTTAAAAGTGTGAAGTTTTGTCTTCTAGGTTAAATCGTTAGTTCTGTGATGAACATACGCTGTCGATTGGATAAGCTGCTGAGAGGATACACTCAAGCAGGTCCTCTAGGAAGACTAGGATAGATCAAGGCACTTTGTGATGAACAGTGAGTACCAAGATAGAGTACTTTGTGATGAACAGGGAGTACTAAAATATGAGCAGCACTTTGTGATGAACAGGGAGTGCAAATGTGAGCAACACTTTGTGATGAACAAGGAGTGCAACACACGTAGTACTTTGTGATGAACAGGGAGTACTACTAGGATAGAAGCAACACTTTGTGATGAACAGTGAGTGTCACTAGGATAGATAGCTAGATGCATTTAGATAAAAAGTAGCATTTTGTGATGAACAGTGAATGCCACTATGACTGACACGAGTGATTTGCTTGACTGTAGGAGTATTTGCCGATGCTAGAGTCACGAGAGAGATTCCCGTCTACTCAGAGGTTGCGACCTGAGTTGTCCTTCGAGGACCCAACAGCCATTGAGGAGATGGGATTGAGACACCTTCTGTATGTGCCTGAGTTTCGGGCGAACATGGGACTGTTGACTGCATTAGCTGAGAGATGGCACTCTGAGACCTGTACTTTTCATTTGTCGATGGGTGAGATGACAGTCACCCTGGAGGATGTATATAGGATACTGAGGATACCGATCGATGGGGAGTTGATCCCATATGATCGAGATGGAGACAGGGAGGCCCTGAGATGAGTATTCCAGGACCCAGGACTGGAGATGAGGGCAGGACACGTGGCTTGGGACACCATGACAGCCATAGGATTAGCATTACCAGTAGTGGTAGGAGGAGCGATCAGTGGGTTCCTGTGTCCAGATAGGGTGACACGAGGGTTGGTTGTGGGTTGGGGAGGAGTACTGGAGACACTGGTGATGCAGCACACCAGATATGCTTGGGGACCGTGTGTGCTGGCACACTTGTACTATGAGCTACATCAGTTCGTCTACCATGGATCAGTGGGATTGGGCTGCAGAGTGACATTGCTGTAGGTATGGGCTTACGAGCATCGGCCAGTGACGAGGCCGATACACTTCAGAGGCAAGGGACATGGACACAACTTTGTTCATTTGTATGACATGATCACATCACAGCCACAGATTGGCAGGCTAGAGCATTGGCGGCGAGTGATAGATGATGCAGATGAGGTCATATGGAGACCATACCTGGGCTGCGAGCAGTGGGAGGATGATGCAGTGGAGCTGCCCTACACCTTCCGGAGTAGGTATCTGATTGGGCAGACGCCCTATGTGCTAGAGAGGCAACTGGTAGACAGGGTTGGCCGACAGTTTGGCAGGATCTAGAGGATGGCACGAGGCTCAGGCATGTATGCACGGACGGTCAAGGATCAGACACAGTTTGGGCCCTTGCTGTCATATGATCAGGCAGTGACATAGCTGGTGGAGATGATGCCCCTACCCTGGGACATGTGGCTAGAGATTGAGGACGCCGGCATGGATGCCGAGTATACAACATACTGGGCAGATCATCCCTTCCCACAGTTGACAGATCCAGGAGAGCCATTGGATGGAGATGGGGGTGGAGAGGATGATGATGATGGAGGTGATGGGGGCAAAGGCCGATGGAGGAGGAGGGGAGCAATTGGAGAGAGGAGGGTTGCATCTCGGAGGGAGGGTGGTGAGGAGAGACAGGCTCGGGTAGTGAGGGGTCGCGGTGGATTTCCGCTACAGGTGCCAGCAGCACAGGGTCCCGGACAGGTACAGGCACAGGGGCAGGGACAGAGACAGGGACAGGTACCAGTATAGGTATAGGTACAGGGGCAGGCACCCGTACAAGGGGAGCCACAGGCAGAGGCGGAGGGGGCTGACCCGGTGGAGGATGAGCTGATAGAGCTGAGGGAGATCTGCCAGGGCCAGGTAGATGAGATCCAGGAGTTGGAGAGGGAGAGGGATCAACTCAAGAGGAGGCTCAGAGATACTGAGCGGTAGCGGGATCAGGCCATTCAACGCTACACAGAGGCTGAGACAACACTGAGGGCTAGGAGGTAGGCAACGGAGGACACAGGGGCAAGATATGCTTATGTCCTGCGAGCAGGAGAGGAGATCGGTTACTGGTGAGATCTCTATTATGGTGTAGTGCCAGCAGATCAGCGGGTGAGGAGCTTCCATAGACCGTCGCGTACAGCGACAACTACGGGAGGGAGCCGGAGGAGACAGGAATCGAGTGGTGGGGTTATGGGTCCTCCACCACCACCAGATAGAGGGGACAGGTGGGATGATCCTAGGGCAAGTCCTTTAGGGGCTCAAATTTCGTCGAGGCCAGGCGGCTCCGAGGGAGGGAGTTCATCATAGCCGTAGAGGGCTCCCTATGTATCAGTTTTGTACCATTTTTGTATTATGATGTAGACACCTGCGGGTGCTTTTGTAGTCATATGATTTTGACATCATTGTATCATGACACTTTTATGATTATATATGAGATGATTCATCTTTGCGGCAGCTATATGCATGTGTACTTATGTGATGAGATGCTCTTATGTGATGCTTGTTTTATGCTATGGATGCAAATATGTACATGATGAAATGCAATGTTTTTGTTCTTTTATGTTTTATATGTGTATGCATGATGCCAATGCGAATGTATGTAATGCAGATGAATATGATAATGCCAATGTAAATTGTGCTAATAGGCATTGTGTGCAGGATGTGATGCAATTGTGATATCTATATGTATGTATGAAATGCTTATATGTGGTAATGCAGGTGCAACTACATGAAATGCAAATGTTTTTGGTGTGTCATTATACTCAGTCATGTGATAGCAGGCTACACGGACTCGAGAAGGACGATGGAAGTCAATCAAGAAAGGGGGATGGAAGACAAAAGATATGAAAGTGAAAGAGCTTCTTGTGCGTTATCATCATTGAGCTTTATTATGGCAAGTAGGTTATGACAATTGAGGCATATGTTCGACCCAAAAAGTCATTGTACCTGTTTGCATGGAGATAAGACAGTCACAAACAAGGAATGCCCCAGTTCACACTAGACTCACAGTGTCCTCATATCCTTGGACAAGTCATAGCATTACTAAGAGACAATCCACAGACAGCAAATACAAATAGGTGATGATACCCCATCCTCGCCTTTCTAGTCAAAGACATCCTGGAGATAGAATCTCTAGTCAGAGACATCCCGGAAAAGCTAAAAGACATGTCACCAAAAAAAAGATGAAAAAAAAAAAAAACCAAGACTCGACACCAACATCCACTGTAGTCCTCAAGTTTAGTGTCTCTTGTCACTTGTATAAGTCTTATTTGATTGTGGTCACAATGTTTACTTTCACAAAAAGGATAGATAGCACTGAACCATATGTTGTCTGAGTCTGTTGAAAGATTTGATTTGTTGAAGCCCATTGTTGCTGCTGTGTCTCATCTAAAACTGACTGAATCCATGAAACTGATACTTTATTGCAGAGAAGATGAAACTTTATTACAGATCTATGATGCAAATGTTGCTTTATTGCAGATTGTGCGCGGACAGACTGAAGGAAGCTGGAAGAAACTATACTCCTCAAAACATGTGATGTTCTCAGTTCCACACCCATCACTAGATGTAGGATTTGCCTTAGCCACAGATAGGATCTGATTTATTATGGATGGAAAGGGGTGAAAAGGGAGGTTTATTATGAATGGCTAACCAATCTTAGGGAGATCAATAACAAGCCATGATGGGAATGGGTAAGTTTATTATGGATGAATTGGTCGTGAGTGTGTGCAAAGTGAAGGATGAAAGTGAATCCTGAAGGAGGGAGGAGCAATGTCTCTACACATGGCGCTAGTGACCCAGTTTTCACCATGGTACTTGCCCAAGGCGCCACCGAAATGGTTTTCACCGTTGGACGAAATTATTTCTCTTTACTTTTTTTGATTTTTCAATGTTTTTTTTGTGTCACAAGGCGTCTGTTTTGCAGGTTTTCACCAAGTAACAATTTTGTTGTTTTATAATTTTTTTGTATTTTTAAATATTTTTGAATTTTTTATATTTTTGAATTAGGATATTCCGAAGAGCTATGTGTAGAACCTGCAAAGGTGCATGCTGTTGATAGGATCCTCCAAAGGTTCACCTTCTGTAGTTGAGAGGTGATATGCACCATATCCATATGCTGCTGTAATAATGTAAGGACCAAGCCAGTTTGGTTCAAACTTGCCCTTCTTCTCTCTGTCTTGCTGATTTTTGGGATTTTCTCTGAGAACCAAGTCACCCACCTCAAATGTGCGAGGCTTTACCTTGTGATTGTAACTGCAACGTTCCTTGACTGAATGATGTGTATCTTGAGTGACTGTCTTCCTTGATGAAGAAACTGAGATAGAATTACTAGTGTGTAGACTACACAGGCCCGTATGCGTGTCACCTGAAGAAGTTTGGGCATCCCTGATAACAAAGTCCTTCAAGGAAGCTCCATTAAAGGTCCATGATGTATCGCCAGAAGGGGATGGATGTGTGAAACAAGTGGAGGAGTTATGAAGGCTTATGATTGTGAAAAGAAGTGAAAGTATCATGACATGATGGAGACTTAGGATCAACAAGTATGCTTTTTGACTTAAAATTTTAGAGCTTTTGCCCCCAGTTATTTTGATATTAGGGGAGATCAACTCTTGTTCTTTTTCTTTCATAGGATTTTTATCCTTGACTTTGATTTTTGCAGAGTCCAATAGTTTTTGATTTTGATTTGGACTAAAGGACTTTTCTTTATTATTGACTTTTATATTTTTCTTTTCAAAGCTTGATTCTTGATCCCCAATGACTAAGGGCTTTTGTGATTCTTGTTGATCCAAGTCTGGAAGTGGAGTGGAAATGGAATGAGTGGATGATACGGTAAATCTATGTGAGTTCTCAAGAGGGCTGGCAATATGCTCAATAGATGCTTTGCTGGAACCACTCTTAGGGCTATTGATATCAAGAGTTGCTTGCACCGCTAGAGGAGATTTGCATTCAGACTTAGTAGCCACAACACTAGGTGGTTCACACCCAATTCCTTGCAAATTGTTTATAGATTGTTCCTGTTGATTGAATGTCTTAGGAGATAGTGGGAGTTGATCAACATGAAATATATACTCACCACATCCTAGGTCTTTAACCTTGAATTTTTCTTTGAGCTCTGTTTGTTTTGATGTAGAAGCTTTCAATGATTCTGGATCCACATATGCTGAAGATGGAATAGCTTGTCGATTGACTGGTATTGTTATTTCTAATCGAGGTTGTAGATTGTTGCAATATATGAATGGATTTAGATCCACTTTGACGGTCACTTCAACTCCATTGTGTGGAAACTTGATACATCGATGATATGTAGATGGGACTGCGCTCATCTCATGAATCCATGGACGTCCTAGCAATATGTTGTATGTGAGATCTAGATCAAGGACTTGACAAACCACATCTTTTGTAACTAGCCCAACTCTGAGAGGTAAGGTGACTGTACCCTTGGATGAACGCTCTTCATCATCATATGCTTTGATAGTAATTTTGTTTTTAGAATTCACAGCTTTGTTGGAATATCCCAATTGTTTAATAGTGCTCAATGTACAAATGTTTAGACCTGCTCCTCCATCTATCAAGACTCGTTTTATTCGATGTTTGTGTATGAAGGCTTTAATGTGTAAAGGTGCATTATGTAGCTGACTTACGGAGGCGTCATCGGCTTCTGTGAATGTAAGGGAGTGTGGAATGGAAAGGTATCCCACCATGGCTTGAAACTGGTCCACGTTCAGATCAGTAGGAACGATGGTGTCTCTCAAGATTTTGTCAAGAATAGCTTTATGTGTGGGGGATATGCATAAGAGCTCAAGGATGGAGATAAGCGCGGGTGTTTTCCCTAACTGTTCTACAAGGTCATACTCAGGTTTGGTTGATGAAGAAACAACGTTTTTAGTTGGAGCAACTTGCAAAGTGATTTTACCTCGACGAGTTGTGACATTACATTCAGAGGTAGATTCGGAAGAAGATCCAACACCTTTTAGGACAATCTTGGGTCTCTGGGTAGAATTCTCAGGGTTTTTGTCCTTGATGATAATAGTAGAGACATAATTGTCCATCAAGATGTGATTTATAGTTGAATCATAGTTGTAGGATGCTCTGGTATAATTGGTTTGATCCTCTGTGACTTTAGCTTTTCCCTTGTCATGTTTTGGGAATGGTTCCTTAAACATCTCATGTTCTTGATTAGACGAATGTCCCTCAATCTCAATGTCACCTCTATCAATGAGATCTTGTATGATGTTCTTAAGTCAATGACAATTTACTGTCTTATGACCCTTGCTCTTATGAAATTCACAATATTCATCATCATTCCACCAATTTGGTTTAACCTTTGGTTGATATGGAGGAAAATCTGGAACTGTGATTACCTTGTTTGCCACAAGCTTCTTGAAAACTGACTCAAGTGGTTCTCCCAATGGAGTGTACTTCCTTCGTGATCTGGAAGTTGTTTGAGTATTCACTTGATTGTTTGTAGAACTTGATCCTGAAAAGATGAATTTGGGTCGCATTGTGTTGGCATCAACAACACCATCATTGACTATGTTCTTGTTTTTATTCCAAAATCTTGGCTTGTCTTTTCCTTTAAAGTCATCTTTGTTTTCCTTGAATATCTTGATGACTCCTTGTTCAATTAGGACCTTTTCTGTCGCTAAGCCTTTTTCAATAACATCCTTGAAGGTGGACAAACAAGCTTTCCTTAAGTCATAGCCAATGTCTTTGTTAACATTTTGTGTGAACATCTCTACCATTTGTTTTTGTGGAATTTCACAAGAGCATCTGCTGGCTAGATTTCTCCATCTTTGTAAGAATGATGCAAAAGATTCTCCCTCTTTTTTCTTGGTGTTGCACAAAGTAGTGACTGATATGTCTGACTCTATATTGTAGGACAAATGTTGGATAAATGCCTCTGCTAGATCACCCCATGACTTAATACCAGGTGGGAGTTGGGAGAACCATTCCATAGCTTGATCACCTAAGCTTTGTGGGAATAACCTCATCAAATATGTCTCTTCTGCTGCTACCTCAATGCAAGCTGTGAAAAATTGTCTTATGTGTGCCTTAGGATCCCCTTTTCCTCTATACTTATCAAATTTAGGTGTCACAAAGTGTGTAGGAAATGGAAGCATTGGAATGCTCTTGTCAAATGGATAAGGACATATGTCTCTCATTGTGTATGTTGGTTTCGGTGTATTTATGTCCTCCATTTTCTTTTGTAAGTCCTTGATTTGTTGTTCCAAATTGCTCTTAGGTGGAGATCGACTTCTTGGACCATACCCTATGCTTGAGGCACCAATTGGAGGAGGAGCATGTTGTATATATGGATGATATTGATCATACACATGTTCATATGGAGGAGGTCTATAGTGATGCTACGTATATGGACCACTTGGTATAGATTCATGTTGAGGAACACCATATCTATTTTGTGCATGTATACCATATTCTACAGGCATGTCATGTTCTAATGTATTGCCCCTGAATTTGACACGGGGTTTCCTTGTGTCCAAATTTTGAGCATGCCTTTGAATATCCCATTGCTTTGGTGGTTGATCCTTAGCATTGATATGTGATTGAGCATTTTTTTCTCCATAAGACTCCCATGATGGTCTGCGAAAGTGAGTATCATATGTTTGACCATGTGTATGTGGGACCTCTGGTTTTTGAAGCAAAGCTGATGGTGATTTAGGTACCATATGTGGTCCTCTATTTCCTCCACTATTAGGTCTCCTTTGATCCATGTTGGAGTGATTTTGTTGCAAAGGTCGATTTTCCATTATTTGAGACATATCAAAATCATGAGGTATCTTGGCTCCACTTTGTGCCATCATTTGTAAGAAGTATTGTCTATCCCTCCTCATTATTTCCTCAACCAATCGATTGAAATGGGGATTCATAATGGATTCTTCCACATCTATTGAATGTACTGAAAAGTTGTCCATATCATCATTGTGTGTAGCATTGTTGTTTATAGTGTCCATGTTCTCAACATTTGGAATGTTTCTATAGGCATCCATGTCAGGTAATGTAGTATGATCAGAATTGAAAAAGATATCATTGTCATACTCATAAGAACTCATGTTTGCGGACTCTTGAGCCTCTTTAATTTCTCTCCTAGATTTTTGAAGGCGGGTTTCAACCATGAACTAGGTATTGACCGAGATGTGTGATACTAGATGAAAATGGAAAAAGTATGGAAGACCAAGAGTTGGATGGAATGTAAATGAATCTGAGGTGTACTCGCAATGTCCAAAGTGTAAGACCAAGTATGTATGTAGTAGAGTAGGTGTGACTTCCAAAGAGAGGATAGTTTCTCTTGATGAGGTAAGTTGACCTTGACTCTAAGTAAGACCAAATGAGACCCACAGGTAAGAAACCTTGATGAGGGATCACTTAGCAAAGTATTGTTGTATGTAGTGTGTTGACAAAGTATAGTGAGGACAAGCAAGTGACCTTTTGACTCAAGTTTAGACAATTGTGGATGTAAAGTGAGATGTGAAGCAATGATGGACTTTGTGAGAACCAAAGACAGGTTGAATGCTAAATGAAACCCTGGAGAAATGACTTAGGAAGCTCAAGAATTCTGAAACTGACTATGTTTGTTTGTTGGACTGTAATAGTTTTTTCAATTATGGACACAGACGCGCCTGTATACTTCACAGACGCAGTTTCCTGACGCAGACGCGGTTCTGTTTAACACAAGCGTGTTTCTGTGAGATTGTTGCAAAGTGTGATGTTGACTGTTGGAACACAGACGCGTTTCTGCCCTTCACAGACGTGGTTTCCTGACACAGACGCTATTATGTCCGACACAGATGCGTTTCTATAAAATTTGTGCAATTTTTCCAATCTGTGAATTCGTTTTTGTTGTGACCAAATCTGACTATTTGACTATTTTTCGTGACAAGAGGACACAGTGTTAATGAGGACTCAATGTTTAAAAGTGTTTAGACTCAAAATGACTCCAAGAAAAGTGTGTTGTTTGATGCAAAAATGTTTTACATACACTTGAAGACACAAAAGACACAATGTTTTGTTGTTTGGTCTTGAATGTTTTGAATGTTTAAAATAAGTCAAGCACAATTCTTATGGCTGGCCAAGACAATAGTTGTTGATCCCACATGGGGTTTTACCCCCGAGGCTACGCTATTCAGAGCGGATACTTAGATGCTTGACCTCACTGGCTCCACCCTCGACACTCACTTCTCGGGTCAGCCAAGCATCAGTCCCCACAAAAACTCTCCGTGGCGAATTTTGTATCTCTACTAAGAACCGTATGTGTGTGGGCCACTACCAGAGGTCCGACCTCCTGCCCCAACAACTAGAAGGATTTGGGCTTCTAAAACAAAAAGGTGCTAGTAAGGGCATCCGCTCGTGTGGCCATACATGCGGCACTTTCAGCTCTGTAAATACAGAAGGCTCCCAGTCGGTAGGGGTTACGCCCTACAATTGATCAAATAAATTTGATCAAACGGGTTTATGGGGAGACATAGTGTCGGTATGAACTAATCAGCACACGTTATCCATAGTTTTCACCATGAATACATTTGTTTATAGTGGTTTGGAAGAGGTGGGTTTTCCTCACTACCACTTGGGTCGTTCTCTTCTCACTAGTAGTCCTAATGACCACACGGGAAGACAGGCCCTCTAAAGATTAAACAAAAAGAACCTATTGCTCAAGACACAAAAGACAATGATTCAATTTTAGTGCACCAATTGAAGTGTTTGCTAGTCTATGAAAACAAGGCACACAATAAAAATCCAAAAACCCTTGCCAAGGACCTGCAACAAAGAGTTGTTAGTAGTTTGGATTGTTTCAAATGATCACCCCTTCCTGCAAGCACACAAGTTAGGTAAATTTTAAAACTCAAAAGACTTTGTGAAAATAGGAGCCTTCAACCAAACGATTTTGCTTCCAAGACAAGCTGCACCAATTTCGTTAGCTAGATCTGAAAATGTTAGCTCAAAATAAACCAGATCTGAAACCCTAAATGCAAAATCCAAAAACTGAATCAATAAAAACTCAAAAATTTGAAACTGGTGAAACACAGACGCGATTACCCTCGACATAGACGCGACTACGCGACACAGACGCGGTTCTGTGAGACAAAGACGCGACTACAGAACACAGACGCGCTTTATGGTCACAGACGCGGCTAAAAACAACGCAGACGCGGTTCCGTGACACAGACGCGCTTTCCTGGAACCTGCAAAATAAAATATTGTCGATAACACAGACGTGATTCCAGATATCGCAGATGCGCCAAAAAATAAAAAACGCGATCTGAAAGTACGCAGACGCAGAAATATCAAAATGCTGCTGAAAACGTCGGATCTGCAACTTCAAAATACAAAATCTGCAACAAGGAAGTTAAATGCAAAAGGGACAAGAGTCCCACCAGGCGTGCCAAAATGTATATGGTGAAAATGGATAACAATAATAACAAAATTGAAAGGCTAAATGAATTCAACCACAAAACCCTAGCCTAACAACAACAAAGATCCACCATAACATATGAAGATTACCTAAGACAATGCAAATCAAATGAAATCACAAAGATTATACCATCACATGTCAAATAGGGTTTTGATCTCCATTCTTCTTATCTCCATTGATCTTGCTTGATATATTTGCTCTCAGATTTTATGTGCACAAGAGCTCAACAAAGAACGGAATGTTGTTGTAAG
The DNA here is from genome assembly GCF_030272615.1 of Cryptomeria japonica. Lineage (NCBI taxonomy): Eukaryota > Viridiplantae > Streptophyta > Pinopsida > Cupressales > Cupressaceae > Cryptomeria > Cryptomeria japonica. The sequence goes on from NC_081409.1 coordinate 231,251,953, forward strand.
TAGGATCGTAGTGTAGTCAATTGATCAAGTAGTTAAGTCATTAGAATGATTGATTAGAATGCATAGAATGATTAGGGTTTGATAATGAAGGAAGCATCTCCTTATATAGAAGACACTATATGAAATGGAGGGATAAGATTGAGAGGTGTAAAAAGAGGTCGGCTATGATTAGAGGGCAGGTAAAAGAAATAATAAAATAATGAAAGGGGTAGGTAGTGTATGAATTAAGAGATGAATGACATGTGTCATGGGTAGAAAAGGCTAATGAATTAATTAAATAAATAAAGATTTATTTAATTAATATAAGAAGTGGGATCAATTAAATAAATAAGATATTTATTTAATTTAGGAAAAGGATAATTTAAATAAATAAATGTATTTATTTAAATGAGAAATAAGGCTAGAAGAAGATAAATGAATTAATTAAATGAATAAAGATTTATTTAATTAATAAAAGAATTAAGCTTAGATAATTAAATAAATAAAATATTTATTTAATTAGACATGACAATTTTAGGTGTCTACATTTTGCCCCTCTTTGAGACAATGCGGCTTGTCGCGTTGTTTCAAAGAAGATAAGATGAACTGATACAAAAAAAAAAAACTTAGAATCTTTTGAAACCATTGAACCATGGGGACCCCTTCCCCCCCTCCAAAATCCCTATTTTTTCAGGATGCAATACTTAGGGGAAACATTCCCTTGCCGCACCACTTAGGGACGTCCTAGGGACTCCAAGGAGTCTCTTGACCATCTTGAGGATGCCTATGAGTCTCCCATGGCCCCCACTTAGAAACTCCAATTCTAAACAAAAATGGTGAAATTATTGTGAAAATGTCATCCATATTAAAGGTTTGGCAATGCCCCCTAACCTTGATGGGGGCTCTACCCCAAACCCCCCACAAGGGGTACTACACATTGACCCCAACCTCTACTCACCATTCTTATTGTTAATTGAATCGTTTCCATTTTTTTTATGTTGACTAGTTTAAACACTTAGTATGCCAAAGTTTCATCTGTAATTCTTATACTTATTCTTAGTTTGTTCCCAAAGTTCCAAAACTCTACCACCATTGTTAATGTTCAAATTTCAATGCAATCATTGACATATTTTTAATGTTGATTGTAAAATTTACATAGTGTGGCAAAGTTTTATTTACAGTTGTTATACTTATTCTATACACATCCTTTTATAATTAATTTTTTAAGTTGTATATATATTTGCATCCCACCCCACCCCCTTCGTCATCCCCCTGTCGTCCCCAAACTTAAGCCCTTGGTATGTTAAGATATGAAAGCTCACAATAGTTTCATTTGATATGTTAATCAAGGAAAAACCTACAATATATAACTTCCAAGATTCCAAATCCATGAGGATCATGAAGAGGTAGAAAACCAAAAAAAGAAATTGCTTATCCAAGTTTCCAAATTTGTGACAAGGAAAAAGTAGAATCTCAATCAAAGAAGGAGAATGTGCAACTCATTATCTTATTCTACCTAAGTAAAAATATTACCTAATTAAGCTTTTTAATAGTGGAATATCACACTTAGGATAAAACATATCCAAAGTAAATAAAATATTACATTGATAGGCTTCTTTGGTTGCTCTAAAAGTGGTGCCTTATGAATTATGTTCTTGGATACTAAAGTTTCCAAATTCTGGGCACTCTTGATAGCTTCTCGTAGAGATTGTGATTTGAAGGCTTTAACCAAACCTTTCAATGGTTTCTGTTGATATGTTTTTTATGCACTATGCAACACAAAATAAAATACTAAGTATTCTATCCTCTCTTGAACAAAATCCTCCCAAGTGCTAAACTACGTGATCAAATGGGATGACTCCAAGATTCCAATAGTCAAGTTTTGACTTTATATTGCAAATAGACTCAATGATTGTGATGTGATATCTGTTGTTATCACAAGGGGGACTTACGTTGCTTGGGTCAAGACCTATCCATTCTCATGTTTCATGATTGATTTACACTCCATGATTTAGGTCATCCTTGAGCAACATCTCAACTTAGCCAAATTTTGTTTTTTGTACCCTAATTCTTTAATTTTGACCCCTTACTAGCATTGCCTTAGGTTTTATTAGAATTCTTGCTTCTCTAGCATGGGCACATTTCTAGGGTTCATTCGCACAAATTGCTCTTGATGAGCAAGCTAGTATCATGACCATGACTTAAACAAAATTTTAACTTAGTCAAATTATCTCCTCCAAACTTCTATGAGTTCATCACCTTCATTCTTCGTCATTTGGATATCTTTTGTCATTGGAAGGTAATTCTTGACCACCATACCTCAATCTTGACCTATGCTACCCTAAAACCCTAGAACCTAGTCATGTTTACAATTGAGATCTTGGTGACTTGATCACTTAATACAACTTAATCATGCAGGTCTCATCTAACTCCGACTCCAACACTTAAGCAAATCAACCCTAGCAACCAAGTACTTTGGGAAATATCTTGCAACTTGACAACATGGGTAATGATGGAGGAATGGAAGGTGAGACCTATAGAGGTGAGAGAGAGAGAGGGTGAGAGGAAGAGATAATGACCTGGAGAGGGTAGAGAAGAGAGATAGAAGAGAGATACCAATGTCAATCTTTTTCTATAAATTTTTTTTTCCTGAAAAATCGGCCTATCGTCGGAATTTCGACTCCAAAGGGTAAAATTCTGACAGAGGATTGTCATCGGATGCACAACATCCTCGTCGGAATTCTCCTGGAGGCCTTCGTAATTTTACCCTTTGGAGTCGGAATTCCGACGATAGGCCGAGATCGCGACGGTATTCTTTCAAGGTATGAGCATCCATGGCGGCCGTCGGAAAGGTTGGAGGTGATGTCAGAATTGCGACGACCACAAGGATAGTCGGAACTTCCAACACAAAGTTTTCGAAGGCTTTTTTTGTCGGTAGTGCGATGAAATTATGTCAGAATCCCGACGATTTGCCGTCAAAATTTTGACCCAAATGTACTAGTGTCCTCATCCAATCATCAGTCTGTGCATGATGTATCCTTCCTCTAGTTAGACAAGCATCAAATCCCCATCTGTCAGTCATTCTTTTGGAGAAGATATATGTAATGCTCATGTTGGCTTGGATTCTTTTTTATCTTTGTTTATCTTTTTGAGCTCCTTCGTTTTGTTTCCTCTTGGTCGCTAGGATCCTTTATATCATGGTGCACTAAGAATAACGAAACTAGGGGTGTGATCTTTTTGGTTCCTACTTTTGCTTGGCATGTGTCTTCTTGATGTGTCCCTTATTGTACCCTCATGAGGTATCAACCATCTCATGTTACATTGGGGCATGTCTTTTGCTTGTGGTTTTTCTAGCATTCTTTCCCGCATAGTTCTCTGTAATCCCATGTGGTGCTAGACTAACCTTTTGTGTCTGTTTAGTTGTGTCAGTCCATGCATTGACAATGAAATTCACCTTGGTTCCTTGTACCTTGGTGCATCATATACAATACTACATCAAAATAAGTGCTCACTACATTGGCCACCCACTCCAAGGGTGCTCACACTCCATGATATGTTCATCTACATTTTTTGTTGCATTGCATTAGTCTTATTCTTTTCCTTTGTCGGTCTTGAATGAGAACTGTGCACATATCCCTAGTTCTTCTTTTTGCCATGTTGTCCTCGCCGAATATCCCTGGAGCATTTTGCATTCATCATCATGTTAGTCCTACATTTGCATCTCATTACTCTTCACGTGCATTGCATCTTGCATCCCAAATGGATTAGCACATAATCCATGCATTGCATCTCACTACTCATTCACACACATCACATCCTACATCATATATAGGTTATTACATAATGCATATTCATCCATCACATGGTCATTTATATACATCCATACATCTCATGCTGCATAATCATCACAATGCATCATCCATATCATGTCCATACATCCAATAATCTCATTAGGTCATACATGTCCATCAATACTCATTATGGATACATCCATGACATTCACATAAGCATAAATCATATAGCATAAACATCACACACACACATCACATCCTGCATCACAAATCCATCAGTACATGTCATACATCTCATATCTTAACCATATCATATAGCATAAATATCATGCATACATATCCCATCTTGCATCACAAACATGTTAGCACATCATATCATATGCATCCATGCATACATACATCAAAAACATAAACAATGCCATATATATATATCATAATGCTTGTCAAATAATATATGTACAAGTGTATCAGTGTATACATCATATGGTACATGAGATATAAAAGAATAAGGTACATCTTTGAATAATCATGAATGAAAGAATAGAGTACACCACTCATGCTCAAAAATTGCATGGTTGCATGGGGTGCAAAGAAAATCAATATAATCTTTGAATGAAGTCTTATGTATGGTACAACAAACATACTCATGGCCATCTGCATAAACTGAACAAAATTCTTCGAGGAGACTAGGTTGGTCCTTGTCTTGCAAGCCTCTATCCCTGATCCTGCCCCTAGGATCGCTGTGCAGATCCTTATGTTGAACCTGTGCTCTACCCACTCTGTTGTGTGTGGGTCCTCTTGCTAGATCCACTAGAGTTGTGGTTGGATCTCCTTGTGTCCTTGCTAGATCATCCACTCTCAGACGAGCTGAATTGTCTTGCTCTGGGAGGGGCCATGTATATCTCTCTTTGAGGGGGAGGGACTGCAGTCTCATACTTGGCCCTATACCACCCTGTCTGATGTGATAATGCCTAAATCTCCTCGAGTCGTCTCTCAATCATTGCAGCTAGGGCTACCTCTCCTCCTCCCCCACTATTGTCGGTTGTTTGTCATGCCTCATCCCTCTCCCATTGACATCGGGAGACCCTCTCCTCTATCATATGTCGTGCATGCTCGATGACATCTCTTGCAGTTATGGCTGCATTCCTCTCCTATTGCAATCTATCCCTATCAGCCTGCAATTGTACCCTAGCCTACTCTGCTTGATCCCTGTCCCACCTCAGGTTGTCCCTCTCTGCAATAACCTATCATATCCTCTCCTCGGCCTTGGCTAAGGCAACCTTCAATGACTTTATGTAGGTTGTATGATCTAGTGGTGTTGTAGAGCCCTCCCCTCTCTCCTCTCTCCTATGTCGTCGAGGCCTACTTTGTATCTGGGCCCCCTAACTCTACCCCTATGCCTATTCCTGTGTAGGTGCTTGTGCACCCTCATTTACATCCATGGCCCAGGCCTCCTCCCTTGTCCTTGTCTCTGCTCTTGCCCTTATCCTCCTCTGCCCTCTCCTGACGGGTGCTATTGGAATTGTCAACATCCCTCTCGCCCTCATCAAAACTATGCCCATTTCTGCCACTGCGCTGCCTCGGGTTGGCTGGTATGTATCCAGCCTCATTCCCTCTCTCATGGTGCCCTTCATGATGCGCCCAGGGGCACCAATCCTGCCATACCAATTGTTACTAGCCTCACTCCAACCCACCATGTTGTGAATGCATCTATCACCCCAAGATCTGAAACTCCTGCTCGAGGATCCCATGGTATCGGCACTAGGCAGGTCCACTCGTCTATGAAACCTATCATATCCCCCAAAAGTGGACCAAACTCTGTAGCCCGCTCTCTCATGGTCCACTTAAATATGTGAGGTGCCTCTAGCACATCCTGTACAAAATCGAACTGTTGCCAGATCCTATTGGGTCTATATGTCTCAATCACGTATTCCCACCAGTCGATAATGCACATAGGTGTGATAACATAAGGTATATGTCGTGGGTCCCCAGGCTAACCTATTAAGACCATGTATGGTTGCCATGTAATCTATGTTGCGTCTAACTTGTAAAAATGACCCGCTACTTGTCCACATCCTTTGTCTCTTCATAACGGAGTCCAACTTGATAACTATAAACAACAAGTAGATCCGCTACTTTGTCAATCCTACCTATTGGCTGGGTAATTGCAATATGCTCCCAAGCCCATACTTGTAGTAATGTCACATATGCAAAACTGTGGCTCCAATGATAGTATATCACATGCAACTCTCTGTATAGCTCTGTAAAAACTAATGTCCTCTAGGCCATTGATCGACCTCTATCTACCACCTTGATGCATACTTGTATCATACCAAGTAACACTGATCGACCACCTTGTCTGGAAAAATGAAGCTGACCAATGCACACACAAAAAGTAAATCCACCTATTAGGAGGCACCCCCTCCCCAATGATTACTCCAATGACAACTACCTATGTTGCAACTCTACGCTCGCTCCAACCAATCTCTAGATGATATCATTTGTCGATGCCCGCTCTACGATCACCAACAAATGGGCCCTTGGTCTATTGGTGAAGTTGAATGGCTCCAAATGAGCCCACCAGGGATCAAGTCTTGTTGAGTGCAAAGTCTTTGACATCATAAGGGATGACGTTGGGATCGTGCCCTGGGCGAATTTGGCAGAATGGGTATCCCTTGAGTCCTTGGCTCTTATCCAAACAGGTTTTAGCCTATAGGCTCGTGTCCCCATATCAGGTGGCAGAAACTACTCCATGAAGGCCCTCACTAGGTTGGTGGCTTGTGGGCTTCATGCCCTTGCTGGGCTGCCATGCTCGCAGGTGTGGACCTCCATAAAAAAATAGTGTTCCCTCCTTCTAGCTAATTAATTTTATTAATTGTGTTATAGTCCCCTTTTAATTAATTATTTGACAATCATAAATCATTTAATTGATTAAATGCGATCCCTTCTTCTATTAAATAAATCAAATGCACAATTTGATTATTTAATTCACTTTCGTCCTTTTCCTCTTTTTCCATTATAGAATTAATTAATGCTATTTCCCCACGTCTCCCAACCTAAACCCTTCTTCTAACCTAATCCACCACATAACCCTTGGGTTCTAACCAACCTTATCCTTTCTAACTTCCCCCTCACATGTGTGCACATTCCTAATGTAGACACCTAAAATTGTCATGTCTAATTAAATAAATATTTTATTTATTTAATTACTTTAGCCTAATTCTTCTATTAATTAAATAAATCTTTATTTATTTAATTAATTCATTTATCCTCTTCTAGCCTTATTTCTCATTTAAATAAATACATTTATTTATTTAAATTATCCTTTTCCTAAATTATATGAAAGGAAATAAAAGAGCAAGGAAAGGAAAATTAATCCAAGAAAGTTTATGATGAAGTAATTGTTACCAAGAGAAAAACAATAAACTTGGAGCATCACCCAAATGTGAAGAAGGAGGCACAAGAACTTTTGAAAGGGGAAAAGCAAAGAAAAACCCCTTGTGATATTATGAATGAGGCAATGCCTAAAAATGAGAGAGAGAGAGAGAGAGAGCAAGAAGCTCTTTACAATATTGTCATTAAGAAGAAATGAGAGATGAGGCATCTCTTAAATAGAGATGAGGAGAGGAGTTACAAAGTAACTCCCAAATCTATGAATGCCACCATTCATAAAATGTGTGTGCCATGTGTCCACATCCTCTTATGGAGGAAATCTAATATTCCTTAATAAAGGAAAATAAAAGAAATGACTTGTCCTCACACATGTACTAGAGGACAAATTACATGTAGGAATTCCAAAGGAATATCCTAAATTAAATAAAAATAAACCTAAGCTAAGTAAAGATTAAATATTCTAACATTATATAAATATCTTATTTATTTAATTGAATTCACTCTTTCTATTAATTAAATAAATCTTTATTTATTTAATTAATTCATTAACCTTTTCTACCCATGACACATGTCATTCATACACTACCTACCCCTTTCATTATTTTATTATTTCTTTTACCTACCCTCTAATCATAGTCGACCTCCTTTTACACCTCTCAATCTTATCCCTCCATTTCATATAGTGTCTTCTATATAAGGAGATGCTTCCTTCATTATCAAACCCCCCGCTGACTACTTGACTACACTACACTTTTGAACATAGGAGATCCTACTTGCAACCACATTTCCGTTCTTTGTTGAGCTCTTGTGCACACATAAAATCTGAGAGCAAATATATCAAGCAAGATCAATGGAGATAGGAAGAATGGAGATCCAAACCCTATTGGACATGTGATGGTATAATCTTTGTGATTTCATTTGATTTGAATTGTCTTAGGTAATCTTCATATGCTATGGTGGATCTTTGTTGTTGTTAGGCTAGGGTTTTGTGGTTGAATTCATTTAGCCTTTCAATATCGTTATTATTGTTATCCATTTTCACCATATGCATTTTGGCACGTCCGGTGCGACATGGATTTTTGTTAGATCTGTATTTTTTGCAGATTTTTCTAACCCTATATTGTTGTTTTGTAAAACAATTTGGAGAATAACCTTGTGCAGCTAGGGTTTTGGACACAAAATCAAGATCTTGGAGAGATTTGATCATATCTCACAAACGGCTTGGAAATTTTGAACCAAATTTTTTTCTGTAGGTTGAAGAAAGTATCAGGAGCTCTCAATACAAAATTTAGAATTTTTGGAGCACATTTTCATTTTCTATGAATTTTTTATGATTTTTCATAAAAAATTAATTTTGAGAGCAAATGGGAGAATTTTTTGGATTTTCTTACATTTTTGGAAATCACTCAGAATTATACACAGGATCTTTTCTTTGTGATTTTAATTTTGATGCAAAATATTTCCCTAAAAATCGGATCTTTAAAAATTAGAGTTTTTCTTTATTTTGATCAGATCTCACAAACGGCTTCGAATTTTGGTATCAAATTTTTTGTGCAGGTTAGGAAAAGTATCAGAAGGATTTAGTAAAAATTTTAGATTTTTTGGATCACTTGTTCAATTTATATGAATTTTTTATGATTTTTCATAAAAAATTAATTTTGAGAGAAAATTAGCGAATTTTTTGGATTTTCTTACATTTTTGAAATATCTCAGAATTATACATAGGATTTGTTCTTTTTGATTTTAAATTTGATGCAAAATCATTCCTCAAAAATCAGATCTTTGAAAATTAGGGTTTTGCATTATTTTACTCATATCTTACAAACTGCTTGAATTTGTTGCAGAAATTTTTTTTATGTAGGTTTGGAAGACCATCAGAACTCTCCAGTAAAAATTTCAGATTTTTTGGATCGATTTTGCATTTTATATGATTTTTTTATGATTTTTCATAAAAAAATAATTTTTGGAGCAAATTAGCAAATTTTTTGGATTTTCTTACATTTTTGGAAATCTCTTGAAATTTTACAAGTGGCCTTTTTTTATGATGAATCAAATCTTTGAATTGGTTAACAAAATTCATTGTTGAAGGCCCCTATTTCACAAAGTTTTTTGGATCTAAAATTTACCTAACTTGTG